>NW_028327179.1:101002366-101305396 GCF_987537825.1 Furipterus horrens
CCCCTGTGCCGCGTGCTCACCTGCGCGGCGGGATCGACCGTTTGACCCACGGCCCCGGACAGGGCGGGCGAGGCTCTCTGCCCACGGGCTTCGGCTCCCTAAGGGCCACGTGGTCTTCCTTCTCTTGGGTTTTCTCAAGTGGTGTTTTCTGTGAGAAGGTAAGTCAGGATACCCTGACCTTCACTTCCGTGGTCCTGGATAATCTCCTGTGGCCAGAAAGAAAACAACGTTCTCAGCAAAGTCTGTAGGAGGTTTAATGAGGCTCCCCACCGCCCCGGCTTCTGTCGCGGCCGCTTAGCAGGATCGAGGGTGACGGGACGTGGGCAAGGGTGTCTCACGTGAAGACACTTTCTCCCAGCACTACCCTTCTGGGCGGTCAGTGTTGATTGGAGCCCTATTTCCCCAGTGATTATTCAGGCCGTGTAAGCTAACTGTCCCACGTTGCCTGGCCGCAGATTCTCACTGTGACCCGCAGCAGGTCCGTGGGTGCCATGCGCTGTGCCGTCCGGTCCCTGTGAAGCTCCCGCGGTGTCCCCGGTGAGCGCACGGGTGGAGCTGCCCCTGCTTCCCGGCCGGGAGTGAGGAAGGGAGCCGGGAGGGGGCTTGGGACACGGGGGAGCACGCCGGGCCCCTCATGGCCGGCACCCACCTCGCTCACTCGTGGCCTCAGCGTGAACTGGGCTGTCCACACGGGCGGCCAGCGCGGCCCCCCAGGAGACCCCTCTGCTCTGTGTTCCAGAATGTTGTCCTGTCCGGAGGCTCGACCATGTTCCGGGATTTCGGACGTCGGCTGCAGAGAGATTTGAAAAGGGTGGTGGACGCCAGGCTGAGACTCAGCGAGGAGCTCAGCGGCGGCAGGATCAAGGTGGGGACCGGGCTGGCCCGCTCGTGGGCGCGGGGGCTCCTGTGCCGAGCGGACATGGCTCTCTGTCCCCCGGTCCAAGCCGGAGGCTCTCAGTTACCAGCGTAGCAGGGGGTGAGAGGATGCTCGAACCCCGCTCTTAGCCACACTGTGAGGTGACGTTGGGGGTTTGCTGCCTGACCCCTTCTGAGTGTGTTGTGAGGACCCAGCCATCCAGCAACGCAGCAGCAGGGACCTTGGGTGCTCCCGCCCGGGCCGCCCGCAGGTGCCCTTCGTGTTGGGAGAGATCAGGCACATCTGGGGCCTCTTCACGGGCAGGATTGCTGGTGTCCCCCCGGAATGTTCCCAGTAACCTGCTCAGGAAGCACCAGTGTGTCCCTCCCGTGAGGGTCCTGCCGTGGTGGGCAGTCCTGCGCGGCTCCTGAGCGGGCCCGGGCTGTGGCGTGGGGTGACCGGGAGCACACACACGTCCTCGCCTGCTGGCCACACTGTTGGCAACTGTCATTTCTCACAGTATCTTTGGGACACGAAGTGTTATTTGGAATTATTGTCACAACACCGAAACATCGGAATTGTTTAGTAAAAAAGAAAAATGAACTGGGTTAGCTGCTTGGGTTTTTCCTTATTTAAGGGCCTTTAGTGTGAGAGGCTCTCCCCGAGTTGCCTGCTTTGTTCTCTGCACCACTCTGGGCTGGGGGCAGGGCGCGGGGCAGTGGGGGGGCTCCGGGGGCTGGAGTGGGGGTCCCGGGTGGTGGTGGGCGTGGGGGCCTCGGTCTCGGGGGCCGGAGTGGGGGGCCGTACGGTTTGGCAGTGGAGCTTCCTTTCTGAGGCTGCAGGTGGCCAGGGCCGCCACGGGGGACTCGAATGGGAAGCGCCGGGGCCGTCAGGGCGGGAGGAGGCGGCGTCTGTCTGTGGAAGGTCCTGGCGGCGCCCTCCGCCCCGGCGTGACGCGGCCCCTTCCTTGCAGCCCCGGCCGGTGGAGGTGCAGGTGATCACGCACCCCATGCAGCGCTACGCCGTGTGGTTCGGCGGCTCCGTGCTCGCCTCCACGGTAGGTCCCCCCCGCGGCCCCGGCCCCCCGGACAAATGTCTGGGGAACGTAAACAGCGGGTGTGGCCCCCACAGTCCCCCGTTCAGGTCTGTGAGATGGAAAACACGGGGCGTCTCAGTTCTCAGGTGTCCTCGCTCACTAGGGGCGGGCGCGTGTGGAGACGTGGGACCCGGCCGTGACCTAAGACTCTGCCCGAGTCCTGAGTCCTGGGGACGTTTCCTCGTAATTGTGCCCCACCCCTCACCTGTGGGAACGGCCGACGAGTGCCAGCTCGGGACAGTGGTAGCTCGTTGTCCCGAACAGGCGGGCGGGCTTTTATCAGGCGAGCTGCCCGTGTGGGGGGGGGCCGGGGGCGCCAGGTCGGGGGAGGGGGCACGTCCTTCCCTTCTGGCGCGCTCACCCCTCCCGGTTGTCGCCCCGCAGCCCGAGTTCTTCCAGGCCTGCCACACCAAGAGGGACTACGAGGAGCGCGGCCCCAGCATCTGCCGCCACAACCCTGTCTTCGGGCTCATGTCGTAGCGCTGGCTGTGCCTGTCGGGGAGCGAGTGGCCTTCAGAGCCGGGGCACCCGCAGCCCTGTGAACGTGGCGCTCGGTGTCCACGCGGAGGAGGGGCCTGTGTCGCCGTGTGCGGGAGGCACTGCGGCGCCAGCGCAGTGACGGTCACCGTGTGCCGCCTCCGGGGACGCCCCCTCCCTCTCGTCCCTGCCGTCCTCCCGAGTTCCTCGTGACAAGTACTTCTGAGGGGTTTAACTGTGACTTAGAAATCGTTAGGAAAACAACCTAGAACGTGGCGCAAAGAGTCCCCCACCCCCAGAAAGAATGTGGGGCTTAAACCCTGTCTCCCCGGCCTATTTTTGTAAATAAAATGCTACCGACTGGAAATACACATGGTGTTTCTACTTCCGGTCATTCTGTGTTTTGTGGTGTCCGGGGCACCTGGCTGCTCCTGAGCCGACGCTGCTGTCCCGGGGGCTGTGACCCACATTTCTCCCCGTGACGCGGGAGCATTGGCGCGGGCGTCGGCCGGCAGACTTGGCCATGTGGAGCTTAACCACTGCAGAGCGTCGTGTGAGGGCTGTCGCGCTCCCGTGAGCCCCCTGGGGCGGCTGCGCAGGGGGCGCCAGTCACTGTGGGTCTGGGCGAGACGCCGCTGGCCCCAGCCCTGGGGGGAGAGGAGCGGTTAGACCCGCGGTCAGGGCTCCCCGTGGCACTTGGTCCCCCTGCTCCTCGGAGCCACGTTCCCGTTCAACAGTATTGAGACCGGCCTGGGCCAGCTGAGCCGCCGGCCAGGGCTTTAAGGCAGTTTTCAAACTGGTATTTGTGGTATTTCTTCCAAGGTGTGAAGCGTGTTTTTCTCTCTCAAAATGTGCTTTCATCAAGGATTTGCTAGCTAGTAACTAAATCAGTCTGCACATCCCTTTTCTCCGACTGAATTATACCACAGTGGGATGTTGTCAGTGGGTGAGGTCAGCCTTCTGTCACAAAACGCCTCCGTGAACGGTTTTCTGTAAGAAGTCTCAACAAGCGCAGACTTCAGCGACCATTCTGAAATGGCAGCTCAGGAGTTTCTAGAGCCACTTCCCTTTCTGATGGCACAGGGAGTCGCCCTGCCCTGCGTAACGGGGGGCAGCGCCGACCCAGCCTCACGGCGATGAGGGTGCTGCCGGGCGCTCTAACCGGAAGTCAGGGGCCGGGGGTGCGTGTTCTCTGGTCGTCCTTGGACGCAGGTGGCGGCAGCGTGGGTCAGTGCAGCCGCGGGGACTCCTGGGTCCTGGGCGGGGACCCCACCGGCCATGCCTGACGGCGCCAGCTTCCACTTGTTACATTTCTAGCCAAGACCGGGCTGAAGAGCGTGAGGCGCATGGGGTTCTGTTCCTACACGTGTGGGGAGCACAGGTGAGAGAACACCAGGGTTCTGAGCAGGGCGGGCGCGCAGCTCCTTGATGAAGGCCCTCGAGAGGTGCCGGGTGGTGCCCTGACCAGGCGCTCACGGTGGGCAAATCCCTGTGGCAGGGGACTCCTGCCACGCGTCCCATAGCCCAGAGGGAAGGAGCCAGTGACGTGGCCTCGTTGGGGTTGGGGTTTTCTGCCAGCAGGTGTGGTGACGGCAGGTGTCCTGGGGTCCTCCGTAGCTGAACCTGCTGCAAAGTCAGGGACGGGGGAGCAAAGGGGAGTGAGAGGCTGGGGAGGGGGGGGTCTGAGGAGCGGAGGCCCGAGCTTCAGGGCCCGGGGACGGGCCGTGGAGGCGGAGCACTCGCAGTGGTAACTGGACCGCCGCGGGGGGCTGGGTGCATCGGCAGTGGAAGAACGCAGGGTGTCAGGTGGGTGGTCCCGTTGGGTGTGGGCCTCTCCTGAGTGGGTGCAGGGCCTGGGAGGCGATAGCAGCACTGGGGTCCCGTCGCCCGTGTCCCGAGTAGCCGGGGTGTCTGGCGCTGAGCTGCACACGGACCGTGTGCAGGGAGCTCCCTGTGAGACCGGGGTCACTGTCCCCCCATTTTCCAGCAGGAAACTGGCGGAGAGACATCAACCACCATGACCAAAATCACAGCAAGGGAGCAGAGGCGCGTCTGGTCTCAGCCGTGCGTTCTCAGCCCGTCCTGTGGAAGCAGGTGGCTGAGCAGCCCCTGGGGGCGGGGAGGGCCCGCCGAGGACATGAGTGTGTGAGCGACGTCAGGAGATGTGACAGGGAGCGTCAGGAAGTGGCAGCGGGAACTAGAGGAAGCCCCCCCCCCCATCCACACCCCTTGGGACGCCACGTCCTCTCGGAAGCTGCTGACACGTGTGTTTCATGTTGAGTTGGTTTTGTTCAGTGCTCTGCCAGCACATGTTTGCCACAGGCAGTGACTTGACTGCATGTACAAGGCAGGCAGGATGGAAGAGAGGCGTTGGCTGCGCACTCGGCCGTCTGGGCCCAGCGTGCGTGTCCTCTCGATTGTAGCCGGTGTCACTGTTAAAGAGCCACGGTGGAGCCCCGAGAGCCCCTCATCAGAAGTGCAATGAAAAGGCCGTCTGGGTGGAGAAAAGAGAATTTTAGGGCCATGAGCTGAGTGGGTGCTCAGACTACCAGTAAGAAAACATTTTTTAAATGAGTTCATTCATATCTTTTTAGAGAGAGGGGGAGGGAGGGAGAAAAGAGGGAGAGGAACGTGGATGTGAGAGAGAAACATCGATCGGATGCCTCTCGAATGTGCTCTGACCGGGGACTGAACCTGCGGCCCAGGCCTGCGCCCTGACCGGGAATCGAACTGGCGACCGTTCCCTTTGTGGGACGGCGCCCAGCCAACCGAGCCACACTCGTCGGGGCAAGAAAGCCTGTTTAAAAAGACGGTAGTATATAGTGGTAGGGTCTGAGCGTCCCCGGGCCCTTCGCTCACTGTGGTCCTGAGGTAATGGCACCACCACCCATGAGATAGGAAAGGCTCCGTGCGCCTGCGCAGCCCGTGTCTCCCCACCCAGCTCCGCCCTGTGACACCCCCTTTGCAGCCACCCAAGGGGGTCCCGTCTCGGTGACACGAGTCCCGTAGCCACGCTGCGGGTGAACACGCTGGGCTTTTGGGAACTACTTGTGGAGTCGCTGTGTGACTTGGGCACAGGATGGCGGATAGCACCCTGAACTGATCAGCCCCCCGAAGGGGCCCCCTTCCCTGGACTGCTCCCACCTGAGCCCCCCTCCCCAGCGCCACCTCTGCAGGACGGCTTCTCTGACCGCCCATCAGGCAGCCTCTCTCCCCCCGTGGTCCCCCGTGTCCTGCATCGGACCGAGGTCGCTGAAAAGGGGGGACTGATCTCTGCCATGCCTGGCCCGTGGCAGCTGCCCCCCGTGAGTACTGAATGAAACTCCTCAATTCCTGTTCCCTGAAGACTCGCTCCCCGGCTTTCCCAGGCCGCGTGCTCTACCCTGAGGGGTGGGGTGTGTTTGGGGAACCTCAGGGGAAAGCTGGCTGGGAGTTTGGGGTGTCCACTGTTGTGAGCTTAAGACTGAGTGGTGTGAAGTCTGGGCCTTGCATTGTCACGGCAGCGGGTGTCCCGTGTGCCTGAAGGGCGGCGTGGGAGCCACAGCGCCCCTGGTGTGGGGGCTTCCCTCCACCGCGGTGACCAACGGGAGAGCCTGGCGGGAGGACCTACCCCGCAGACCTCGGGTCGACGCACGTGTGTCTCATGGGAGGAGCAGCCGGTTCACGCTGCAGCTTCACTCCCGTGAATGATGAGCTTTTGTGTGACCGGAGGAGTGAATTCCTCCGTTACGACCTCCTCCATCTCATCTGTAGAAATTACGATCGTGCCGGAAAAGCCCGTGCGGTTAATCACGGGCACAGCTTATTGGACACCGCCAGAGCGCCCGTTAAGGATTTTTATCTGTTAAATAATTTCTTGCTTAATTGAGGAATATTTCATGATGTTTCTTTTAAAAGAAACTGTCAGGCTTGTGAAATAGAAATAGATTTTTAAAATAATTGTGTGGGGATTTAATTGGCAATTACATCAATTCACTTGGTCAGATGGAGATACAAATTTTTTAGAAAAGATAAGATAAACTATAGCTTCATGTTGGTGTGACGGAAGGGTTTTTCTAGTGTTAAATACTAGTTCTTCCCGTCCTGGATTATGTCTCCGAGGAAGCAGGAGTTCATTCCCTGCGGGTTAGGTCTCAGGACGCACAGTTGTTCTTAGCTTGGGGCGCTGTGGACTGTTACCGGTTGTGTGTGCGCACAGTCGGGTGTCTGTGTGTCTGTATCCCTAGTGTTTGCTGCCCTGGCCAGGTGGCTCCGTTTGAGCGCTCTCCTGATACGCCACGGCTGCTGGTTTGATCCCAGGCCTGCGGGAGGATAAGTCTGTTGTTCTGAGCCACCACTCTGCGGTCATTGTCACGGAAGCGCCAGGCGTCGGTGCTGGTGGCTGTGGGCGGCCTCTGTTCACACCGACTGTCTGAGGTGCTGGTGCCCACCTAGGGTAACAGCATCGCCGCATGTGCCTGAGCCTTTTGTTTTTTAATGGAAAATCAATTTATTCAGCTTATCCCACTATTAGTGCATATTGCATATTAACGCCCAGTTTTTTAAAAACTCCGTCTCTCACATCCCCTTTCTCAGGCATTGGGGAGCCGATTGTTGTGGATGTGGAAATGGTGAATGGGAGAGCCCCAGGAAGTAGAGGTGGTCCCCAGGGAGCTTTGTGATGAGACTAGGAAATTCCTTGAGGCTTGTAAACTAACTCTGTGATCAGGCGCCAGCTTTGTGAGTTCCCGGTTCCGGTTAGAAGGGGTGTCACTGAGAATCTGTGAGGTGAGTGGCGTATGTGTGGTCTTGGGGTTACTGGAAGGTGCCAGCAGGTTAGATGAGGCGGTACTTTCTAACACAGGGAGGGAGTGGCCCAGGGACCTGTGGTGGCATTCAATGTGTCCGTCTGGCTGGGCTGTGACGCCCAGGTGTGTGGTCAAACACTCGTGCAGATTTTACTGTGAAGGTGTGGTTAGCGTCTGCAGTCCGCCAACTCTAAGTGAAGCAGGTGACCCTCCCTAACATGGGGTGGCCTCATCCGATCAGGTGAAGACTTTTAAGAGCAAAAGCTGAGGGTTCCAGAGGAAAAAGGAATTGTGCCTCACGACTGACACGGAAGTCCCACCGGAGCTCGAAGCCTGCCAGCCTGCCCTGCAGGTCTCTCTCACCCTCAGGACCGAGACATCACCTCTCCCCCGAGTTTCCGGACAGCTGACCCACCCCGCACGTTCCAGGCCTGGCAGTGCCTGCGGTCATGGGAGCCGTTCCCCTACAATAAACCTCCCCGCCCCCCACCCCACATACAGGCACATCGCGTATTGGACCGGTTTCCCTGGACTGACAGCACCTGCATTAATTGCTGAGCCCAGATGTGGCCTGGGAGGCACCTGGAAGAGGCTGTGACCCCTGCTGGGAGCCGGCACCAGGGAGGGAGCCTATCCGTCCTAATTCCAGGGGCTGCTCTGTGGCTGTTGCGATAACAGTAATGATGGTCCTCGTGGTAGGCACCTTTGAATTGAACTTCCAGCTGATGTGTGCGGGCCTGATGCCCGAGTACCGTGGTCGGCATCCAGGGGATAAAAGACGGACCAGACACAGCCGGGGAAGACCCGGCCGGGCTCTTCTGCTCACACCTGGCTGGGCGCTCCGTGGGGCACGGCGGGCAGGAGGCGGCGGGGCCCGAGGCGGGGGGTCCCTCCGGCACCGGCGGCCAGAAGGGGCACCGCCTGGAGGGTCGGGCATAGGCCACGCCCAGCGCCCCACCGGCTTCACGGCCTCACGGCCACTGGGTGGCCTGCGCACACCCACTACGGTGACGGGAGAATGAAGTTTTTGACCAGAAAGCAGAGCGCAGGGAGGGGCTCTGAGCTTGGTGGGGTGTGTTCGTGCTCACGCGCCGTGGGCGGGCCGAAAGGAGAAGCCGCCCACGGTGCCGTCCACAAACGGGGAGGGAGGTGGACCGCAGCCCGGGACCGGAGACTGTTCTCAGTATTCGCTAACAAGGAAAAGGGACCCTTCCCCACGTGGGACGGCCGCCCCCCGCCTGCCCCCACTCTTATTAGGGACTTCTGGGCCCGGGGGCAGGTAGGACGGCGGCCGTGTCCAGCTTGGAGCAGCTGGAGGAGCTCGAGACCTTCGCCCCTTGTGCTTTATAAGGTTATAAAGGGTCTTAGGTCTGAGAGGGGGGATTTGTTACATTGCCGGGTCACCCCTGCACCCCAGAAAAAGGAAGCAGGTACATCCCGACCACTAGGCTTGTTGCCGAGGCCGGGCTGCAGCGGCAGGCTCAGGCGCGCGCCTCCTGAATCCAAGCGGCCGCCTTTGGAACGGCCCAGGACGGCGGCAGGAAGCCGGGCCCCCCGCCCCCCCAGCCCACGCCGTCGGGAGTGAAACTGACGCAGGTGCGGCCGTGCCCGCTGCGCGCACCGCCCGCCGCCAGGGGGCGCCGTCGCCCGCCCGTCCCTGCGCCCTGGGAGGTCAAGGCCACGGCCCCGCGCTCGGCCTCTCGGGCGCGCCCGCCCCGCCGGTCGGCCACTCACTGGTCCAGGGCGGCCTTGGACGCGCGGAGCCGCGGGCCTGGAGGCCGGGAGGGAAACCGCGGGGCCGCCGCCTCCCCGCCCCGGAACGGAGCGGCGCCAGCGCGGAGATACGCCGTCCCTGGGCGCCGGGCCCTCCCCCGCCTCCCGCCCTTTGCTCTCTGACCCCTCAGGGCTGCGGGGAGGGTGCCCCCGGCGCCCGGGGGCGCCCACGCGGTTCGGCCCGCCGCTCGGCCGCAGGTCCCAGAGGCGGACACCAGGGGGCGCGCCAGCCCCGCGGCCGCCGCGGGCCGACGCCGCGCGCTTCGCAGCAGGTGGCCGCGCACGGGAGCGCCGAGCGGGGGGCGCGGGGCGCGGGGCGCGGACGCAGTTCTGAAGGCGGGAGTGACGCGGCCGCGGTCCCACTGTTTTTTTTGCCGAGAACCGAACTTTCCTGGGTCTCAGGCCAGTGGAGGGGCCGCCTCTCCCCAGAGCTTCAGTGGAGCCTCCAGGCCGCAGCGGGGGCTGGGCGGGCAGCTGGGCTTTGCGGGAGCCCTCGGGGTCGCCTGGAGGGGACCCCCGCCTCCCTCTCAGTCCCTCGGCCTTCGGACATCAGAAAGCAGCCTCCGCCCAGGGCTCTGGGCCCGTGTACGTTCCACGGCTGCTGGGGGCTTCCTCTGCACTTGTCACATTCCTCCCGCACCTTAGCATGGAGCGCGCATTCCGGGAAGACACCTCGGTCTGTCTTTCCAATCGACTTCTTGGCGCGGCTCACGAGACCGGT
Source organism: Furipterus horrens (assembly GCF_987537825.1). Lineage (NCBI taxonomy): Eukaryota > Metazoa > Chordata > Mammalia > Chiroptera > Furipteridae > Furipterus > Furipterus horrens. The sequence continues at coordinate 101,012,077 of NW_028327179.1, forward strand.
CAGATCATGCGTGTGAAGTCCCATGACGCTGCCTCGGGCGGAGGGCGCAGGACGAGGGGCAGAGCTGCTCCGCCATCTTCTCCCTCCCTCCCCACGCGCTCGCCTTCTCAGGCTTCCCCGGGGGCGGGAGGTCCTCCCCACGCTGGAGGGGCGCGGGCGGAGCGGGTCCAGGAACCGGGAGGAGGGAGAGGCCACGAGGCCGGCACCCACGGCGCCACTGGGGAGAAAGTGCCGGAAATGCCCGGGAGGAAACACAGCTGGGACACCAGCGCTTTCCATTCTGACGCCACACACTGTCCAGTAAGGCAGGGTGCCTGCGCGGCTGTGGTTGGACATGCCACCTGTCCTTCCCGGCCGTGGCTGCTAGGTCAGGGGTGGGCGCTGGGTCTGAGACGGACCCAACGAGGCCTCCATTTGGAATCTGGAAATGGGCACCTGGAGACCGAGCCAAGGGCAGGCGGACGGAGGAGAAGCGGGCACAGCTTGTCCAACCCGTGGGAGGCGTGGCCTGTGGTTCAGAGACCCTTGACCGAGGCCCCTGGGTGCCCGTCAGCTTTTCTCGGGATCCTGGATCCTGTCCCTGACAGCACAACCCTCCTTTTCTGGAGACCCACAGGGATTTGTATTCCTGACAACCTGGTGCACGCTGCTTAAAAGAGATTTTTCTTCAGAGCGGGATCAGCCCTCACGCATACAGGCCGGGGAGCCGAGTTTTAGGCCGAGTGACCTTCGGAGACCATGCGGGGTTGCTGATTTCCAGCCTGTAGGAGCGTTTCTTGGGGGTTGCCCTTAAAAAGTTCTGGCTCTGTTTCTCTGGAGAACCCTGACGGCTCCGCTGGCCCCGTGGAAGGATCAGGGGTAGGTTACCAGGCCCTGTTATGTGCGCCGGGAACACGGCAGAGGCCAGACCAAGCCCAGGCTCCCATGGAGTTTACCTCCGGGCAGAGAGAGACCTGGGGTGCAGGTGCAGGGAGGCCAGGCTGTCCCAAGTGCTGGGAAGGAGTGGGGGTGGGGGGAGAGGAGGGGCAGAAGGAGGGGAAGGCGGGGCGGGGGTGCAGGAGGGAGAAGTGGGGTCAGGAACATCCTGGGTCTCAGGGACTCTGAGCAAACACCTGATGGCGGGGGGCAGGCAGTGCGTGTGTGGGAAACGCGGGGGCACCATGCAGGCCGAGGGGTCGGACACGGCAAAGGGCCAGTGTAACAGCCCCCCGGGGTCTGACGAACAGCCAAGGGGCGGTGTGGCCGAAAGGAGGGTCTGAGCGGGGGGGAGGGGAGGCCAGAGAGCAGGACGGGGACCAGAGTGGACAGGCGTTTTAGTTCAGGCGCTGATCTGAGCCCCATTTCCCGTGGTTTGGGAAGCTCCTGGGAAGTTTGGAACAGAAGGTTGGAACGGTCACCGGGCTGCTGTGGAAGATGAAGAGGAGGGACTCCAGGGGGCAAGGGGCCACCTGGGCGCAGCGTCCCGGCGGCAGGGGGCGGCGGCTCCCACGACAGCAGAGGAGGTGGCATAGCGAGACCCGCGTCACCTGCCCACAGCCACCCAGCGCACGTCAGCGCGCAGAACCCTGGGAGCTGAGCCTCCCGGCGGCCCTTGTTCCGTTTGGTCTAACCGAGCAGTTCCCACATCGCGCCCCCCCGCCCCCAGCCCATGACTGCCCACGATCTGCAGAGGGGATTTCTGGACACAGTTTGGAAGGCAGCCCATCCACCACGGGGGGGAGGGGGATTCGGGCCCAGGTGCTCTTCCTCCCGCTGCGCCGTGGCCCCACGCCCCGTCCCCCGGGTGCAGCTGGTACAGGGAGAGACCCGCCCACCTGCCCTTCCTCGGACAGCTGGCTCCGGTGTCTGACCCCTACGCCGGGGCTCAATGCTTTTCCTGGTTTTTGTCTTTTGTTAAAAGGCGCCTCAAGAACTTTTGGGGTGTAGGTACTAAACCAGGGGCACAGACTGTGCACCATCCCAAAGATGCCTTTCTGCCTTCGCCCCTGCCTGAAATGCTCCCCCCAGCCTCCTCTCGTTAAATCCTGCATTGTTCTCAAATTCTTCATCCCGGGCGCAGGCGTCCCCCCTCTGAGGGCGCCTGGTGGCCCGGTTCTGTCTTTGGAAAGCTAAGGCGCCTACTTCGTGACCCCGTTTGAGCCCCAGACGCAGGCTCTGTGGTAGCTCTGACTTCCCGAACGACGCACGGGCTTGGCTACCGTTTCGACTCTTCCTAAGGGCGCGCACATCTGAGCCGAGTTACGCGTTCCTGCAGGAGCCCCAGCGCTTAGACAGGTGTGTGCACACATACAGCTGAGCTTTTTAAAAACCCGTGCCTGAGGATGTGTTTATTGATTTTAGAGAGAGGAGGGGGAAGAGAGAGGGAGAGAGAAACCGATTGGTTGTCCCCAGACGCGCAGCCCAGGCACGTGCCCTGACCTGTGATCAAACCCACAACCTTTGGCGCAGGGCAGGGTGCTCCAACCAACGGAGCCACCCGGCCCGGGCCGTTGGGACTTCATTCAGGCTAATTGGGGTGAAGTGAGAGGAACCTGTGCCGAGTTTCAGATTCACGTCAACGGTTGTATCCTCTTTAAGTTTCTGCGGAGCACTGGCGAGGCGAGCAAACTGTGGTCCCTCCATCACACGGACTCCGAGGCTCCGTGTTAGTGCGTGAACGGGCCCTCAGCCGTGACTGGTGTGTGACGTGGGCAGGTTGTGTACCACCCGGTCCTGTGCGCTCGAAGGTTGTCCCGTTACATGAGGTTGCACACGCCTCCTGCAGGCTGACAGTACCTTGTAGCAGACATTTCTTTTACATGTATCTGTCCTCTCCGTACGCCTTCCAGAAAACTCGGCGCTCGGTGTTGGATTTCATTCTGACATCAACGTCAGTGTTTTCGCAGCCCAGACGCAGGCCCGTGGACGCCGACTCCAAGTGCGTGGGCTCGGGGACCTCGTTTTCCAGCTCTGGGCCTCGGAGCCGGTGGGAGGCCCGACACAGGCTCCGGTCTGTCCCGTCATTTCTGAGCCGTCACTGAGCCGTCACGGAGCCAGGCCCACTCCTCCTCCCTACGTTCCTGACGGACACTAAGCTGCCTTCTGGGTCCCGGACTTCAAGTACGAGTGGGTCCAAAGGAAGCTCCCAAGAGCCCAGACGCTGGGGAGCCTCCCGAGCTGCCCGACCTGGTTTGCAGCTGGTCTCAGGGGTCGTTCTTCCCGGGAAGGGATGTCCTGGTCTGGGCGCTGCGACTGCGCCCCCGGGGCAGGCCAGCAGGGCGGTCTTAAAGAAACCCCTCTGTCACGTTCTCCCCGGCCTGTCCCGGCAGGCTGGGGGAGACTCACGGTGTAGCACTGAGCGCGTGGCGGTGACGAGCAGGAATGAGCGCCGGAGCCGGGTCGGGGGTGCGGGGAGGGGCAGAATCTGACCCAGGAACACACCGGCTGAGTTATTTCCCAGCTGCCCTCTGAGCAGCAGTCCCTGTGGTTGAAATAAGAAGCAATTAACCAATAAATACGGATTACTGGCTCTGCGGGAGCCGCCGGGGTATTGATCCCAGCTCCAGAAGCGTAAATTGTCATCCTCTTCGGCTTATCTGGGATTATATTTCACCGCTAATTAGAGGTCATCCGGGGAGTGTTCCCTTGAATAGAAAGCGCACTCGGATGCTGGCAGACTGTAGAAACCGTGGCTTTGCCGAAGGGGAGTGGGGCCCTCCGCCCGCCGGGGCCCTGGCCCTCCGAGCCACCCGCGGGCTCTGCATCGCAAGCAGAGCTGTCGAAATGGCAGGTCGCCGCGGTGCTGAGGAGTCCGAAAGGCCACGTGACCTTACAGGACGGACACAGAGCCCAGACAGCAAAGGGCATGTGCCCGGCCCTCTGTTGCCTGAGGCTGGCTCTGCTGTGGACAGGAAGCCACACTGCCGGGAGCTTTGGGGGGTCACAGTGTTACCCTCCTGTCTACACGGCCGAGGGAGTCACGGCCGCTCTCATCCGCGCTCACCCCGGGGCCTCCTCATCGGGAGAGGAGGTGGCTTCAGAGACCTGGGCCGTGGTAGCGGGGCCCGCAGTCCCGTCCGGGCCGAGGCGGTGCCTGGGTGACTTCTAACCCCGCGGGTTTAAATGCAGACGCTGAAGTAAGCGCCCGGCCGCGGGCCGCAGCGGCAGCCCGAGAACAGCCTTCCGCCGAGCACGGACCAGACGAACGTCTGAAAGGAACGGCGTGGGAGGCGACCAGTGGCTTCAGGAGGAGAGTCAACAGGAAAAAGTGCTGGTTACAGCGACTCCATCTCCCCAGTCACCGAGGGAGGGGCCGTGCGCCTGACTGGCCATGACCTCTCTCCCCGGTGTGGTTAATGGGGGTCTCCCAGGTAACGCAGCTTCTCGGGCAAAGCAGGACCCCCAGGCTCGGGAGAGTTCGCTGAAGGGCAGAGACCTTCCCTGACGTGGGGGGTGTGCCTGTGTTCTCCTCCTGCCCCACACGACACCATCTCCCAGGGAAACTTAATTGCTGTTTTCCTAGTGTCTTTAACCTACAAACTGTCTTGGAACACAGCCCAGGGCGAGGCCCTCCCTCTGGAGGGCGGGGGGCGTGCCGGCCACCCCTAAGGGGGACGCTAGCAAGACCCAGCACGGGAGAGGTGCGGCACCTCTCCATCCGCGCCTTCCGCGGAGTTGGCCAAGCTGTCCCCAGCCCCTCCCGCTTCTCTGCAGCCTCCCCCACTGTGACGCCGGTCTCACCTGCGCTGCGTGCGTGCGGGGCCGCAGACTTCCCACGCCTGCTACGTGGGCCCCCAGCACACCGCTTCTCACTCCAGGCCTGGCCTGCGTCCCGACACGGCTCTGGCAAACGGCCACGGTGAGCAGGTGTTCCTGCTTCCCTCGGGCCGGTGGCCTGAGTGTCACCTGTGCGCTGGCCTCCTGTCCTGTGGACCCTTTCGCATTTGGGGCGCAAAGCAGCACATCCGTGCAAACAGGAGAGGGGGCCTGGTACCCGGGGCGCCGTTAGCCAGTGGGAAGCGGGAGCCTGTGGAGGGCGCGTCTCCCCTTCGCCTCTCGGGGGACACTGCGGGGCATTGGAGCTTCTCAGAAGGGCCCAGCGGGACAGAGCAGCGGCCACGGACGGCGCTGGGCAACGCGGTGATGCACCCGGTCCCTGCCTCCTGCGCCGACCACATGCCGAGGTAGCTGACTGCGCGCCAGTTTCTGGCCCAGCTAAGGCGTCTGGGAAACCAGAGGCGGGCTGTCAACTTCTGAAAAAGAAAAAGACCCTGATGACCACTTTGCTTCAGGCCCAATTGCTTCCCGACAACCGTGTTCCGGCCAGAATAAAGCTCCCGAGTGTTTACCTCTTCTGCCTTTCTGGCCGTTCACGTACACACGCACCCATGTACACGTGGCCACGCACACACATGTACGCACCCACCCCACACGTGCAGGCACGCACGCCTGTGCACACGCCATATTCCCAGCCATGCCCTAACCAACACACACATGCTCACACACATGCAATGCCCCCACATCCACGCGCCCGTGCCCGCACCCCCATCCCCCCGCCCCCCCCGGCTGCCCTGACCGTCAGCCACCTGCTCGCCGGGCTCCGTCCCTGCCCTCCACCAGGTGCGTTGTCTGCTCGCTGGCCTTCCGCGGCTTGGTCCCTCCTTCTCACCTGCAGCCCACCCACTTCGGGAGGCGAGAGCAGAGCCGCATGTGCACAGGTGAGGTGTGGGCAGGTGTCCCTGCGTGGTGGGACCGGAGGGGTCTCGGGGGTGGAGCACGGCAGCCGGGGCTGGGCTGAGGACGAGCAGCGGGGCAGAGAACCATTGATGGGAAAGGACGGGAAGCGAGGTGGGAACGCCAGTTCAAGTCCAGAGCAGGATGACACGCGTGGGCGGGAAGGGCAGCGGCATGAGGCCTGAAGGGAGGCGCCTGCCCGAGGCCCTATCGTAGTGGGCGACGGCCTCTGCCTCTGCACCCGCGACAGCGTCAGAACCGCAGAGAAAGAGCAGAGCGAGGCGGTGAGGAGGGAGCCTGGGGAGAGGACAGATGCCGCAGGCTCCAAAGCCTCGCTCACCAAGGGGGCTCTGCTGGCCACATAAAGCGACGCCCTGCCGTGACCTGCCGGGAGATGGCCCGGGTCTGGGTGGAGAGCGAGCTGTGTTGCTGTCGTCCTCTGTCCCCTCCCCGTTCTGGGGTGCGGGCTGAGTGGGGTTCTATGGTCTGGGAAAGCGTAGTGTAGAGGTGACAGGGACGGCCGAACTTTGGACAAAATTCTTCCCTTTCATAAGCATTTACCTAGAAACCTGTAAGTTCTTCCTCTGCACGTTTGAGATGTAAATCCTTGGAGAGCCTTTTGCTGGATTTTACACCCCAGGACTGTCTCAGGGACCTGAGGCCATCTCTTTGAAGCGCGTACGTCAGGGAGACAGCCCCCCATCTTTGGAGTCCCCTGGAGTGTGGGAGACTGACCTCTGCGGGCACCTGGTTCCCAGCAGAGAGCTGCTCCTGCCCGTACAAGCTTCCTTTCCTTTGGGGCGAAGGCGATGGGCAAACAGAGGAACTGGGATCCTGCCCGCCCCCTGTTCCAACTCCTAGCCCCCCTGCCCTTGGTGCGGGGAGCTCCGAGGGGCTCTAGTCTCTTACCCCTGTTGCGATAGTTGCGAGTCCAGCCTTCTCGCCTGTGTAACTCTGTGCCGTTTGTCCCTGGACAGAGAGCTGGCCACGCCCAGGGAAAGGCGGGTCACTTCCTTTTGGGAAGTGGAGAACTGGAGGGTGAGTCCCTGTGTCCCCATAATTTTGTGGTTCATTTTCTATGTATCGGGAAGTAGAGATGGGAAAGTGGGTGGTGCTCCTGCTCCTGCCCAGGAAGGACCAGCCAGCCACAGGAACGGACGCTGTTCCTATTAATACTCAATCCAAAAGGGACCATTAGTACTACTGTTCCCACCGCCACCGCTGTTACTGTGACTCCTGCCGTTGCTGCCGGTACCACGGCCACTCCCACTGTGACCAGCACCATCACTGCTACTCCCACCAGCACCTCTCCTGCCGAGAGCACCCCTGCTCCCAGGGCCGCATGGGCTCCCCACTTCCTTGGCCCCTTGGCTCCCACGTTGTTCTCCTGGACAGAGCCACCCAGAGAGCTTCTCACGGGCATTCCCAGAGCCTCCAAGGCCCGGCTTGTGCACGAGCCCCGGAGCCTCGCCCTGCACGCAGTGGGGCCTGGAGCACTCCCCCCGCCCAGCCTGGCGCTGGGAGAAGAGCGCTTCTCTGAGCAAGCGCATTGCTCAGGGTGCTGGAGACCTCACAGCTGTGCACTATCTGAAATTATTTTCTTGTAGGTTCTTTGGTTTCTTTCCAGTTGAATGGATTGAGAAATAATGGGGCCAGTGAGGATAGTTTTCAGGTCTGCAGCAGCCTGGGGGGAATTAATTTATCCCTGTGTAATTGAAGATTAGATCCAATGATTATTTTTAGTTGGAGGCTCTCTAAAGCCAGGTAGAATTCTTGGCAATCAAACATTTTAAGTGTGTGTGTGTTCGTTCTTCCTTTCTTGAATTTCTTTTTTGTTAGTTCCTGGCTGGATTGAGGCACAAACAGACGGTGTGTTTTCTAATGGTCTGGCTGATGCCTGAGAGTAACATGCCTCATTTTCTTCTCCTGCGTTATGACAACAAAATCCAGACAATCTGTGTGTGGGATGAGTTCACCGTCAGCTCTGAGGGAGGAAGTAACAAGTCACTGAGGAGGGGGTAACCGGTGGTCTAGAGCAGCTCAGTGGCCGGACTGTCCTGCTCTGACTCTGCGCTAGGTATTAGCTCCCCGTCCTTGGCCAATGACTGAATTTCTCTGTCCTCGGTTTTCCTCATCTGTAAATGAAGGATAATCATGAAGCTTATTTCCTAGGGTTGTCTGGAAGATTAAAAATAATATTTATAACTCAGAAGGACTCCTGGCACATTGTAAGTGTAATAACTATAGGTTGAGCACGTTAATCCTTTTCTGGGAAATTGTGTAATTACTTGGAGGGAGCATCTAGAGAACCCTGAATGCTGAAGGGAGGGGAGGGGAGCGGAGGGAGAAAGGGAGGGAGAGAAACATCAGTGCAAGAGAGAAACATGTCTCATGTGCGCCCTGACTGGGGAGAGACCCTGCAACACAGGCATGCACGTACGCACATGTGGTCTGGGCTTCCTGCAAGTACGAGGGGGGACCTCACCAAAAAGTGGAATTTGGAGGGCAGGCCCCTTGTAGGACAGGGTTCCCCCACTAGGTGAGTGCTCTAGGAGCCCGTCTGTATCAGGGAACCAGCTGGTGTTGTTGTGAGAGGCTGCGTTCGGCTTCAATGAAATTTTTTGAAGACTTTCAACACATTTGCCCGTTTCATGGTGGGTGACTTACGAGCGCACCTGCCCGCACTGCGCTGAGTGGTCAGCAGTTTTGGACCAAAATGGCATGGCCCTTGTGCCCCAATCTCTATATTCACCCAGTCTCCCCCCTGAGCGACCTTTTTTTTTTCCCCAGAGAAAAAAATTCCTCAAAGGGAAACATGTTTTTCCTGTGTTGACGAGGCTAAACAAAAAATGGTAGAAGCCCAAAAATACATCAAAATTGATGTGTTTGAAAACTGTTTTGAGCAGTGGAAGAAAAAAGCCTGAATAGGTGTATTGCACCCAATGCAGAGGACTTTGAAGGTGACCGAGGTTTGAACATGTGAGAATAAGTACACAGTTTTTTATAAGTAAGTTTTTGTTTTTTTTGGGTCCCCCCTCATATGGTGGCTGGGGTCCAAGGATTGGCAGTATTGCTGTGGCATTTCTGGGGTGTCATTCTGCCCCACCCATACGCGTCTCTGTTCCTCTCTAAACCTGCCCCCGCCTCCGCCCGCTCCCGGCTCTGCGGCCCCCTGTCCCCCGGCAGCACTCACGGAGGCTCCGACTCAGGACAGATGGCTTATGTCATCTGCCATGTTTTTAATTCTCATGTCCAAGCAACACGACCCAAGAGGACAATGTCCCCTTGACAGCCTCTGGTGGGATGTGCCAAAGCCCAGAAAAACGTCTGTGAGGCCTGGGCCTTGCAGGGGGTCTTCTCTCGTCAGCAGAAACAGCGAGACTTAGGGACTTGTCATTAACCGTGAGATTTAAGATGTTTGCTCATACAAATCAAAATCCACCGGTCCGCTCGGGGCAACCAGGACAAATTTACGATGAAGAAATCACACTTAAAAAAACAGACGCTGTGAGGTGAGCAAAGGTCCCTCGCCGGCGGGCAGTTTCTCCGCGTGAGGGTTTGCATTTCTCTTGAAGAGGAGCCGCTGGGGCTGGCCTCGTGGACGACGGAGAGAGCAATGTATTTGCCAAGTGAAGGATTTTTCCCCCAGGAAGGCGCTCTGTCCCTGGGTTGTGGCAAAGATGCTTTGATTTCTCCACAAGCCGGGCTTCCCCGGGGAGGTGTGAGGAACCGGGCGGGCAGCTGGAATGTGGCCGAGGGCCGTTCTCATGGGACGGAGCCACGGGACGGGACACGCTTCTCCCCGGCGGCCTGCGGGCCCTGCCTCAGGGCTTGGGAGGAGATTTACAGGACGGATGGAAAAGCAAAGACATGGATGGGAACGGGAAAAAAATATTCATTCCGAAGCCACTGAAAGCCTGGGTCGGCAGGGAACTTGGGGATAAAAATGGACGCCTCACCGTTTTCAAAGCGATTTTGCAAGGTAAGGCAGAAAGCAAGGAGCGCATTTGTATAGAAAAGGGGTCTGGCCGTGCCAGGAAACTTCAGAAGTGGCGGCCGTGACTGTGGAAGTGGGGCAGGATGGGGACACGATCGTGCGGGGAACTGTCGCGCGTCCCCCCCGAACATCAGAGCGGAGCCCTGCGTCGGGGCAGGAGCACAGCGCCCACCCGCAGGTGCCTTACCCGGAACGCACGCTGGGCACATATATACACTTCTAATTAAATTGGAACTTAGGGAGCTCGTTTGCTCTCAAGCTCCCCTCAGTGGGAGCAAAGTTTGGTGGCAACATGTCGAGCTTCCTGCCTGGGAAGCACCGGGGAGCGGGGCCACATGGGTCTGGCCCGTGACTGGGAGGTGGCCGCTGAGATCCTTAACGGGACCGTGATGGAGGGGCCTTTGGGAGAAACCCCAAGAACAGGCTCAAAGCAGAGGCCCAGCAGCCGAGGCGGGATTGCGGCCCAAATGGGGGCCTGAGGCCGGAGCGGGCGGGGCCTGGAGGGAGGGGTCGCAGCAGCAGCAGCAGCAGAGTCCGTCCGTAGGTAACCGGTCGTTCCGGGCAGTGCTCACTGCGTCCTTATTGTGCTTGACTCCCACAGCCACTCTGCGAGGTAGGGACTGTCCGCACCCCCGTCGTACAGATGAGGAGACCGAGGCAGGGCACAGTGATGTCACCAGCCGGAAGTCAGCAGCTTGCCGAGGGGCAGAGTCGGAACCAGGTGAGGTCAGTGCCACTCCAGAGCATCTCAGATCGGCCCGTGTTCACATGCCGATCTCAGTGACATCTCCCATGTCCCAAGCCTTCATGTGTGGCCACAGCAGCTTGTCCCACGGGCTGGGTCCCCAGAGCAGCAAACCTGAGGGACCTGAACCCAAGACGCTGGTTTTATTTGCAGTAAGTTCTAAACAGCGGAGCTGACCTAACTCAGGTCATTGAGAATAACTTGGTTTCACGCTGCTGCTCTTTGGGCCGTCCGACTCTCTGGGTTCTGGGCTCTTGCTCTTTGGGGGGGCGGGTATAACTGCAGTGTCTATCCTGGGAACTAAAACTGCTTTCCTTATTTTTAAGGCTGTGTAGAGACCGTATTCCAAGACCTCCTTTCTGCAGACTTCTTAATTCTCCGCGCTTTGTGGCTGACCTGGAGTAATGTCTCCTGCTCAGGGTGGGACCAGGCACGTGACCGTGGCTTGGTCTCAGTGCAAACGCTGGTTGCCACCCTCAAAGTACGTATGGATTCCCTAGAGACCCCATCTTCAGGGCTAGTCCGTGATGCGGTGTTCATGCTAAACTGATATAAAAAAGAAGGGGAGATTGTGCATATTTTGTGTGAAATGATGTTTAGATAAATTAATAAAAAGGAATTGTGTTTATAACAATATAGATTTTTTTTTTAAGTTCTCTACTTGTGTTTGGAACTGCTAAGCGTTGAAGAAAAGGATCAAAAATGATGAAAGTCACTGTGTATAAACCAAGCTTTTACGTTCAGGATTTCGTTCAGGCCATACTACTAATTTTATAACACACGCTGGCGCTTGTGGACGCTGTCCTGGTTAAAGAGCCCGTGTGACCAGGTGGCTTAGACAGAGGAGGGGCTGCAGCTCCCTGAGCAACGTCCAGCACCCCCTCACGCACCCACACCTGCCGCCGGCAGAGGGAAGAGCGGGTGCAGGCAGGCAGCGTCGTGAGCAGAGGACCAGGTGGCTTTTATAGAAGCCAAGGGTGCCCGTCTCAGAGAGAGAGCCGGGAATTCAGGTGGGGACCAGCCTGTGGGGGGCTGGCAGCGCGGGGCTGGGCTTAGGTGTTCCAGCCCTTGTCCCCGGTCAGAGGTACTGGTGCTCTTGTCCGGGGCCTGCGGGCTGCGTTCTCGCCTTAGTCCCTATCGCCGGCCACAATACAGTTACCATGCTTGTCGCTTCCTCTGTCACTCCTCACCGCCCGCCTGGGGCCAGTGCCGCCTTCCTTAGTATTTACCTTTCTTCGTTCTCCCTTGATTTGTTGGCTTTAGATCACATTCTTTGAAGTGCAGCTGTTATCGATGAGGCAGTCAGTCTACATGTTTTCTGTCCCTTCCCTTTTCCCCTCTTTTTCTTCATGCCCTTTGTCCGTGAGCGGCACCATTTCTGGGCCACTGGGCACGGCGCCTGCTTTATCCTCCGCTGTCGCTGACCCTCGCGCTGACTTTAGACTCGATTCTACTGGTCAGTGCCACCCAGGCTCATTAGCCTGCCTCCCGGGGTTCTCCTAAGCCATCTGGGGGTGGCTGAAACTCACACTCCTGATGCCTCCTCCAGGGAGGCTCCCGAGAACATTGGGATTCTTTCCTGTTCCAAACTTCCGTTTGTAGTCTGCATCAAGGAAGGACCGTCTGGCCGGATCCGAAATACTCGGTTTATACTCTTTACTTGAGGTCCTTGGTTTTTTTTTTTTTTTTAAGTATATTTTATTGATTAAGTTGTTACAATAGTTTCAGTTTTTTCCACTTTGCTCCCCTCTGCCAAGTACCCCCTTACTTCCAGTAATACCACCCCCCTTAGTTCACGTCCACGGGTCGTGCATGTAAGTTCTTTGGCTTCACCCTTTCCTATGTTATTCTTCACCTCCCCTGTCTGTTTTGTACCAACCGATTATGCTTCTTAGTCCCTGCACCATTTCCCCATTTCCCTCCTTCCCCTCCCAGCTGATAACCCTCCAAATGATCCCCACACCTGTGATTCTGTTCCTGTTCTGGTTTGCTTAGTTGGATTCTGTTTTTATTTTTTAGATTCAGTTGTTGATAGTTGTGAATTTGTTGTCATTTTAGTGTTCATAGTTTTGATTTTCTTTTTCTTAAGTACGTCCCTTTGACATTTCATATAATAATGGCTTGGTGATGATGAACTCCTTTAGCTTCACCTTGTCTGGGAAGCACTTCATTTGCCCTTCCATTCCAAATGATAGCCTTGCTGGGTAGAGTAATCCTGGTTGCAGGTTGCCTTTCATCACATTGAATACTGCTTGCCAGTCCCTTCCTGCCTGCAAAGTGTCCTCTGAGAAATCAGCTGATAGTCCTATAGGCACCCCCTGTAGGCAGCTCTCCACCTCTCTCTTGCTGCTGCCAGGATTCTCTCTTTATCTTTCACATCTTTAGCATCTCAATCATGATGTGTCCTGGTCTGGTCCTCTTTGGGTCCAGCTCGCCTGGGACCCTCCGTGCTTCCTGGACCTGTATGCCCATCTCCTTCGCCAAATTTGGGAAGTTTTCCTCATTTTTTTCAATTCTTGCTTCCTGATTCTGCACTGGTTGACTATTTTTTCCTTCCTTGTGTTCCAAATCATTGATTGGAACCTCAGTTGAGGTCCTTGTCTTCTTGCTTTGACTTCCGTTGAGTCAAGCCTGATTTCATCCCCTTATAAACGGCCTTATCAGGCAGCTCAGTACATTCTTTCTGTTTACTGTTATCTCTGAAGTTCGATAGTTCTAACAGCATAGGTCATAGGCTCGGTAACACTGGGTTAGGTATCTCTGGCCCACTGGACTTGTTTTATTTTTTACTATTATTTGTTGATTTATTAAAAATTTTTATTGTTATTCTATTACCCTTGTCCTATGTTTTCCTCCTTTGCCCTCCTTCATCCAGTCCACCCCATGCTCCCACACTATCTGTGTATAAATATTTATTTCTGAAAAGATGTCTTAAATTATAAATTTAATTTGTTCTATCATGTTGGTTTTCTTTAAAAATGTCAGTTATGCATCTATTGGCACTTCTTTGTTCCTACACAGATCATATTCTCTCTCGTCTGTTAGAATCCAGTCTTTCTTTTCACTCTGTTTATTTACAGATATAATCACTTAATGATTATGCCAGTACCTTATCTGTCCCTATTTTTATTCCAACTCCACCTCAATTTCTGGGGTGGTTTTAGTTTTTCCTCCAGCTTATTTCCTGAGCTTGCTCACAGTGCGTGGTCATTTTCTGACCATCACCTTCTCTTGTTCCGGGACCGTAGCATGTCTGTCTGATGCTCTTCTTTAGAGGCAATTCTTGAGACTAAAAAAAAAAAACCTGTGAAATACTAGGTCACTCTTTTCAACTATTTTGTGGTGATAATTTCCTCATTAGTGTTATTTTTCTAATACATTTGGTTGCTCTTTTCCTGCCTTTTAAAATTATTTTGTATTACTTATCCTCAAGTGAATACACTTTCCTAGAGACACAAGGGGTCTTTGAGACTCTTCTCTGCCGCCACAGAGCTTTTGACCTTCATTGAGGCAATCGATACACGGCTGTGGACGGAATAAAGAATGACTCTGGTTGGCGCCTGATAAATGCATCCCACCCATCCCACCTGGTAGAAGGCAACTCTGCCCTGATTGTCGGGAGCTGCGTGAGAAACGTCTTCTCTGTGAGGATGATTAAACCTGAGGGAATAAACAATAAACTAAGAACATTAGATGAAATTTGTATGGCTTATTTTATAGGTAAAAATAACTTGTGTATTAAAAAGAGGGAAATCAAACTTTTCTTCCCCATGTACAAAATGTTAGAGAATTGGAGACATAACATTTAGTAAAACTACAGTTACACTGAGCCTTCATGGCACGTTGGGACCGGCGAGTCCCAGCAGCAGAGCCGGAAGGGAGAAGGCACGCGGAGGGGAGGGTGTGCTGGTCGCTGGGGCCGCTGTGACTGCGGGCCACAGAGACGTGTCCTCTCCGCGTCCCGGGGGCTGCAGGCTGCTTCCTCCCACGGCCTCTGCCCTGGGCGCGGGGACGCTGTCCTCTCCTGTGTCCTCGCACGGCCGACCCTCTGTGTGGTCTGCGTCCTTGTCCCCTTTTCTTACGAGGACACCAGCCCATGGGGTCAGGGCCCCCTCAATAACCTCCCTGAACTGTGATCACCTCTTTAAAGGCCCTGTGACATTTGGGGTTCCTGGGGGTTAGGACTTCAACATGCAAGTTTTGGGGGGGACATAATTCAGCACATAATGGGGGGGAGGGATGTCAAGAGAGAACAACAAACGCAGAGAGAAAAGGAAGTGGCATGTCCCCTGGGTGTTTGGTGGCTGTGCAAGGGTGCGTCGTTAGGACCGGACAAAGGGACAGATGCGCAGGGTGCCACCTGGGAGGGTCCCGGAGCCCCGCTCCCCGGTCCTCAGGGACACCTGCCCGGTGACAGAGCGCAGAGTACTGGCGGCCGGCCAGCAGGCTCATCCAAGGAGCTTCGAGTCCGGAGACTTTGTTGGGGTTTCATTTTGTAGCCGAAACTGACTGACTCCGTTTCCAACCGCCTGCGCTGCCCAGGCGTCGGGCTGATACCACGTGGTCTCTCCGGCATGCCCAGGCCCCCCTGAGGCCCTCCATGCCACCTCATTAGGTCAGCTATCAGGTGCCCTTGGAGAGGCCCACGGCAGTAACGAGACCCGCCCTCTCTCTGGGTAAACAAATCCTTCGCTCCACAGAAGGGGTGCTTTCTGGGGGCTGCAAAAGGCGATGATTCAGGAAAGCAGGTGGGTCCCCCTCCCCGGAGACAGGGACCCGGAGACCGGGTTGATGGCAGCTCCGGTGGAAGTGGCTGTGCTGTGAGAGGCGGAGTCGCTCGAATTTTTAACTAAGAGGATTTTCAGGAAAAATCGTCTAAAACCTGAAAACAGGCCAAAACGCGGCATCAGGACCCTTGACTGTCACACCCAAGCGTCTGTAAGACGCCCGCGTGCCGTCAGCAGACCCTGGGGGAACAGCCGTGTGTGACGAACGGCTGCTGAGGACCTGACGCTCTACCCCCTGTTGGCGGAGGGGCCCCTGGAGGAAACTGAGGGTGTTTCTGATTCCCCCCGACTGTCGGGGCGGTGACCCCCAAGGTTATGGCTTCCTTGACGTAAAGGGCCGCAACCGGGTTTTTAAAAAACACAACTGAGCGGTCTTACTTCACGGTTCCTTTGTGGCGGCGATGCTGTGGAGCCCATCAGACCCTCTTTCCACCGGCGTGTGGGTCCCGCAGGTTTCTCCTCACTGGTGAGGCGCATGGAAGTCCCTCCCAGGCTCACGCCCCTGTGTGGGAGCGGGCTGGGACCCCAAGCTCAGAGGAGGCCCTGGGGTCTCCCCCGTCCCCCGCCTGGGTTTCCAGCCCCAGAAAGGCGGGGTGCATGTGACACCTGATTTCTGCAGGCACGGCAGGGGGTCATGCCGACCTAAGACAGGCTCACGGAGACCTCTGGGGCCGTGTCCCGGGGGAGAGGCGGTCTGTCTCTCTGTCCCAGCTGTTCTGGCAGGGCCAGCAGGGCGGTCGCGCATACCCTGCGGGGCGGACGAGGAGGTACACGGGACCTGGTGACTGTGTGCGGATTGAGTGCTAGATTCTCATCAAGGTAATGTGTGTTTTATTATGAAGTAGCCGGCTTTAATACAATAGAGCAATAAATACGGACGGAAGGGTCCCCAGTGAGTGATTCCTTTTGGAATAATGACTGTTTGATTAGAGAGTGATTTGGCTTTTCATTTACATCAGCACTTAATGTGCTCCCGCTAACTTAATATTCTCCCAGTGCGAAGCGCGGCCACCGTCGGCGACAGTGACGGATGGGAGCCCGGGGGGAGCGTCACTACCGAGCGGCCTCTGGTGGGGCCCCCCTGCGTCCGCGGCCTGGTGGGTCCCAGCTGAAGCCAGAGCGAGCCGCACTACGGGGGGCACCGCGGGGTCTGTGGGCCGGGGTTGGAGTGCCGCATGCTTCCGCGTCACCTCTGACCTTTCTTCATGTGACTGTGCGTCACACATTACTGGGGTGTCCCATCATTCGGAAGAACACCCTTAGAGAGCCCACTGTGTGCCAGGCACACACTAACACTAGTTCAGGGCAGCGTTGGAAGAAAGAAGGAATCACAAGGCAAGAACCCTGAAGAGGTTGCGGTCCTGGAGCGAACATCCAGCCGTCCCCAGTGACGTGGGGTTTGCTCACGCACGGCACCCCCTCCTCTCTGTCCGCCCACCCCAATGCCCCCGGACGTTAGAAAATGACATCGTCCAGCTGGGATTGCTGTTTCCCCAGTAACCTGGGGACTAACGAGTCATTAAACATTGTCACCCCCGAGCTCCAAGCGTCTAAAGCCAAATTCACCACCTTCTCCCAAACACCGTCCTCTTCTCTTGCCCATTTGGAGTGACATCCTCACCCTGTGGTGTGCTGAGAAATGTTCAACAAGGTGACCTCATGAAAAATAAACTTTCAAGAAGGTGTTCTGATTTCCTGGGTGTGAACGCTCCCCCGTGATGTGGGGACGGGAAGGGGCGGGCGTGGCAGCCTCAGCCACACCATTCAAGTTCAAACCCAGCTTCAGCTCTGACCCCTTTCCGATGTCCTGCACCAGGAGACCGGGCTGGGCTTTCTGCTGTCCCACGCCCTGCGGAGAGCCCCGGCCTTCTCCTGCAAGCCTGTCCCCAGGCGTGAGAGGCCTCAGTCTCGGGCTTCCTGTTGGATTAGGGATTCGCAGTGGGACCAGAGGGGGGTACCCTGCCCCTTTGGGGAATCTTGGAAATTCGTGGGAGCTCCTGGCCGTCCCAATGACAGGATCACAGCCGGCCCTAAGAGGACAAAACTCAGGGGTGTCCCTGGTGTGCAGGACAAGAATGTCCAAGAAACGCTGGTCTCGTTCAGCACAGCTTTGAACGTTCATTCACGAGGTGGAAACCGGTGGTTACTTTCTGAGCCTAGAACCTAATCCCATTTTACTTATAAATATAGAGATTTTGTTTCTTTTTGGCTCGAATACATACTGACTGTAGTTCGTTTTAACCCTCACCCGAGAATATGTTTATTGATTTGAGAGAGAGAGGGAAGGAGAGAGAGAGAGAGAGACATGGACTGGTTGCCTTCCTACCTGCCCCGACCAGGGATCGAACCGTCAGCCTTTTGGTGGTCGGGCCGATGCTGCGACCCACCGCGCGGTACCGGCTTTTACTCCTGTGTCCTCTCTCTGGTGTCTCTGCACCTGCTGATCTTACTTCTCTCTAACCCAACCTTATTTATTGTATGTACATCTAAGCCAATACAATTTATTGTTTTGGGGGGCATAGTTGTGCCCAAGAATAAAGCACCCATCACTGTATATTATAAATCATTTTCTTTCTATAGCTCCTTTAATAAATTAAGGCATTGTGTATATATGCACATCTATTTTGAAATGACGTATATAGCGTATGTTATCTTTAAAATTCTTTGCGGGGGCAGAAGAGGGGACTCGGGACTGTCAGATGCCAGGAGTAGGTCGTCACCCAGGTGTACAGACGCCGCAGTTCTGAAGCCAGCCTGATGCTGCAAACAAAGGACTGGTGCGTTTGTTCAGAACGGTGTCCTTCCGAGCCTGACAAATTGGCTTTTCTAGGGGTGCAGAAGGGATTTCGTGCGGGACACCCCTACGTCAGGGTTAATGTTCCTCGCTGCGGCCGGGGTCCCTCTGCGGGTCTGCCCGCATCGTGTGACAGGAAGGACAGCAGCACAGACAGGCAGGGACCTGAAAGCACTCAATGTCAGGGCGGCCGGCGCCCGCCCGCCGGGAAGTGCTCGGAGGCCGCAGGATGGCAGGCGTCCGGAGCAGCGGCCGCTGGTTATTCCCCGGGTGGCGGGAGGTTTGCGGGGTCACCGGTGAGATCACGGGACGACGGGGGCAGGAAGGTCACTTGGGGGCCTGGGGCCATGGATATCTGTCACCGGCGTCTAAGTCAGTGTGGGTCGCTGTAACAAAAATCACAGGGACGCGTGGCCTAAACAACACAGGCCATGGCCCGCGGTGCTGGAGGCTGGGAAGTCCAAGGGCGCAGTGCTGGCAGGTGGGGGTCTGATGAACCCCGCTTCCTGGCTTGCGACAGCCGCCTTCCCCCTGAGGGGAGAGAGCTCTGGGCTTTCTGTCCCCTCGCAAGGGCACTGAGGCCGCCTCCAGACACCTTTACGTTGGGGCTTAGGCTTCGCCGTGTGAGTTCTGGGGGGCACTCGGTCTGCAGCACCTAGGATGGAGGCACGTCATGTGGTATCCACAGGTACGGCTGGACTGGGCCGATGGGTGGACTGTAACCCTGAGCCCCGCCCCGCAGGGCTTGCAGCCGGGCTCCGGCAGAGCTTCCCGGGGCGCAGGGGGCTGGGCGTGGCTGGGGCCCGCGGGCGGTGCTCCCTATTCTTACGGGGCCCTCTCTGCGAGGCCCCCGCTGTGCCCAGCCGTCCGGCTCCAGCATGCCACCTGTCTCAGCTCCTGTCCTCCTGGCACTGCCCGCACTTCTGGGGCGGGGGCTCTCGGCTGGGTGAGGATTTATGATTTTATTAGAACATGATCCAGGGGCGCTCCGCCGTGATGGATCGCTCCTGCCACTTGCCATCTGAACCCACATGGCAGCTGCCAACTGTTCGGAGAAGACATACGGCCGTGCGGAGCAATGGCGTGGCCCTGCTGCCCCTCGAGGTGGCCGTGAGGGCGCCTGGGCTCTGGCCCGGCTTGGCTCTCAGTCTGGCCTGACCTACAGGCTTTGACCTTTGACTTCTGTGCAGGTCAAATTATATCACGACTGTTGTTCACGATGCTTTTCTTCATCTAACGAGACAATAGCTTTTAGCCAAAGTAGACATTTAAAAAAAAGAATACTCCTTTATTATTTTTAAAATTAAATTAAATTTTTTCTTAATCCTCACCCAAGCATATGTTTCTTAATTGGCTTTTAGACAGAGAGGGGAAGGGAAAGAAAGAGAGAAACAGTGACTGGTTGCCTCCTGTACACACCCTGCCTGGGGATTGAACCTGCAACCCTTTGGTGCACAGGATGAAGCTCCAACCAGCTGAGCCACCAGCCAGGGCAGAAGGACACTCCCTTAGATGACCGCACGGAGACACTCATGTACTGGGTTCCGTGTGGGTAGGGTCATCACTGACGCTGTCCCGTCTGACTCTCAGGTCTGCACGTGCTCCCGGACATCGGCAGGTGCCCTCGCTAGGGCCGGGGTGGGAGGTCCAGAGGGCGGGACCGCGGAGGGTGAAGCCAAGCCTGCCTGCAGGGGCGAGGAGCAAGCGCAGCATCCCCTGGAGCACGAGGGGCCCCCGCGGACCTGCCTGACCACCCTCAGGTGTCGGCCTCCTCAGCTCAGCCCCTCGGTGTCAGCCGCGGCTGTCACCTCAGACTCACACCCAGAGCTCCAGCGAACAGCCTCAAGGCGCTCTTGCCTCTTGTGAGCCCCCCCCCCCACCCCAAACCCCTTCCAGGCATTTCTGATGGCGCTAAAATAGGCCCGAGAAACAGCTGGAATGCAGCCCAACAGAACTAGATACACGCACAGTGTTGTCCAGCCGCCGCCTCTGCCCACGGCGGGCACCGAACTTCGCTTCTGCTTCAGGCTGAGGAGTAGCCCCCGTGAGGCCGGACCCCACGTTTCCACCCGTCCCTTCAGCGGCGGCCGTGTCCACCGTTCATCTGTGGCGAGTGACACTGCTCTGAGCCCACGTGTGTTCCTCGCGTGCCGATCACACCCAGACCTTCTCAAAATGTGTTGTTTGTCCCACGGGTCTTCTGTCACCTTCAGCTCTTTCAATGCACACTGCCGGCCAGGCGCCCTGGCTGGGTCCACTGTGCGCAGGCCTCCCTGCCACCGGCACGTGCCCTGCTCTGCCCTGGGGCGGCAGGGTCCCCACCTGCACCTCTGAAGCCCTGGCTCTGTTCCCCGTCTCCAGATCTGCCCCAGTCCCCTTGGTCCAACCAATAAACCCCACCCGGCTGCTCTGGCTGCCGGCAGGTGTCCCTGCCACTCTGCCGAGGTCCAGCCCTTTCTTACCCACAGCGCGCCAAAGAGACCGCACTCCCAGAATGGAGCTCCGTGTTGATATCGAGGGAAACTTACAATGAAGCTAATCAAACGCGTGACTGATTATATGCACCGTGGTTATTATGCTACTTTCGTTTAATCTGTGAAATGAAGGTGATAGGGTCTTCCCCAGAGGTGGCTGTGAGCATTCTGCCTGTCAGTGCTCAGAGCGACGTCCGTGCCTGCAGGACGTGTACGCTGTCACACTGCCTTTATATGTGTAGTCGTGTTTTTACTAATTATTTTACTGACTTTTAGAGAGAGAGAGAGAGAGAGAGAGGAAGGGAGGGAAAGGGACAATGATCTCTTGTTCCACTTCTCTGTGTATCATTGGCTAATCCTTGCATGTGTCCTGACTGGGGATCGAACCCACAACCACGGCTTACCGGGACGACGCTCTGACCAGCTAACCGTGGCCAGGGCGTTTGTTGACTGACGTTCCTTCCAACGGAAAGGTCTCACAGGCAAGTTTCTCCCAGAACTGCTGGTGTGGGACGGCGGGGACCCCTCGCTGTCCTCAGGAACAATCGCACAGCATGTAGTCATCTCTTTATAAATAGACGATTTCTTTATTCTGAGCCCTTGCATGATTTTAGAAATTTAGGGGGAAAAATGAGTTAGAAAAAAGAGGAAGGAGAGAAGAAGTTACTGGGGAGTGGATGGGCCACCTCCTGGGAAGTCATTACTCTTCCATTTCACCCAGTTCTTCTGTGCCCGCAGACGCGCGTTCTCTGTCAGTCTGCTCCCCGCTCAGGCGAGTTGTCTGAGGGACGCGTCCTCCGGCACAACGTGTTTAGATACCATGTCTGAAATGAAGAAGGACACATTATTATTAGTAATATTAATGATGCATTACAGACGTGGGCCTCCAAAGCATTTTTACATATCATATTTCATTCCTGCTTTGAACACTCCGCCCCTTAGGGAAGGGCTTATACAGTAAACCCTCGGCATTCACGTGTGATTTCCCCACCAGCCTTGTCAAGTCTGTGCCAGCTCTCCATACGGTGGAATAAAATGGAATCAGAATGTTGGGAGAATAATCACTTCGGGCAGGGTAGGCAGAGAACCACCGTGGGGAAGGCACTGTCTGGTGTGGAGTTCTGCTGCCGGGCCCCAGGGACCTGGCCATCTTCCTGCCTCCCGCGCGCGGCTTCTCAACCCAATTCAGCCACCGCCACGTGCCCTGCGTCATCGGGGACAGTTGAAACCGGGGAGTTGAATCTTCAAGGGTCTACAGCAGGGACGGTAAATACGGAACATGCTGTCCCTTTTCCTGCTTGAACCCCCGGGGCAGACACAATTACCTACGGGACCACCTCCCAGCGTGCGAGGCGGCCACTGATCAGAACCAGCACTGGGCTTGTCCCCTCGCCGCTCTGGGGTCCTGTGATCCTTCTGCCACCCTCACGTAACCGGAAGGATTCCGTATGTCGTACCCGGGCTCGGAGGACCAGTGAGGAAGGGAGCTGAGAACAGCCCTTTCAAGTGAGAGATGAGAAGCTCTGTGTTTTCCCCCAAGGAAACCTGTGGACCAAGAGCGACGCCTCGGTCCCCTGCCCAGTGACCTCCTTCCCACAGAAGAGGAGAGAGCGCCCCATTTTCCCCATTCGGAGTTAAGGGTAAAATCACAGAGCCGCTGAGTCAGAAGGAAGCGGTCCAGCTTTGTCTCCATTGCAGGCTGGGACCACGCGGCCTTTACCCCGGATGCGCTCAGTGGCATGGACTCTCTGTCCTGAACCCCTTTCTGTTTTGGGTTCCAGTTGAATTAAAATCTTGTTCCCTAGGGCTCTGCACAGGTGGCCCTGGTTTCCTCCTTAGAGGAGCCCCACCAGCTGCTGACTGTGTTATCTTTGCCTGGGAGCCTAGAAATGTAACTTAGTTAAATGCATCTCCCCTACACGGCTTTTAAAGAGTGAATGTGCCCTGGCCGGGTTGTTCAGTGGGTTGTAGCGTCATCCCTGCACCAAAAGGTTGCAGGTTCAATCCCCAGTCAGGACACATACAGGAGGCAGCCAGTCGATGCTTCTCTGGCACATCAGTGTTTCTCTCTCTCCTCCCCTTCCTCGCTCTCTCAAATCAGTAAACATGTCCTTGGGGGAGGATTAAAAAAAATAAATGCAATGGTGACCATTTTGAGTGCAGTGTTGGGGGTGTGGGCAGACCCTTCCAGACAGAAGGATGTTTGGGGGTTCACATAGCTCCATGTAGATATGCTTTCTCCTCCACACAGAAGGCCAGGACCAGTGCCCAAGTGGGGGGTCTGCATCCTGGGGAGCCCCAGCCCCGGCTGCTGTCACGGGGCTCCAAGGAGGTCCCCTGTCCTTTATCCAAAGAGTCACCATCCACGTATTTCCTGAGGGTTAAGATGGCTTCCTCTAGGTGTGAGCGTTCCCCTGCGTGCCCTGCTGACGGGTGGTAATCTTTTCCCACAATGTAAGCAGTTTCGACATAAAGTGTGCTTTCCAGGGCGTTTTGGAACTGATCGTTTGCCATCAGCCTGTGACAAAGCTGCATATTATCGGCCTTACCAAAGGGGGAGCTCCCCTCTCCGCTGTGACTCAGGGAGTGCGCTAGGCGCTGAAACTCTAATGCCTCATTTTCATGACAAACGAGGCGATATGAGCCCCAGACGGCCGCAGTGAATCTCGGGTCCTGACCGCGCTCCCTCTGTCTGTCGCCCGGGGCGGGGCAGGGTGCCCAGCGCTCAGCCTCTCCGCTCCGGCACACGGTTGCATGAGGCACGTGGGCACAGCTGACCCCCAACTTAGGGCCGCCCCTCCTGTGGCCCGGGTGCCCACCTCACTTTGCGGGGACTCGGGTCTCAGCACAGGGACGTGTCAGGAAACCAGGACATCTCACAGTTGCACTTGACGTTGCCCTAAGCACAGAGCCCCCGGTAGAGGGCTGATGGACAGCCGCAGGCGTGGAGACATCCCGTGGACGTGACACGCCATCGTGGCCAGTGTCACCCCCTGCCCGGGCTCTGCAAGGGAGCGGGAGGTTGCCCGACGGGTCACTGGGGAGCCCCCTTCACTCACTCGTCATGCAGACGAGGACGTAGCTCGCTGTTTGCATCGACCCTGGACACGCCTGGGTCCCCTCAGCCTTAGTTGTAAACAGTTTTCACAGTGGAGTGAAATCCAGAAGTAGGAAACTCTAACAACTACATCGCGAGGGCGTGAGGGCTGGGCTTATATTAGCCAGGGTTCTCCAGAGAAGCAGAACCGGAGTGTGTGTGTGTGTGCGCGCGCGCGCATGTATGTGCATGTATACGTATGTAAAATGAAGAACTGGCCCCTGGGATGGCGGAGTCTGACAAGCTCCGAGACCTGCGGTCAGGAAGCTGGAGGCCAGCAGCCCGCGGGCCAGCCAGAGCTGGTTTTCAGCTCCACGGTGAAAGCAGAGAAAAGGAACCGGTGTTCCAGCCTGAAGGCTGCTGGGTGGGAGGAATCCCCTCCTCCTCAGCCTTTCTGCGCTACTCAGGCCTTCAGCTGGTCGGGCGAGGCCCCCGTGCTGGGGAGGGCAATCTGCTGCCCTCGGTTTGCTTCAGATGTGAGTATCGCCCAGAAACACCCTCAGATTAACACCCAGAATCATGCGTGACTGAATGTCTGGGCACCTCGTGGCATGACAAATCTACCTTGTCAACTGGCACGCATACATACCCAGCTCCTTAAATCATATGTACTCTCCAAAAAACAGACTTAACAAGGTCGTGATCCTGCTCCACGAGATGCAGTTACCCTGAGAATGACTGAAGGCCCAGGCACTCCTCCCCTCGAAGAGGAGGGGAAGCCCTGAGGGAGGTCTATTCTGTTTGATACCCTGCGATTCCGGTACCGGAGTAATGCTGGCAACACTTACCCACTGTGGGAGAGCCCCGCGCATCATGTTACGTGGTGAGGGACCCAGAGCGGGGAGAAACGAAGATGTTTGCTTCACGCACACACACACACACACACACACACACACACACACACACGCAGTCATAACAAAATAAGGAGGACGTTCGCGTGGCAGTTACAACCCTCGTTTCTGTGATTGGTCCCCTGGCCATAGCCGGCACCGATAACTACCTTCTTCTGCTGCCCGTTCTGTGTCCCCTCTGTCTTCAGCAAGCACAGCTGGCTTGGTTTGTACCTGGTGGGGGGACCCGGACTTTCATTCCCGAAGGCTCTAGGCCATGAGGAATCCTGCCTGGACCGAGATGCAGTTTCCCACCGACCTTGACCACAGGCGCGGAAGGCTAAGGGGCGCCCTCGGGGACCACCTGTCGTGCAGACACGGTCCCCCTTCCCTGCACTGTGAAACGGTGGCCTGTGGGTTCAGTGGCGGGAGGAGCCCGAAGGGGCCAGGTGGCAGGGAGAAGGGGCAGACGTGAGCGGTCTCAGGGAAGCACCGTCCCCCTGCTTGGTGGGGAGAAGGAGGGGGCCGAGGGGACTCGCAGCTTTGGCCCTGTGTCCCTCTGTCCGGGTGGAAGGGAGGGGTTCGGGTTTCAGTGCTGGGAGACAGGACGCGGTGGGGAGGGGCTGAGTGATGATTGGGAATGGGGTGTGGGGTGCCCCTGCCCCGCCCCCGCCTCCTTGTGCTCCCGGTTGTGTGCCTCCAGCTGGTGTCTGGACTCCTCCTACCTCCTCCCTTCCCCCCCTTCCTGCCTCAGCTGCCCGGCCCTCTCTGCTGGTCTCCGATGCCCCACCTGGGCTGGGGTCCGCCTCAACGCTCCCCCTTAATCCACAGGGATGGCGGCGCTCATCCCAAGACAGGTATCGGGCGTCCTGCACACCCTCAGCTGCCCTCACCGCACGCACTCGCCGGGCTCCGGCCCTGTCCGTCCTGGCACCAGCTGGGAGCACGCGTGCAGAGCAGGCCGTGTGGAAAGCCTGGGTGGGTGGGAGACACGTCCGTCCGTCCTCGGCCCCGTTTGGAAGCGTACCTGTACCTGAGCTGATCAGACGTGTGAAAGGGCCGCTGCCTGGCTCGTTGGGGGGACAGGGGCTCGGAAGTCAGAGTCTGCAGACGCCGCTCTGGAGCGGGCGGTGCTCCGGGTCCCCGGCTGCCGTCCTTCTCCCTGCCTTTGCGTGAATGAGGTCAGCCTAACGCGATGGTTCTGCAGCGCACCGGTCACTGAATGTGAAAGCGGGAGGGGAGTTCAGGAAGACTCATCGCCTCAAACCTCGTTTGACAGATGTGAGAGCCAGAGAGGGGACTCACGGGCCGGGGGCCGCACAGCAAGTCCCCGGCAGGGCGACGGGTGGAACCCACGTCCTGTGGGCTGAGTTAGCGCGGCTTCCTCCCTCTCCTGGCCCTGGAAATGGAGGCTGAAGCCCCAGCGACGGGCCGGGGAGGAGCAGACGACGAAGTCCTGCCCTGTGCTCCCCACCCCGCCACACGCGCCATCTCTGTCACACGTGGGTTCGGAGCAGCAAGCAGCGCTGATGTTTCACTAGAGAAAAATGCCAAGGGACCGCTGCGCCCAGGACTGACCCGGGGTCGGGGCGGGGTGCGGGCAACATGAAACAGGACGCAGAAAACCGTCCTTTGGATGGATCGGTCCTCTGGATTCGCGGCTGCCGAACATCCAGAGGCAGGACAGGGAGACCCTGCATGGGGGACGGGGGAGCTGTGCCGGGCTTGCCCGAGCCGGCCCCACGGTAAGGACAGGCACGCGGACTGCATGGGAGGACGGGTTAGGGGCTGGGGCTGGCGGATCGCGCAAGAGGTCTGGAGCCACCCGCCTTGTCCAGGAAGAACCAAGGGCAGATGAGGTTCCATCAAAAGCTGCCCTGACGTGGCTCACACGGTCGGATCAACGCCGAGCGCACCCGGTGCAGCCTGAGCGGGTGGTGAGGGGACAAAGAGGAGACTCAGGACAGACGTGGTGGCTCTTCAGCTGATCCTGTGTTGTTCCCTCCACGCCCCCGATTCAGGACATTATTTGGATTGGCCACTTACGTGCCGTAAAATCAGACGGAACTCCACGGAGCGACACCTGCATGGGCGAGACTGTACGCAGTGATTTCATGAGTGTCCCGGAAGCCTGTGGCGAGCCACAGGGAGGGGGAAGCCTTCGTCTGTCTTCTCAGCGGCTGCGGGGTTAAATCTTCTCCACAGTGCGCCCGCAGTTGCACGGCCGTTGTCGGGCCCTTTGGGGCAGCCCCGTGGACGGTGTCGCGTGCCCTTGTCAGGCCCCCCATTTCCCAGCAATTGCCCCGTGTTTTCAAAAGCTGGAGGCCTCACGTCTTCAGGTGCAGAGAAGGGCGGTTCCGGGGAATGCAAAGAGCGGTGTCTGGGGCGAGGCCGGCACCCCCTTTTCAGAGCCGTACAAGGAGAGGGGTCGGATGTGAACAGTGTTCTTTGGAGGGGCTTTTTCTCTGTTCCCCGAGGCTTCCTGGGAGACCTTCCTGAGCCTGCCTCTGCCTCAGTTCTCTCTCTCTCTCAAGTCAATGAAAGAATGTCCTCGGGTGAGGATGAGGACCAGACAGACAGACAGACAGACAGACAGAATAACAGTGCCCTTAGTGATGGAGTTGACTGAGTGGCACTGACCTGTTTTCTCCTGATGACCTGGGACGGTTTGCAAACTGGCCCCGGTGCCCAAGCCCCCTGCAGCAGCGTTGCTGTAGCCCAGCTCCGCTCCTGGCCCACGGGAGAGCCACCCGGCTCCTGTCCTCGTCAGCTGTGTCCGTGAGGTTCATCTGTCTTTGACGTTTGGAGTCCGGGGGACAAGCCTGGCCCGCTCTCTGCTTTCCTAACAGACTCTCCCCTTTGTGCCTGGGGTGGGGACGGTGACACCTCCCAGCGGGTCTGCTCGAACTGTGTCTGACCACATCTGTTTGGTCTTCCTCAGCGTCCAACCTCCGTCAGCCGTGACCTATCCGGAACGCCGACACGGCTCCTGTGGGCGGCGCACCCATCACGGCAGAGTCTGTGGGCTTAATGCTTCCTAATTACGTTAGTGCTGGGCATCCCTCCTGTTTGTGGGCGCTGTCTGCCCATGTCTCGGAGATTTATGGGGACCCCGATTCATCCCACGTGCAAGACCCTGCAGACACTGTGGCTGTCTTCTCAGCATCTTTTTTGCGTGAGAGAAATGCTGCATGATTATTACACGAAGCTTTGTAATAAATAAGCCGTTGCTTCTCTTAAGTTTCCTCTTTGGGGCCATGGAAGGGAAGTTTGGAAACTTGGGATTGATTTTGCGACTCCTGTATGTTTCCCCTACGGCCGGGTTAAAACCCCACCGTCTCCAGCGGGAGCGTCTCGCTTCTCGGTCAGGGAGTGTTTTGGAGAACGGCATGCAGGTCTACTGGGCAGAACCGCATCACATTTATGTACGTGGCCGTGGCCTTCCGCTCGCCGGGAGTCAGATGTCGGATCTCGGTCAGAAGGAGCCAGAGCGAGTCTAGAACCACAGGCTGGCGCAGAGAAGTCGCCCCGTTCCGGCTGCTCAGCGCCGCTCTAAGGGCCGGTGGTTCAGGAGTCAGGGGGGACATCCTGGCGTCTGTACATCTCGAAGGCCCGACGGGTAATGCTGGGGTTCATCTAGGCATGAAAACCCCGGATGCGCTCTTCTCTGAACCCAGCAAGGGGCCGGAGGCTGGCGTGAGGAGCCACGTCTGGGATGGGACCCCCGCCGTGGGGAGCAGCGTGAAGCCAGAGGCGACAGGGTTGGCTGGTCCAAGTACCCCAGCGGCACGCACGCGATGGACGCCGTGCCAACTCCTGGGCGCGGCTCTTAAGGCGCCCCCTTCCCAGAGGAAACCATGACCTGTGCAGCTGGTGCTACTGCCCTCGCTGTGTATGTGAGAAAAGCAAGGCCCGCAGGTTCATAGCCGGACCAAGAGGACGTGACTAGCGGGCGGGCGCTGGGGTTGAGCCCAGGGCTCTGGTTGAAGACCTCTGTCTCTTCCCTCCCTGCTGGAGGAAGGAAAACCAATCGGGGGACCCTTGGGGGGGGCTGTAATTGCCTTTGGGAGGAACAGTGTGATGTATGGGTGTGAGCCTCCATAAACAGCTCAGCGTGGTGGTCGGCAAGCCTAATGCAGTTCTCGTGGTGTAAGGAAGGACAGCCACAGATGATGACGTGAGAGGGAGAATCGGGCTCAGAGGAAGAGAAGTGGGGGCAGGCGATCAGTGACTGATGATCGGTGATCCATGGGAGACGGTGGACGAGACGGGGGTGATCCATGCGGACCCTGGAAAGACCAGATGGGCAGCACTCACAGCTGGGGGAGGGGAGGAGGGGACATGCGGGCGCCGGGGGAGGCAGGCTTTGTAGGAACAGGGGTGGGGCGCCCTGGTCCCCGCAGGAGGCTGAGGTGGGTCTGCTTGCAGGGAGGGCAAACCCACCACCCATGGCTGAGCGACACGTGCCCGGTCCCCGTGGGGGGGGGCGGGGCTTGTTTGATGGGCGGGCCTTATCTGCAGAGTGGGAGGGGACTCAGAGCTCCACCATCGGAGGCCTCCCCGGTCACCGCGCGCCTGGTCCGCGTGGACAGCGAGTCTCCACTTCAGGCCTTACCCCGGAGCCAGTCCGTCCACACAAGGCCGTGGTGAGGACAGAGACGGATGATGGTGTCCCCTCGGAACGCACCTCATGAACGCAGGAGGTCGGTATGGAAAGAGCTGGAAGCTCACTGAGGATTTGCTTCCCTTCCGCCTCTGCATGGAGTTGCTCAAGTCTGAAGTTTTAATTTTGCGCGACAAGCACACACTCGTGTTTTTAAGCCCGCCCCTGGGAGTGGGGGCAAGACAGACCCTCCCCGGGCGTGCGCTGCTCCTCTGTGACGCAGCCCCGCCGCCTCTGCCGACCTGCCAGGTGGGCACAAGGCCGAGCCCCCGATCGCGTGAAGGAGAGCTGCGTGCTTAGGCTTTTTTCTTGAATACAACCCTCCACGGACGCCCGGCGCCAGCGCCCCGCGGGTGCTGAGCCCCGGAAGTGCTCCCGGTTACCTACGAGGGCGCGGGGGCTGGGGCCGGCTAAGCGCCCGGGGAGCCTGCTCTCGAGACCGCGTGGTGGCCCCAGTGGCGACCCGTCAGGAAGGTGTGACTGTCCCCAGGTCGCGGGGCTGCAAGCTGGCCTGCAGGCTCTCACGTCAGCCTGGCGCGCCCCTGCCCGCACGTGGGTCCCTGCGTCCCTGCCACGCGCGGCGCTGCTCTGCACACAGAGGACAGGACTGTGTCACCTCGGCCCAGAGGTCCGCCTCCATGGAGGAGCCGGTGAACTGCTTTCAGTCAGTGACGCGGGCGACGGAGACGGGGCTGTGGGGGGGCCGGGAGGCGACGTCCTGAGTGGGGCAGTTAGGAGAAGCGGCTGCCGGGGGCAGCTGGCCTGGCCTTGAGCAGGAAGGGGCTGACCGCTCCCGGGACAGTGGCGTGTGACCCTGCTCGCTGCATCTGGTGTCCTGGGGCACTTCAGTGACACCACTCAGCCTCGCTGCCGTCACCCCCATGGAGGGCAGCTTCCCTGCCTCCCCGCCTCCCCCGCCTCCCCTCTTATACCTGCCCCCCCTTATTCTCCATCACCTGCCTCCCCCAGCACCAAGCCCATGGACACCCAATGCCCTGACGATGAAAACGTGCTATTTGATTGTCAGCATCCAGCAGGGCATCACTTGGACATTTGATGGGGACGAATAAGAATGTTGAAAAGCGACGGTGGAGACCCGAGGCTTCTCCTGACCGTGTGAAGGCAGGCGAGATAATAGCTCCCCAAAGACAGTCCACGCGAATGATCAGATAAGGGAAGAGTCAGCAACAGCCTGACTTCCCCAATCCCGCCAGTCATTTCTGAAGCAACATTAAAGCCTTCCCACCAAGACCAGCTTGAACTCTGTGAACGGAGTGTATATGTTTGCGTGTGTCCCGGGCGGCCTGAGGGACAGACCCCTAAGAGGAAGTTAGAGGTGGCTGTCATCTTAAAAAAAAAAAACAAAAAACTCAGTGTCGTTGAAACTGGAGTGTTTGTAAACCACACAAGGTTGGGAATGTCTAACACCCGTTTAAAAACTCGCCAGCTGCCTGATTTATTGTGAAAACTCTCTCTTTCCTTCCCAGTTGGATCCACTGATTCCCAGAGTCACGAGCAGGCGTGATAGCAGTCCGCGTCGCACCCGGTCATTCCTTCTCATCCGAGGACAGACCCTTCAGGAGGTCACTGAGGTCACTGCGGATGCGGAGGTCGGGCTCTGTGAAGATAAAATTAGGTTTTCCCGTTACGGCCCCTACACACGGGGAACTCCTGATGTAGTTCATCTCTCCCGCCGTGGGGCCTGGGCGCAGAGAGCCGCCTTGCTGACCCTGGAAAGTGCCGGCAAGCAGCTTTCCCGTGCTGGGTTTTCAGTGCTTCAGGAGCCGCAGGTGCAGACGTCACGGAGCAGGGTGCTGGGCAGGGGGTCCCTGGGGCCACGCTGCCATGCTTGGCTTTGCGACTTGGCACCATGCCGACTCCCGCTCGCCTGGGCAGAGGCAGGGGACCGGCCCATCTCAGAGGTCATTGCTGCGTGCCGGGAGGCGGAACCATGGTGGGGGGGGCGTGCCTTCTGTGAGGAGAGACAGGAAGCACCGCAGCCTGGGCAGTGGGGGGATGGCCCCCCGTTGGCACGGACCAAAGGCTGCAGGCCCCTGTGGCCTCCAGGGGGGTCACACCAAACCTGAGTCCCACAGAGCTGCCCTGTGCGCACTCCCTCCTGCTCCAGACTTTGAGCAAATCCCAAAGTGGAGATCTCCCCCTGGAGAGGAAGGGGGTGGGGACCGGTCACACTGCAGGGCCAACGGCAGGGTCAGGAGAGGCCCGTGGAGCTCCGGGGATCTCCCTCCCGAACGTGGATGAGGTGTGGGGGACAGACGCACCCCGGCGGGGCTTTGCCGCATGCGAAGCTCTCCTTCCAGAAACGTCTCATTCAGCCGCAAGGGGTCATTGGCTCACTGTGCCCAGGTGCCAGCACCTTCGGGGCCCGCCTCAGTTTCCCGAGCGACGCGGGACTCTCCCCGAGGAGCCCAGGAGCCTGCCGAGCGCGGGGACGGTGCTCGGGCCTTTGCCGTTTCTGCCAGACCCCGGTGCGGCAATGTTTGTCCCGAAGCTGCCCGGGGGCTCGGCAGAGACTCGCGGGGACCTTTGTCAGCGTGTGAGATGCCACTCAGCCTCCTCCTGTTCCCTTGTGAGTCCCTCCCCCCTCCCCTCCGTGAACCTCTGGCACTAACTCTCTCTCAGCACGAGCCTGCGGGGGACCTGGCCGGCACCGTGTCCGCTGGACACTCGGGGGGCCGGGACGCAGCCGCCCCGCTCACTCACACAAGGCCCCTACAGCCCCCCAGGTTCCTTCCCCAGAGCGCACAGCCCCCGTGGGGTCAGCTACCCTCTGTTGGAAGAACAGCGCCCGAGGGTAAAGGCGGTGAAAGGGGCTGTGGTCCGTCCCTCTGCGTCATGCCCTTGGGTCACCTGATAGGAGCAGTACCTGGAAAAGGTAAACCGGAGGGACCTCGGCAGCCCTAGAGGCAGCTGTTCGGACCTCTGTCCAGCGGCAGCGCTTTATGGAGGGCCCGCTCGCACCCCTCCCAGGGGAGAAGATGGTTCTGGAAGCAAATGTGGGGTGAGTCCAATAGCTTAGGCTGCTGATCGGTCGGAGCAACGAGGACTCCAGCAGGCAGGACTCATATCCGAAGGTCCAAAGCGGCTCTACAGCCACGGAGGGGACACGTGCCGTCCCACCTCCCGTTCCTTCCTGTCTCGGCCATGGAGCGCCGCGCCGGGGGGAGCCGGGCCCTTCTCGTGTCTGACGTAGACGTAACTGCCTGTGGGGTGCTGGGCAGGAAGTCTCCACAGACATTCTCCAGGCGTCGTCGAATCCTGCGCCGGTGCAAAGGCTGCTCATTTTCTGGGAGGGAGTATAACCGAACATCCAAGTCAGTCCTATTTGTGTGGAGCTGTGTGAGTCCGCAGGGCGCTGGCCTGGAGGTGACTTTTGTACCAGGGCGACAGGGTGGCATCTTCGGAGAGCAGCAGCCTTGGCCAGGGTCTGGGCGCACAGGGAGCTCCGATGCTCATCGCCTTTGTTCAAAAAGGTAACTGACCGGGCGACGTAAGCTTCCGGGGTTGGATTCAGGTCCGGCTGGATCCAGGAACTCCCATGATAAAGCCATTCTTCCATTCAAGGGGTCCCCTCTCCCATTTTCTTCCATCTCCCTGCCCTTAGAAGGCTTTCTTTTATTTCTTTAGATTTGACTCAGTTTCCCTACTCCGGCCCCACAAACCGTGGCAGCCCAGGCTTACAGTTGGCTCTCACGGTTAACGGTTCCCACAGAAAGCAGACCTTGATGCTGAAAACCCCAACATCATGTCCCTAACCTGGAGCTGGGCTGGGTCTGTGTCATCCTCCTAAGGGAGCTCAGTGTTGGGTCACACGTCCCAGGCCCGGGTCA
This sequence comes from Furipterus horrens, assembly GCF_987537825.1. Lineage (NCBI taxonomy): Eukaryota > Metazoa > Chordata > Mammalia > Chiroptera > Furipteridae > Furipterus > Furipterus horrens. Next base: position 101,045,027 of record NW_028327179.1, read on the forward strand.
CATGGCCGCCCTGCAGCAGAGGTGCAGACAGCCCCACCCAAACAATGGGGGGCAGTAGTACCCACAGAAGCCCCACCTGTCTCTCAGAAAGAGGAGAAACGGGTCCCGGGCAGACACCCCCAGCACCCCGTCCCTGCCGCTAGGTCAGCAGTAGGGTGGGAAGGCCGTGTGTCTTTAAGCCAGAGTGAGTTAACAGGGGTTATGATGCTCCCGTAACTCGAGGAAAACCACTTCCCGCAGCAGCTCTGGGCTCCAATCAATTTGCCGACTGTAATTATTTTCGCTAAAGCAGGTGTTGGAAGGCTTTGCACTTTGGCAGCGCACTTCACGGCTGGAGTGATTGCACGTGGCTGGAGCGCTGACCGCGGTATTTCTCGCTGAGTAGCTGATCAATAATGTGAAGCAATTAGGGGCACCCCCCACCCCCACCCCTGCCGTCCTGTCTGGCTCTGTCTCCGCCCCGTTTTGTTCCTTTGTTCTGTGAACACGAGCTGCCCGGGCCAACGCTGGGGAAGCTGCTGGGGCTGGAATCCCAGAGCGGCCCCTTAGCCTGCTGTCAGGGGATTTGAGATCTCAGACTCTCCGTCTCCTCCTGAGCAAAGTGGGGAGGTCCCTGCTCCCCATGATGCTGTGAAGGTCCTAGCAGAATGGGACGCCCCTGCCTAGTGGCAGGTGCACGGGGGAACCTGACTAAAAAATAATGTTTTATTTTCTGAGTACAGTTGACATACAATATTATATTACTTTGAGGCGCACGACATAGTGATTAGACCTTTGTGTGACTTACAAAGTGACGCCAGGTGTGGTTATTAGAGTGTCCTGGGCTCTGTCACCTGTGCCGGCCTTTCCGTCCCCAGGACGGCCCTGTGACCACCACCCTGCGCTTCTCGCCCCCTCCCCTTCTCGCCTCTGCCAGCCATCAAAGCGTTCTCGGTACCTGCGAGTGCTCCTGTTCTGCTTGTTTGTTTGTTCGGTTTTGAAGGCTCCACAGACGGGAGATCATGGGTGCTCGTCTTTCTCTGACCGACTGACCACTCAGCATAACACCTTTTAGGTCCATCCGCGCTGCCACCAACAGCAGGATTTCCTTTTCCTTTCTTCACAGCTGAGCGACACTCCGTTGTGTATGGACCACGTCTTCTTACCCTCTCTGCGGGCGGGCCCTGGGGCCGCGTCCAGATCTCGGTGGCGGTAAATGCCGCTGCAGTGAACACAGGGGGGCAGACACCTTTTCGAGCTAGCGTTTGGGGTTTCTTTAGACAAATGCCCGGGAGAGGAACTGCTAAGTTCTTCTTCGTCTCTTGTTATAGCCTTGGTTTAAAAGTCCATTTTGTCTGCTATCAGCACTGCGTTGTCATGAGACTCAGAACCTAATTCAGAGAACCTGCGTGAACCTGGAAGCCGGGGTCACCCACGTGGGGGTGCGGGGCGGGGCTCGGGGCTGCTCGGGGCTCCGTCCACTGCTTCCATGTGTTGAAACCCAATCAGAACAGCAGCGAGCGCGGAGCTTGGGAAGCGTAGTCTCATCCGCCGGGCGGATCGCTGTTGCCAGATAAAGAATTCCGCTGTGCCGTGCGGTTTGACTTCAATCTCAGCCAGCTGTGCCCGGGGCCTGGTCGCCGCCTTGGCGTTGAGCCGTGGAAAGGGGCCGGTGACTCTCCAGGAGGAGACCCTTCTTCGTGCCACTGTCTCCGCTTCCACACAGGAGCGGGAGGGGCCCAGACGCACCTCGCCCGCCGGATCCCAGGGCTGACTTCCCCATGTGCGCCCCTGGCCTTCCGAGGACCCGTGACCTCGGGTGCGGCCTCCAGCCTTGTGCGTCCGTGGCCGCCGGGGTGGGGGGAGGGGGCGCAGTGTAGAAACCACGCCTGCTTTGTTGTCCCAGGACACCGGGGCCCTTTGCGTCGTGCTCGGCCTGGTACCACGCCTGCTATTTGTCACTGAGGCTGAGGACAGTCACCGCGCCTGACTGAGAGTGATTTCAAGGGCACCTTTAAAACGCATGACTCTTGACCGCCTTCGTCTGCAGCATTCATCCCGCCCATCAGCTCTGACAACGTAGATCTTATTTTATTTCGGGAAACGTTCTTGGCTGGTAAGAGACTCAACAAGCCTGGGTGGTGCGCTCTTTCCCCTGTGACCTGTGCGTGCACGCGGCGTGGGGGTGGGGGAGGCGGAGGGCTGCAGGGGTGAAGGGCCCGGGTCCTTCTGCGTTCCTCTTCAGGCCCGCCTGTCGCTGGCTGGGCAGGACCCCCAGCTTTTCTGAAGCCCCGGCATAGTTTGCTCCGACCCTGGCTGCCTGGTGTCCTTCCTGATAAGGGGAGGCCCAGGCTTCAGTCCGCGCAGCGTGCGATCTGGGGAGTGGTATGAAGTCGGGGTCCCCTGAGCTGCCCACGACATTGCTGCAACAAGAGAACATGCCCTTCGGCACATCCTCAGGGGACCCTGAGTCTCGAGCTCACAGCTGCAGACAAACCAGGCATGTGCTGTGTCCGGGAGCCGGTGTGTGCTCAGCCTCGGCTAGGTGAGAGCTGTAAACCCAAAGGGAACCCCCACCTTGTTTCTGACAGTCGCCTGGAGCGCCACGGGCCCCTGCGTAGGAGCCTTTCACGGAGAGCTACCCCCTTCACGGAAATGCCACCCACCGCTGTCCCTGCAAGGCCTACGAGGTGGCACTCGTCCCGTCGTGGATGTGGGAGGGAGTCAGAGATGCTAGCTGTCTGCCGGCCCCTCCGAGGAGCCAGTCACGGAGGGAGGGGACGGAGGTGTGGGTGGGCCAGGCCCTCCGAGTCGCTGGGCTGGGGACACGGCCAAAGAGGAGAAGCCGCTTGGATCGGGAGCCAGAGGCGGCTGGGGAACGGGGGCCGCTGTGGGGGCTGACGTCTGCAGCCACCAAGGGGAGGACCTGCCTCGCTGCCTCAGACCCGTCACAGCTCGGTGCTGACAGATAAGGCCCAGACCAGCGCGTGGCCCCCCTGTGTTGCAGCAGCCTAGGCGGGGGGAGCCCCAGCCCTCTCGCGTCTCAGCAGCCTGATGCCTGTATTTTAAGTCACTTTAGGTGGAGAAACGTCTGCCGGCACTTTCAAGGGAGAGGAAAGGGTCTGCCAAGGTCAAGTGCAGGCCACATCTGGCCGTGGGAGTCACCAGAGCTGGTGGCTGATCCTGTGATTGAGGAGAACTTGAGCCAAAAGCAGACCCTTGATGAGACAGCTTTCTCACCCAGCCGCTGGGTGGCCAAGAATTCCACCCCGGTGTGTTCAGTCAAGGCACCTGTTTCTCAGGGCGGTCACGGCCGGTCCGCACGCCTCATTTGCCTTAAATTAGATGCAGGATCTCCCACTGGCAGCCTGTGCTGTGAGGCCGACGAGGGAAGAGAGGTGGAGGGAGGACACGGCCCCAAACACGGCCCCAGGGGCTGTGACGTTTCCGCCCGGTTGGCAGCAGGACCGGCAAGCGGGGCGCAGGCAGCCGTGTGTGTACTCACGAAGCGCAGTCCTGTCCCGCACGGGAGGGCTCTTTCTCGCCTTTCTTGTTGGGCCGTCTTCACAGTGACCAGCTGTTTCAGGTTTGGTTTTTCGGGGAACGTCTTCGCGTCTCCATTTTGAAAGCAGCTTCATTGAGCTATAATTCACCCACCGCACCGTTCGCCCATCCAGGGTGTCCAGTTGGGTGGTTTTTAGGGTAGTCACAAATCGTTGCCATTTTCACCCACACGGTTGGTTTTAGATTGTTTCCATCCGCTCAAAAAGTACTTCCAGCCCTGGCTGGTGTGGCTCAGTGGGTTGGGTGTCGTCCCGCAAACCAAAAGGTCACAGGTTCAATTCCCAGTCAGGGCACAGGCCTGGGTTGCAGGTTCGTTCCCTGGTTGGGAGTGTGTATGGGAGGCAACCGATCAATGTTTCTCTCTCACATCCATGTTTCTCTTTTCCTCTCTTTCTCCCTCCCTTCCCATCTCTCTACAAGTCAATAAATAAAATCTTGAAGAAAAAGGAGCTCCATATTCTTTTGCGATCACACTCCAGATCCTTATACAGCAGTCCCTCTCTATATCATGGTTCACTTATTGCAGCCTCCCTGTATCGCAGGATTTAAAAAATATTATATTTAATTATTTATCGTGGATTTTTGCTCTATTGTGGGATTTTGTGGTACTGTATACGTATGTTGTTAAAGTTACGTGGGTTTAAGAGTGTAGAATATGTTTAAGAACATAAGTAGTGTTTGTAAAAGTGTGGAAAAGGTTAATAAGGGAGTGGGAAAGGCTAATAAGGTAGCCTTAAATATATATATATATATATATATAAACACTAAAATGAATGTAAGGCTCCTATTTCACAGATGTTCACCTGTCACGGGGGTCTAGAGTGTAATACCCGTGATAAGTGAGGGGTCACTGTACTCTGGAAAGTCCGGAAAGAACTGCTAGGGTTGGACTGAAATCAGGCTCAGAGGGGAAGCGTTGCCCGAGGTCTGTGATGCCGTGGGACCTTTGTGAAGAGAAGAGTCCCCGAGTTAGTCCTGGGAGCGACACCTCTCTTCTCTCCCTTTGGGGACAGCGCTTTCGACTTGGTTGAGGGTGAAGCAAACAGGAGGGACAGTGTTTGGTCACAGATGACGTGGCCGCCTGGGCCCAGGGCGATGTCCCCGTGTTTCTCAGCGGGACGCTGTTGGCATTCTGGGAGGGACGGCGCTCCTGGGGTGGGCGTGTCCTGTGTGTTCCCAAATGGCGAGCCCCCACGGTTCCCTCTCGCCAGTGTCTTGTTGCCCCACGGTTTTGTTCCAAACGAGTTTCTGATGTTCGCAGATGTGCCCTTGGCGTAGGCGCTGTCCTCTGGCAGTTCCCTCCGTCAGCCGCTGTGAGGTGTGTGGGCTTGGGATACGAGATACATCCTTTCCGGACCAGAGCGCGGCAGTTTTACTCACGTTTCGGAGCTGCGGGTGAGACACCCGCTCCCCGCACCCTGCCCGTCGGCACCGCTCTTGAGTGGCTGGGCCGCCCTCCATGGTACGTGCTACGGAGACGCACCGGCTCTGTCCTGTCCTTCCGAAGAGGCAATGGTTGCGTTCTGGACTTGACCTCTGAGGAGACTGGTCATTTTATTTTTTATTGGTGGTTTTCCCCAAACCAAACATCGGCCTCAGCTTGCTTTGATGGCAGCGATCCTGAAAGCTTCCGAAAGCCCTCGGGGTGGAAGGTGTTCGCGTGGGTTGGCGATACGAACTTAAGGGCTGTGGTGGCATGGGTGTGCTCCAAACAATGACGTCTGGAAGGTTCCGCTGACCGAGAGCCAATGGCCCTGACTCGGCCCCTCTCGGTGGGGTAAGCAGCGCAGCCAACCGACGGCAGGTGAGGTTCATCTGCATGAGGCACGTAAGGACCTCACGTGTCCGCACCTTCGTGTCTGCTGATGGCCAGCACTGTCCCACTTCCCTTGACAATAGCGACGCCGCAGGAGGCCACTGTCGGGAGGCCACCCCTTGACCTTCACGCCGGCAGGCTTGGCCTCCGGCAGCGGACGGTCTCGGAGAATTACGAGAACCCTCTTCTTACTGCCGCTCGGAGACTGGCCAGCCGGCCCCTGGGTCCAGTGGAGCAGCGGACCAGGAAAGTGGCGTCGCTTACCCACCTGAAGCTGTTCCGTGGGGACACTTCGCTCCAGAAGCCGTACTGCAAATCAACACATAACGTTACCGGTTGGTTTCAGTTCCGGTGTCTGAGTCTTTCTTCACATTATTTTTTCTTTTTTCAAAATTCTCATCCGAGGACACGCTTATTGATTTGCGAGAGAGAGAGGAAAGGAGGGTGAGAGAGAGAGGCTTCTCTGTGAGAGAGAAACACTGACCGGTCGCCTCTCACACACACTCTGGCCAGGGATCGAACCCACAACCTGTTGGTGTACGGGATGACGCTCCAAGCAGCTGAGCCACCCGGCCAGGGCTGTTTGCATTATTCCTTATGCCCAGAATGCCCTCACTTCTTTCCTCCCAACCAAAATATTCGCTACTCCTGGGTCAAGGTCTGCCATAAATGCTACCTCTCCCATTCAACCCTGTCTGGTTAGGCCCCCTCTCGTGAGCTGTCTTCCTGGACATACTTCCCACAGCTAACATCTTCGCATCCGCGGGAGCAGCAAGAGGCATCTCGCAAGACGGCATCACTCTGAGCCGCAGAGGTGGAAGGGCCACCCCGCCCCTTGCCAAACTTGGCAAAGGAGACACGGAGTGAGTACTCATTTGTGGGTTGGATTAAAATGCAGAACGGATTTTACCTTCCCGCCCCCAAATTCAAGTGGGGCTGCTTGCCGTCCTTGCCCCGCCCCCCAGGGTGTATCTGTGACATTGCCTCAGACACTTCCTGTCCGGCTCCTGTGAGCTTTGTTTGCCTTCTTATCTTTGGTCTTCAGTTTAATTGGTTTTTAATTGCTTATTTAACACACCCAGCAATTGAGGTGAAAAGGCTCTTTGACAAACGTGAGCACTTGGAAGCAAGCGCTAATTGCTTTTGTTAATTAAAAGTAATGCTTTATATGGTGTTACTGGTAGTCTCTGATATAAAACCGGATTAATGACTTCCATCAACCCTGCCACAAAAGGACCTGGCTTGGGAGGCGCTGGGACTTTGGGGCGCACCGTTTCTGCAGAATGGAGCAAGATGGGGGGGTGTCCGGGCGGTGGGGGTGGGGGTGGGGGCGGCTCAGCCCACTCCCACCAGCTGCGCGGGCCTCCGAGCCCCAGGTGAGAGCCGCTGTGTCAGTCCGGGGTCTGAAAAGACTGAGGGACCTACCCACATCAGGGTAACTGGGGGCAATTCAGTAACGGGGCTGTTTATCAGGGTTCTGGCTGTGTCACAGGTCGGGGGGACGGAGGGAGAGAAGGCTGCCGGGACTGGGCCTGGGACCAGAGGGGCATTCGGAGAAGGCAGCCTTGAAGGATCCGTCTGGTTGGTGGACCCAGCCGAACTGAAACAGCCTTGCGGAGGTGGATCCAAGGGCTCTGCTGGGCTGTCCTCGCTGCCCTGTCCCCTCTGCACTCTCGCTGGGGCCCCTGCCGGCTGGAGCCGCCGGGCAGGCAGAGGGCGAGGGGCGCTTAGGGGCCGGGGGCCATGCTAGAGCCCTTAACGTGAATCGAAGCTTGCGGTCGGCCCTGCTTTGACGTGAGACGGACCCAGTGACGGCTGCTCCTGTCTCCTACGTGTTTGTGAGAGGAGGCCGCCCGCTGCCCCTTGTGGGTTAGGACGTCAGGTGGGTCTTAGGTCTGGCGGGTTTTTAAGTTACTATCTGAGCTGCAGCTATTCCCGGGAGAGAAGTGTCAGTGAATTAAAATAATGATTAGTAATATAACTCAGGTGATTCATGCCAGTGACCTTGGCCAGGAATGAGCCCAGGTACAGAGGACCACGAAGATCCAGCAGGGGCCCTGGAGTCCGAAATGCTGATTAAAAGTATCCGCTTTTTAAGCCCCCAGCAGGGACCTGAGCAAGGACGGTCACCCGCACCGTCATCAGGTCAGCAGACTCCTACCGCGTCCTCTCGGTCGGCCTGTCAACTTCCAGGTGAGGGCATGAAAGAGCATCAGGCCGACCCAGGAATGGCGTGCCAGGGTCTTTCGTGAGCATGTTGACGGGCGTCTGCCCCTCCGACTGAAGGGGAGGGGGGAGAGGAAGCCAGGCAACTGGGGTTCTTACCCCAGCCAGAAGCGAAGCCCACAGGCAGGGCGGGGAAAGAAACGTGGTGCGGGCTTCGGGGTCTCTTAGGCCCAGCCGGTGTCCTCCCGGCCATCAGCGTGGTGGCTGTGCGCTCAGCGCACGGACGGGCCGCCCTGCCTTCCTGTCCCATTTAGTATTTCTCAGGAGTCCACGCCCAGAGGGTGTCATGTGTCCCAGGTCTCAGAGTTTCTCCCTCACCAATGCCTCGCTGCTGGAAAGAACAGAGAGAAAGAAAGGGGGGCGGGGAGGGAGGGAGGGAAGACTCTGCACCATCATCTCTGTCTGAGTTTCTCCTGAGGATTTACATGCCATCAGCAGCAGCCCAGTTTGAAGAGAATGAATGATTTTTAAGCCCTTGTCATACTTAGTAGGATTTTTGGGGGTCTCGTGTGTCTATAACTTTTGACACAAAGACGCTTCCTTGGTTCCCCCTGTGTTGGAGAGGGCAGACTTCACAGGCAAACTGAACTCACAAGGATCAGCAAACTCTTTGTGTTAGAATTTTAAATGGTCGTTGACGAACTCGGTGTTGAAAGCCCCGCCGTGGCCGTCGCAGGCGACCAGAGGGAGCGCAGGTTCCACGGGCCCCCTCGTCACCGCGCTTGGAGCTGGGGACATGCATCTTCCCTGTCCTTCCTCAAGCGACGCGCCCTCCTGGTTGGTATTGTAATGAAAATAGTAAAGAATGATTTATGATAATAATGGAAATAGTAAACGGATTCTAATAATTTTGTTTGTACATTGCATTTACCAGCGGATGGCCGAATCTGTAGTTTCCCACTGTTACCGAGGGAATCGGAGCTGAGGTTGCGGGAGCTCCTGCAGGCAGGGCCCTGGGGCCGGTGTGGCTGCATCCACGCCCCTCGGGGTGGACAGGCCAGCTGCCCAGTGTGAACTCGAGCCGAGACTCTTCCACTGCCGAGCGTTCCGTTGGCTGGATGCACGTGAGGACGGGTCTCCGGGTTTGGATATGGACTCTGATCCGTCCTGCGGTTTCAGCGAACGCCATTTTCAAGGCCTCCTGCAGGAAGGAAGATGTCCCGACGTCTCAGGACGGGAAAGGGCGTAAAGAGATGGGGGAAGGGGTGTTTCCCAAGGCGAGGGCTGCCTCTTCCGCTGACCCATAGGGAGAACTTGCAAAAAAAAAAAGCAGAGGCCGGTACTTTCTAACGTAAAAGGACGTGACCCCCGGGGGTGTCGTATCCGCAGATCCCAGGAATGGCAGGTGAGACGAGGCTCTGGGTGTGTGCTCCGACCTACCACAGAGGGAGCTAAAGCAACACGTTCTTACTCTTAAACAGCAAACGAACAGAAGGCAGATGCCCGGAGCCAGCCCTGACGGGTCTGTTGAGTATGTCTGCGGTGGACTCAGGCACCGGTGTCATTTTATAGCGCCGTGCCTCAGAAGGTCTGGACGACAGTCTGTTGGTCAGGAGACCTCACGTGTCCTATTGTCATAACTTATTGTATTAAATTGATTGGGGTGACTTTGGTTGAGAGGGTTCTGTAGGTTTCGAGTGTACATCTCTATGTACGTGATCTGTATTTTTCATGGTGTGTCCACCAGCCAGTGTCAAAGCATCTTCTGTCACCATAAATTTGGCCCCTTTACCCTCCCTCCCTCTGTCACCACCATCTGTCCTCTGTTTGTATCCACGAGTAATTTGCTATAAGACCACATCCTGAACACTTAAACATTTTTTTTATCCTTACCCGGGGGTATTTTCCCTTTTTCAGAGAGAGAGGAAGGAAGAGAGAGAGAGAGAAGCATCGATCGGTTGCCTCCTGCATGTTCCCCCGACTGGGGACCGAACCCACAATCCAGGGGTGTGCCCTGACTGGGAATCAAACCCTCAACCTTTGGTTCTGGGATGATGCCCAACCCACTGAGCCACACCAGCCAGGGCCTGAACACTTTTTTTAAAAATGGAAATTGATAAGTCTACTGTTGAGTTCTCCTTACCGGACAGTTTCTCTTCATTGTGGGTCAGAACGGACAGTAAGCTCCAGGTCCCCTCCTAGAGGTTAAAAGGGAAATTCTTAATTCTGTTCAATCACCCACCCCATCAGCTTCATAACAGACTAAGTACCTTAATATTTCAGTGAGTGTGAGCTGCCTTTGCTTTGCCGGCCGAGGCTGAGCTGTGCTGGAACATCGTTCCGTAGCTGTCACTGGCTGGCCCCCTGTCGGAGCGATACAGCCCTGAGCGCGGGTCACATGCCAGCTCAGCCTGAGAGGAAGGTCTTGACACCCCGGGAAAGTGATCGGAGAGAAGGGACACACTCTAGATGATGGCATTAAGAGGAGGGTTTTGAGTTATATCATTGATTTGGGGACACATGGCTTTTACTAGAATGAAGTACTTTTGAAAAAAGGATTATGAAGGATTTGCGTTTTCTAATGAGAACTGAGATTCTGCAGGTCGTCTGAAATGTCACCATTACAGATTTAATCCTGTAATTTAAATTACAGGCTCTGCCGTCTGGGTCCCAGTAAGAGGGCTATTTGATGTCAGTCTAGTGATATTTTAAAGATATTGAAAGGCAGTGGAAAGGCTACGGCGCTGAAGTAGCCAGATTGGCTGTTAACAGCTTCGTGATTTTAGCCGAGTCTTCTGACTCTCTGAGCCTGGTGTGGGGTCGAGAAAGCAGTGGGGTGCAAACGTATCTAATAATCTCTTTTCTTCCTGAAACACAAAGAAAATCCAGTACCAGACATCAGGCGTGGAGTCTTCTCAAGGTCTTGGAGACCGAGTTTTTCTCAAGAGCGGCCCCTGGTGGCAGGGTGAGGCACAGGGCCCTGTGGGGCCATAGCCGTCGCCCACGCAGGGGGCTGTTTGCGGCTCTCCTCCAGGTCACTCCCCCTTCTCTCCTTCCTCACCTCCTTCCTCACCTCCTTCCTCGCCTCCGTTTCTCACCTCCTTCCTCACCTCCTTCCTCACCTCCTTCCTCACCTCCTTCCTCACCTCCTTCCTCGCCTCCGTTTCTCACCTCCTTTTCTTGGAGCTCAGGCCTTGCTCGGAGACCATCCCTGTGATGAACCTGCAGCCCCGTAGCATCCACTCACATCCGCTGCCATCTCCTCATGCCCGTTACATACAGGAGGGGGCAAAAGCCGGTTAACAGTCATAATAACAATAACAATAATTCAATAATGAATAAATAAATAATGAAGCAAGAATGAACTGTTTCACGGACTCACAGCTGTAAACCTCCTGTTGCCCTGCCCTGTATCAGTATCACTGTAACTGGTATATTTGCATCTTTATACGCATGTTTACGTGGCCGGCCCGTTCTCATCCGCGCCGATCTCCGAGAGACCTCGGGCCTGTCTGTCCTTACGGTGTTTATCATTTTCGTGCTTAGCAATGAATATGAGGGTGAAGAGAATCCGCCCCCGCGGCAAGAGAGGGAAAGGCGCAGAAACAGAATGAACGTGTCCCAAGGCGGGCAAGAAGTCGGGCCCTACGTAAGCCTGTGCTTCGGCAGGAGGTAGGGCCAGGTGTTTGGGGAGCAGTTTGCCTCAGACAGAGGGGGGTTCACGGAGCCACACGCGCTCTGAGGTGGAGGCCAGGGGGCGGGGAGCCCGGTGGGGGCCCTTTCCGGGTCGGCACCCACGGAAGGGCCAGCAGATGCAAACTTGACATTGGCTGTCCCAGGACCCACCTCAGTGGACCCCAGAGGCGCTGAGACTGGGGGCCACGCAGAGTGGGCCCACGGTGCCCGCGAGAGCCTGGCGAGGGTGTCCTTCGGGCCGGGAGGCGGGAAGCTGACCCGAAGGCCGTGCGTTGACAGCTACGTGTGTTGCTTGAGGGCGCAGCAGGAGCCCAGGTCGTGACACGTGGCTCTGGGGCACTTGGCACGCGGCCGCCGCGGTCCGTGCTTCCACCTGCCGAGCGGCTTTGTGTTCTGCTGCCGCCCGGGGCGCAGGCCTCATTTTGTTGCTGTTCCGTCGGCGGTCAGCACTTTTGTGACCCAAGTAGAGGCACGTGAATCCCAGAACAAATGCGCCACTTTGAGTACCGTGTGCTGTGTGATTCAACAGACCACGCGCCGTAGAATAATTAAGTTTAGAGAAAGACGCGCAGCAGTTGGGGCTGAGCGACCCGAGGGATGAAGAACTGGCCGGCCCCCCTGATGTCGGGGTGGAAGTGGCACCTTCGATGGGGAGTGCAGAGCCACCGGCCGGGCCTGGGTCCCCCCCTGTCACACCTCCTGGGGCAGCGGCACCCGTGGCTGACGGGCGTGGGCATATAAAGGCCTGGCCCCCTTGCGTCCAGTTGGGACATCTCTGAAGATCTTTAAAAAATGAATAAAGATGATACCATGGAATTGGGAGAACTAAAAACCCCTAGCTAATCAGTCTTAACAGGAGGCAGGACTGCGGGGAAAAGGGCCCAGCAGACGAGGGTGATAGCAAACACACAGTTTCTGATCAACTACTCAACCTTATCAGTAATTCTATTAACTAGAAATGTCCTAAAACGCCGGTGAAAAAGGCAGAGATGTAATTAAGATACAATGCTAAGAAAACCAGCAAGAGCATATAAATGCAATTTACAAGAGAAACACTTTAAATCTGAAAGGAAGATGACTTAAATAAAAGGACCAAGAGGGATATATCACACGTACACTCATCACACGAAAGCCGGTGTTATGGTTGAATTGTACTCTCCTTCCCCAAACCCCGGGGTTGAGGCCCTAACCCGCAATGTGACCTCATCCGGAGACAGGACTTGGACAAGGTCATTAAGGTCAAATGAGGTCACAAGGGTGGGCGCTGACCCTAGCAGACTGCTGCCCACGTAAGAGGCGGAGGAGACACCAGGGGTCTCTGTCTTTCTGCTCGCACAGAGGAAAGACCACGTGGGGACCCAGCAAGACAGCTGCCACCTGCACGCCCAGGCCAGGGTTCCCACCAGAACCGAACCGGCTGGCACCTGGATCTGGGGCTCCCAGAATCCACAGCTGTGAGAACCGAGTTGCTGAAGGCCGCCCACCCGGGGTCTTTTGTTGTTGAGCCGCTGGACTTGAGACCAGGGGTGTTAACGGAAGAGGTTTATCAGGAGGAAAACCTGAGGCGGGAACTTCTTGCCCGGATCCTCCTTCCAAAGAGAGCCTGCTGTGTGGCTGGGGGGGTGGCCAGTGACCAGACACCCGCTCAGCCCCTCCCGGGCCGCCTTAGAGGGGAGAGCTGCTCCCCACGAGCCACCCCTTTGCGGGGCCCCCACGTCCCGAGTGAGGCCGGCCCTGATCAGACACAGGCCCAGTGTGGGATCCCGTGCCCGGGGGCGCTCACTCCTGAGCTCCCCCGAACGGCCAGTCCCGTCCTCGCTGCGGAAACCCAGGCGGTGCTCTCAGGCCCAGCGCGTCCACGCAGCAGACAGTTCTCCTGCGGAGCTCGAGGGCTGGCGCTCCCGGTGGGACTGGCCGGAGACGCGCCCATAACGGCACCCCTGGAACCTCGGCTCTGCCGGGCGCGGGTGCCAACCACCGGCCTTGCTGAAGAGCTAGCTCGCGTCTGCTCTGGAGCCCACGGGACCTGGATTTGGAAAGAGCGCGCACCAGACGTCGGGACTCCATCCCGCCAGAGTGTCAGCTGACTGGGAGGGCTGCAGACGTGACCCCCAAGCTTTTTTCCCCAGTGGCCGGTGACACAGGGCACCCCACACTGTTTCTTACAGCACACGGGATGTTTTGACTCGTCCCAGACCATTGGACATACACACTTTGCTGTCCTGGCAAGATGGCAAGACCCTGACTGGCCACAGCATTCTCCTGCCACCAACTGGCAAGAACCGACCTCACACGGATGTCTTGACGTGGCATACTACACGTAACAGCTTGTGTTTGATGACGCCGCGTAGTGATTTGGAAACACCTCTGGAATTAAACTTAAAATTCTAGATGATTCTCCCCTTGTGTTGAAGTGACCTACATATTTCTTTCTGTTTGCACCACGGTCCACAGACACGCTGAGGCAAGCGGAGGCGAATCACACTGCTGTTAGTCTTGAGCCACAGAGTTTCCTCTTTTCTTCCCCTGAACACGGGTGTCTCGGGGGATCGGAACGGCTCGCCAACCTCCGTTCTCTGCAAGAGAAAGACCCTTGGCACGGGCTGCAGAGGAAGGTGGCCTTGGGGGTGGGGGGATGGGCTGTCTTCCCTGCAGTGATTCTCCGATAACAAGCATGTTTAGAAAAACCCATTCCAACGGCAAGTCTGTGGCTTGTGGACGGTTTCACACTTGTACCGGGTGGGTGGTTTGCCTTCGTATCCGCGGTGTAAACAGCTTCACGCCGCAAAGCGGCTGCTGCTACAACGCACATAACGTAACGCAGACAGAGCCGAGCAAACGAGACGTTGTTTTAACATATTGGCAGAGACAAAAATGTGTTACTCATATCAGCGTGTTTTACTGCTTTGCAACCAGCGATTCTTTCTGTGGCCAGCTCTAAATCGATCTGCGAGCTGCTGGCGTCGCGGCCGTCTGTGCACCTGGCGGGATGAGAGGGCGGAAATCCCAGTGCACGCCCGGTCCCGCCTGCTCTTCCCCAGCTCCTCCTGCCTTCCCGCCCGGTCTCCCTCACATGTGCAATTTTTGGGATGGGGCGTCACACCTCATAAAGGTGTCGTCTGTCTGTGTTCCCCACAGAATCTTCCTGCACCGGGACAGCGGTGCGGTCTGGCTTGAGGGATGGGCACGAGCCAGGGGCGGCAGAGGCGCTAAGCCAGATCCTCTACAGATTAAGTTCAAAGAGCTTCAGCCAAGCCAGGGAGACAGTCTCAGTGCCTTTGGTGGGAAATGGAATATTGTTTTTATGGTTTTATCTTCTGAAATAAATCGTAAGCTGTCCGTTGCATTGGCACTGACAAGCTTGTAGCAGCTCCTTTTCTATTTGCTCCTTTTCAGTTCTTTATCAGATACGCCCTCTGCCCCTGGCTGCAGTGTGAGCCGGTGACAGGCAGGCTCTGGGACCTTGGTCCCCTTCAGGCGTCTGAGGCCCAAGGAGGTGATCCAGTCCTCTAAGGGGCGGGTCCTGCCCGAGGGTCCCAGCCTCCGCGACCCCACCTTCGGGCGAGTGCACTCACGTCGGAGCGGCGCGTGTTCTCTTGCTTCTGCTGTGGCGTTTTCAGTCCTGTGCTGTTGGGACCGTGACACCGTGACGAAGTTATACTGCTCATGGTCACCAAGCGTCTGGGGTCATGTACCGGACAAGGCCTAGGTCGCCTTTGGTAAAGTGACCGGATCTCCCGGGGTCTGTAACGGCAGCAGGAGCAGACAGGTGAGGCGGGTGGGGAGGGTCGCCGGCCGAGCCCAGGACGTGTAGGCGTGTGGGAAAGGGTGACGCGGGCGTGAGGTGGGGCTGCGTGGCACACAGCACAGGTAGGGAGGTGTCGGGACTGGACAGCAGGCGTGGCTCCTTGTGGTCCTTCCCAAGCAGTGCTCCCCCCGAGGCCCCCTGTGATCCTGTCTCCTGGCTGCCGTCCGGGGCCCGTTCAGAAACGCAGACCAGGGCACCTTCTCCCCAAACAGCCCCGGAAGGAATAAGGCTCGTCCCCGGCGCAAGTGTCACCCAGGCCTGCCCCCAACCCCACCTTCTTCTCTTCCTCTGCTGCGTTTAGGCCATGCCACCCGCAGCACTGCGCCCTGATTGGTTTAGAAAGGACAATCCCGCAGCCACGAAATGGGGATCTGTCCGTGGGGCAGAGTCTGCAGAGATCTGCTCACGCGCGGCGGCCTGTTATGGCTCCTCTGGGCCGCGGGCAGAGGGCTGGCGGCGGAGACCTGACTGCCTTCCCGGGACGGACCTCGCTGCCCGGGCCTGGCTGCCAGCTGACGGGGCAGGATGGTCCCTCGGCCGTGCCTCTCGCCGTCCTCAGCCTGCTCTCCTCTCCCCACCCCGGGGGAGCTGCCCGCTGTCTGAGCCTCTCGTCCTGCGGCAACCCAGTGACAGGACACCGGGGCGCGCCCACCGCAGCTCTGTCCCAGGGAGCCGGCGCGACGCGGGCTGCTCGGGCCCCTGGCCCCGTGTCGGTGTGCGCCCCAGTACACTTATGGGCTGTACCCCCCCTGCTGGTTCACCAGCCCCTGAAGGCAAGCACTGGGTGCTCCCCAAGCCGGAGTCTCCCGCAGAAGCAGCCTCCTGTGAGGGACGTCCCGTGGAAACAGAGGACTCTGAGAACCGTGGGCGAGCACACTCGGGTTGGCAGGTGTGAGCTGGCGCTTCCGGGGACCCCGCGGAGCTAACAGAGCCCACAGGGTGGCCTGACCTGCCATAAGGACCCACCCGTGGGTCTGAAAAGGCAGCCCCCTCTCACCTGCCCTGACCACACCTCCCAGTTCTGGGCTGAGTGACAGCTTTGGATCACGTGACCGTATCCTCTGGGACTGATTTTGCAGCAACGGTTCAGGCATCCGGGGTGGGGGCTTTCGATGGTGCGGTTTGCACGTCACGTCAGACGTTTGCCGGCCACTGGTGTTGCCGGTCACGGAAAACGGTCACCCGGGGTCTGACGTTGGTTCTCTTGACGTCCGTCATGAGATACTCAGAAGTGACGCACCTTCCAGGGGCTTCTGACTCAGTGTGTCCTGGTTCTGCCTTTCCAGCTATTCAGGCCGACAGTGGGTCAGTGGGTCAGATATTTCCTTGATATAGAATTTTCTAGTTTCATTGACTTGCCTGGTAGCAGGTTCAATGATATATATATTTTATAGAGAGAGGAAGGTGGAGAGAGAGAGAGATCAGCTTGTTCCACTTACTGATGCATCGTTGGTTGATTCTTGCACGTGCCCTGACCGGGGATCGAACCCACAACCTTGGTGTTGAGGAACGGCACTCTAACCACTGGGCTGCCCGCCCAGGGGCTCCCTGATATTTCTTATTAAAACCCGTATTCCCTCCCTGTCTTTGGACTCCAGGACATGTGGTCTCAGAGGCAGAGAAGCCTCCGTGTATCTACTGAGCAGCTCTGCACCCCGGGGAGGGCAGAGGGAAGGACCGCAAGGGTGTCACTCTGTCCTCACCGAAGCCCGAACCCCAGAGCCTTCCCCCGGGCCTGTGAGGACGCTGATGCGGACACAACGCATCTAGTCACACAGACGGGGACCCCTGTTCCCGGGGCTCACAGAGGAAAGCTAAACCGGACCCGGAGCGCCTTTCACCTTTGAGTACCACAGCCCCGCGCCCCGCCATCACAGCCTCCGTTTCCAGACTCCAGGCCGGACGCCACCCCAAGATCTCCCAGGGGCTTTGAATTCAACTTCCTCTCGGGCCTGAGCAATTCAACTTCTTTGTTTTCTGCTGGAAACACTCCCTGGCTGTAAAAGGTACTCAGATTCCTGGATTCCAGTCAAAGCCAAGGATTTACGCTTGGTCCCTCTCCGGTCCTCCCAATTCTCTTTCTCTTTTTTCTGTCTACACGGAAGGGCCCGGCAGCTCTTACTTTCTGCTCTGACCCCTCCCCTCCCCCGCACGCTACGCTGAGCTGGACATTGAATTTCCTGGATATTTTCCCAGGAAGACAGCAAAGGCCCATTCAGACAGCTGTACCCACTAATTATTCACCCACCCCGAGAAATAAATGGGGCTTGTTGACATCGATGCTGGTAACAGGAGAACGTACGTTAAAGCCATTTCGATGATGATTAAGTAGAAATTGGCTGCTGCTTTGGTGGGGAGGGGTCTTTTCTGTGTCTCACGGCTGGATCTTAATTGGCTAATTTCTGAGGGTGGGGCGAGAAGGCAGGAGATGACCAGGCTCAGTTAGGAGAGGTGGTAACAAGCTTGTTAACCTTTTATAACTCAGTTTACAAGAAGCAGCTTCTAAAAGATTATTGGGCCTCCTGAGCCGACTCCCTTAACATGAATAATTCAACCAGTCTTGATTAAATATTCAGACAGAGGTTTTGGTGGTTTTCTTCTCATTTAGTGCGTTGTGCCAGATTGCGAAGTTAAGAAGCATTAAAAAAAACAACAACAATTAAATGAGTATCTCTTACCCTTCAGATAGGTTTTTAAATTCTGCTGGAAACAGACTTCCTTGCTTTGAGTGGTGGTGGCCTTGGGTTAACTATTTCTGTTCTTTATCCGTTCAAGGGATTGGGGGAGGGATCCGGAGTCTAGGTCTGAGTCAGCAACAGTGACACCTCAAAACATAAAAACACGTCCTAAACCCGGGAGCCTGTGATATGTTTGTTACACGGGGAGGGGGACTCAGAGCGCTCCTCAGTTGACCTTGAAATTGAGACATGGTTCTGGATTGTCTGGATGGGAAGCACCTGTCCCATCCTTGCTTTGAGGCCCAGCACAGTGGGAGGGTCAGGGGCTGGCTGGTTGCGGTACTGCGTCGCCCCCCCTTAGCGGGGGAAAAAAGGTTAGCGTGGGCTCTTGTGGGGTGCGCAGGAGAGCAGGGAGCGAGCGTGGCGTCTTCGCTTGCCTCTGCAGGGCACCCTTCACGCGAGTCCGTCACCCAACCCCCATTGCCTGTGCCCTGGCCGGGAGCTCCTCAAAGGCAGCTGGCCCTGGCAGGGTGGCTCAGTGGATTGAGCGCTGGGCTGCGAACTGAAGGGTCACAGGTTCGATTCCCAGTCAGGGCACCTGCCTGGGTTACAGGCCGGGTCCCCAGTTGGGGGTGCATGAGAGGCAACCACACATGGGTGTTTCTTTCTTTCTTTTTCTCCCTCCCTTCCCCTCTCTCTAAAAATAAATAAAATATTAAAAAAAGAAAAAGACAGTTCCCCATGTCGGCACCCTTCCTGTTCCCCACGGACGTCTTGTTGCTCTCGTTGTGTGTCTCCTTTATTTCTGGGGGTCTGGAGAGGAGGAGATACGAACGTACAGACGTAGGCCACCTTCTTGGGTTGAAAAGGTGACCGGGCAGGTGAGCAGTGACCCTGGAGGGAGGTGGAGGGGCAGACAGTGGGTCCACACTTCTGCGACTGGGAGGCTCGGGAGGAGGCAGTGAAGGAGGACCAGCCTGAGGTTTAGGGGTGCAAAGGGGACAGTGGCGCCCGGAGCCGTGTGAGACCCAGGGAGTGCTCAGTGCCACACCTCGCGCTGCGGGAGGCTCCCCGGCCCTGCACGGCTGTCTCTGCACCCGGGGGACTCGTTCTAGAACCCCACATCCTCTCACTTCCTGCTCCTCCTCCTTCAAAGGCGAGGACCGGTGACACCCGCAGCCTCTTCTGATCCCATCCTCTCCGGGGTGCACGTCTCGTTAATTCCTGCAGGTGGGAGCGGGTGAGAGCGGGTGCGAGCAGGTGGGAGCGGGTGGGAGCGGGTGGGAGCGGGTGAGAGCGGGTGGGAGCGGGTGGGAGCGGGTGAGAGCGGGTGGGAGCGGGTGGGAGCAGGTGGGAGCAGGTGGGAGCGGGTGGGAGAAGGTGGGAGCGGGTGAGAGCGGGTGGGAGCAGGTGGGAGCGGGTGGGAGCGGGTGGGAGCGGGTGGGAGCAGGTGGGAGCAGGCGGGAGCGGGTGGGAGCGGGTGGGAGCAGGTGGGAGCAGGCGGGAGCGGGTGGGAGCGGGCGGGAGCGGGTGGGAGCGGGTGGGAGCAGGAGGGAGCGGGTGGGAGAAGGTGGGAGCGGGTGGGAGCGGGCGGGAGCGGGTGAGAGCGGGTGGGAGCGGGTGGGAGCGGGTGGGAGCGGGTGAGAGAAGGTGGGAGCGGGCGGGAGCAGGTGGGAGCGGGTGAGAGCGGGTGCGAGCGGGTGGGAGTGGGTGGGAGCAGGTGGGAGCGGGTGGGAGCGGGTGGGAGCGGGTGGGAGAAAGTGGGAGCGGGCGGGAGCGGGTGGGAGCGGGTGGGAGAAAGTGGGAGCGGGTGGGAGCGGGTGGGAGCAGGAGGGAGCGGGTGGGAGAAAGTGGGAGCGGGTGGGAGCAGGAGGGAGCGGGTGGGAGAAGGTGGGAGCGGGTGGGAGCAGGCGGGAGCGGGTGGGAGCGGGCGGGAGCGGGTGGGAGCGGGTGGGAGAAAGTGGGAGCGGGTGGGAGCAGGAGGGAGCGGGTGGGAGAAGGTGGGAGCGGGTGGGAGAAGGTGGGAGCGGGTGGGAGCGGGTGGGAGAAGGTGGGAGCGGGTGGGAGCAGGTGGGAGCAGGTGAGAGCGGGTGGGAGCAGGTGGGAGCGGGTGGGAGCGGGTGGGAGCGGGTGGGAGCTGGTGGGAGCGGGTGGGAGTGGGTGGGAGCGGGTGGGAGCAGGCGGGAGCGGGCGGGAGCGGGTGGGAGCGGGTGGGAGAAAGTGGGAGTGGGTGGGAGCGGGTGGGAGCGGGTGGGAGCAGGTGGGAGCGGGTGGGAGCGGGTGGGAGCGGGTGGGAGCGGGTGGGAGCGAGTGGGAGCAGGTGGGAGCAGGCGGGAGCGGGTGGGAGCGGGTGGGAGCAGGCGGGAGCGGGTGGGAGCGGGTGGGAGCGGGTGGGAGAAGGTGGGAGCGGGTGGGAGCAGGTGGGAGAAGGTGGGAGCGGGTGGGAGCAGGTGGGAGCAGGTGAGAGCGGGTGGGAGCAGGCGGGAGCGGGTGGGAGCGGGTGGGAGCGGGTGGGAGAAGGTGGGAGCGGGTGGGAGCAGGTGGGAGCAGGTGAGAGCGGGTGGGAGCAGGTGGGAGCGGGTGGGAGCGGGTGGGAGCGGGTGGGAGCTGGTGGGAGCGGGTGGGAGTGGGTGGGAGCGGGTGGGAGCAGGCGGGAGCGGGTGGGAGCGGGTGGGAGCAGGTGGGAGAAAGTGGGAGTGGGTGGGAGCGGGTGGGAGCGGGTGGGAGCGGGTGGGAGCGGGTGGGAGCGGGTGGGAGCGGGTGGGAGCGGGTGGGAGCGAGTGGGAGCAGGTGGGAGCAGGCGGGAGCGGGTGGGAGCGGGTGGGAGCAGGCGGGAGCGGGTGGGAGCGGGTGGGAGCGGGTGGGAGCGGGTGGGAGCAGGCGGGAGCGGGTGGGAGCGGGTGGGAGTGGGTGGGAGAAAGTGGGAGTGGGTGGGAGCGGGTGGGAGCAGGTGGGAGCGGGTGGGAGCGGGTGGGAGCGGGCGGGAGCGGGTGGGAGTGGGTGGGAGCGGGTGGGAGCGGGTGGGAGCGCACCGCCGAGCCCTGCCTACTCACCACCTGCCCCCCCCCCCCCCCCCCCCCCCGTCCCCTGGGGCTTACCTTTCTCAGGTCCCTCCCTTCTGCTCACAGAGGCTCTGGTACAAGATGGGAGGTGACAGGCAGGAGCCAGGTCCTCGCCCCCCTTTTGTGCTGAGCAGCATCTCCGTGGCGCCCCAGTCCTTGAGGGGACCCCTCCCCCCCGAGGTCCTGACTCGGGCCAGGCAGCCCTTTGGGACCGCGGCTTCGTCAGACCCGCCGTTGCCCCGGCCGCCAAGGGCCAGGCCCTTCCTTCCCAGCGGTGGGCGGCGCGCCTTCTCACCGTCCCTCCGCTGCCCCCGGACAGCCACGCCAGGGAGGGCGCTCACTGCCCTCAGGCCCGAGAGATGGCGCTCAGCACTGCACCCCCCCGGAAATTCGGGTCGCCACCCTGTCTGTGAAGGGGTGTTTCTGACATAAATAAATGAGTTTAGCCTAATCTTTCCACATGTGTACAGATTCACATTTTTTTTTAAACCAGGGCCATTATAAATATTATGTGGATCTGTTTCTCCAGAAACATGGACTCAGGTGAACCCCCAAATCCTCAGCCTTGTGCGGTCGCGTCCATCATCAGGCCCACAAACCAGCCTGGTCTTACGGCCACGGCTTCCCCACATAAATCTTCGACGGGCAGACAGGCTATTTCTGAAACGTCCTCTGTCCCCATTGCTCGCCCATCTGTCAGGCTCAGGGGACATTCCTGCATCTCGGCTCGTGTGATAAATCTCCCGGGAATCGCCCTCCACCCTCCTCACTTAAATGCAAAGGTGCGGATTAATCCCGTGATCACCGGTGAAGCCTCGTCAAATCTCTTCCAAGGCTTGGTGACTATTCCTGGCCAACACCCCGTGCCTGGGGGCTGTACCCCATGGGCTCTAACGGAAGCCCCCTCAGTCTTCTCTGAGGGCGGGACTGAGTCTCCCCAGCCCTCAGCGTGCTGACTGTTGAGGGAGCGTAAGCCCCCGCCCGAGCCCGCAGCTGCTCCGTCGTGGGCATGGATTCCCGCTCGCTCTGCGTGGCCTCAGCCGGGCCTCCAGTGCACATCACTTCCCCAAAATCATTCTCTTGTCCAAACCCCTGTACAGTATTTGATCGGGCTCCTCTTGGAGTTTACTGATTTATTGCCTTTTTAAACTCAGAGCTTTCTGAGGGCTCTGTCTTTAATTAAGTTGCAAATCCAGTGCTTCAGTCAAGATGATAGATCGCTTTCAAAAAATCCTGGTTGTTAGCAAAATGGAGACAGACCTGTAGGTAGGGGGCAGGCTGACCGCTCGGGCAGGAGGCTGGGGTGCGGTGGAGGGATTGAGGAGCAGAAAATAAAGAGGAAGGGCTCATGGACGTGGGGTCACAGTGAGGTGACTGTGGGGGAGAGGCAGGGGGGCGGTGGAGGGTGGTAATGGGGGGACTAAATGGGAATGGAAGAAATAAAATCAAACGCTTGTGAGTTTCTTCACTTTCCACACTTCCCCATCATAACACAAAGGCAGTGAGCAGGTGAGCTTATAAAATGATGTAAAACCCGGGACCGCGGCACAATGAGAAGACAGTGGGGCACGCATTTCAAGTTGCTTGTAAGTTTAAAAAAAAAAAAAGATCATCCCTGGCTGGCGAGGCTCTGTGGGTTGAGCGCTGGCTGCGAGCCAGAGGGTCGCCAGTTCGATTCCCAGTCAGGGCACATGCCTGGGTTGCGGGCTACGTCCCCAGCTGGGGGTGTGCGAGAGGCAACCACATACTGATGTTTCTCTCCCTCTCTTTCTCCCTCCCTTCTCCTCTCTCTCAAAAAAAAAAAAAAATTGAAGCCCAGTAAGCCGTCTCCTAGACTCTTACACAAACCTTTGTTATAGGCAAAGGCAGTCTGAGTTAAAAAAAAAAAAAAAAAAAAAAAAAAAAAGTACAGAAGAGAGGAGAGTGAGCAGCAGGTCTAAAATTCTTCCAAAACCACCGCCGGAAGGATCAAGTTCTCCCAGTGGGGAAAATGCGGGGAACGGCGTGTTAGGAGACTGCAGTGCTGAGCCCAGGGCAGGGACTTCATAAACAAGTCATCTGAGCGGGCTGTCTTCAAAAAGCAGAGCTTCTGGGGAGAAGAGGACCACATCCCAGCAGGAACGGGGAACCCGCATATCCGTGGGCGCAAGAACAGGACGTGAGATGCTCCGCAGACGGATTTCTGCCTGTGCCCCTCCTCAGCCGGAGGAGCAGGAGGGATTTATTAGTCCCGGGCCTGCAGATGGCACCTGGCGTCCTACAGAAGCACGGCCTCATGGCCGAGTTGTGTTCTTTCCAGACCGCAGTTCCAGCATCCCCAGTCCCTCCCAGTTAGCTCTCATAAAGGCCACCGGAGTCTCCGAGACCTTCTCTGCGACGCTGCGCTTGCTGCTGCCGGCCAGGCAGGTGGCGAGGCGCAGCGCCTGCTCAGGGAGAGGACCGGCTGCCTGTCCCCGGCCAGCACCGTGAAGCCCCGCTCCCGGCTCGCTGGTTGACGAATGGCTTTGCGGCAGCGAAGCGAAGGGTAGACCAGCCCCCTGGGAGGGAACACCGGTCGGAGGAACCAGCCGCCCCAGTGTGTTCCGTTTCGGGGAGCTGCTCCTTCTGCCCAAACGAAATGCGATTGTCAGACTAAACAGGAAGGCATGAGCACCGTGGGCGTCAGCCATCGACGGGGCGGGGGCTGGCTTCTCCCTCCCTCCCTGCTCCAGGCGGGCGGCGGGCGGGCCTCAGCCCTTCTTCCCGGTGCTCCGTGGGCACGCGTGTCCCTTTGCCTGGGGACGAGCCCTGCAGAGCCTCGGAGGGAGAGCCTCTCTGTCTGCGTTCCGACCACGTGCCATGCGTGCCGTGCAACCAGGCTCCCCGTGAAACGCCTCGTGTTCGCACTGAGCTCCCACAGCTCTGTATCCTGCCCCCCCGGGCGCTGTGCCGAGGGCCCGGGAGGGGACCCACATGTGCCTGGTGATCGGGTCGCCCCGGGAGAAACCGCCGGCACCTGCTTTTTGCGCCCAGCTCCCGTTCTCTTTCCTTCTGGAACCTTCCTGTGGGGACCACCCTGGGTGCCGCGAGAAACCGCCACTCATGATCGCCCGCGTGTTCTGTGGGGGACAGTCGGTTCGTCTCAGCCTGGTGGTTGCAGCGACTGGTTCAGGGAAGGGCAGGTAACCGAAGGCGTGGGATCCGAGGGAGCCTCGGGGTCTCTCCTGGTACATGGGTCACGCCCAGCGCCCACCCTTGGGGACCACCAGCTGCGTCTTGTGACCAGGAGGAGAGCCCGCACCCAGGGAAGGCAGGGAAGAGGGATGTCTGAGGGTGTCATTGAGCCACGGGTGGCGGTGTGCCTGTGACTTTCCCGTCTCAAGGACCAGTACCGTGAGCTCCGCAGTTTCAGCGAGCTGAGCCACGCCTCCATCACGAATAACCAGAAGGGGACTGGAGGTAGATCCAGGCAGGTATCCCCCGACGCCTCCCGGCCAGTCCCATTATGGGGACAGTTTGTATCGACTCTCAGCTCCGATGCCTTGTCAAACAGAATCCCGTTGGGACCGTCCTTCAGTTCACGATCCCAGTACACGGGCCCTTTTAGAAGGAGGCCGTGGCAACGTGCTTTTAACTGCTGGGAAAAATGACAGGTTATGAGGAAGGAGCGACAGGCAAATTTTCCTGTGCCAAGACTCTCTCCCGTCATGGACGCGTTCTCAGGGTCCGTAAGGCAAAGGCAGAAGAAGCCACCGCGGGGGAGGGGATGACCTCACACTGCCTGCTGAGGACGCCTAGCCTGGCGTTTGCAAAAGAGCGAAGCTTTGCTCGGCCTCGGGCGCCACGGCCGTGGGTGTTTCCTGTGACTTAATGGTTCGTTGTCCTTCCTTGTGGCTCCTCTGTCCTCCCTCAGAGCTGTATTCTTAGCGAGCGTCCCAAGGGAGCGGGTGTGCCAGACGCAGGCCAGCGAGGGAGGGGTCCGGTCACCGTCCCCGAGTGCGTGCTCACGGAGGAGCGTGAGGGCAGTGCTGGTGTGCATTCAGTACGCACATGGCTGTGTCTTACCCGGCTTCAGGGGCGACACCCAGACAGAACTCTGTCTGAGAAGCTTCTTACAGAGCCTGGAGGGCTGCGGTCTGAGCTTCTCCCCATCAGGGCGGCCGCTCTCCTCCCGGTGTCGTCCTGCCGAGCACTGACCGAGTGTGGGACTCGGGCGCCTTCTCTGCACACCCGCTGACCATGCAGGGGCCCCGGGTGTTCTCCGGACCTGAGGCAGGCGCCCAGTGGGGCCTCGGCGCCTGCAGCCTGAAGGCATCGATCGCGTGGAGCCTCATGATCTGGAGGCTGTTGGGAGGCCAGCCACCTGGGACCTGGGAGCCTGGAGACAGAGTCAGAGGCACCTTAAAGGCCACCCAGGCCAGGGAGCCTGAGAGGCCCCCCAACGACACAGCCACGCCCCGGGCGGTCTCTACACAGTGGGCCGGAAGGGAAAAGTATGACTACCTGGTACGCAGCGTTGTGATTTAAAATACGGAACTGAAGCTGGCATTCAGCATTTGCCCCATTCTGACCCCGGCCGTTCCCGGCCATCGCTCCTGCTCCTCCTCTGCCCCCAGATCCCGCTGTGTCTGCGCGTGCCCGTTGTCCCCTCCGTAGGGTGCTTGTTCCTGCACACGCGAGGCCACACCAGCGTCCTCTTCTCTCCGCCCAGCTCGTCTGCGCCGGGACCCAGCCCACTGGCGTCAGTCTGTTTGTTGACGGTCACTAGTGGTACCGTTGCATGTGATACGCTCAGCGTGACGTTTTACACTCGCTTGTCTGCTTCACGAATCCATAGCTGCCAACGGGTTCTGCCGGGACACACACGGCTCAGCGGCTTGGGGCTGCCCTGTGGCCCTGCCGTCACCTGCTGCCAACGTGTGTCTGGCTCCTTCGGTCACCTCATCTGGCTGTGGGAGGGGCCTGATGATGCCGCCGGCGTCTGCAGAAGAGTTCCCTCCCGAATGGAGGCATTTGGACCAAAAGGAAACAGAGGATGGGCGGCAGCCTGGAGGAGAGGCTCTGTAATGGCCGTCCCAGAAATGTGACATCTCATGTCAAGGGACCTTCAGGACTTATTGGGAAACAATGCCCAGGGTAGGAGGACTCATCTGCTCTTCCTTTGCTGCCTGTGATCCCAGAATCACAGCTTATCTGAGCGCAGCTTTGATAGGTTTGCAGGCAGCGGAAGTCCTCTGTAGAGAGGCTCCTTCCAGAGGCCACACCGCGGGGCCACCACCCAGTGGGAGGAGGGCAAAGGAAACCCCAGGGGAGAAGGGGATGAGGGCGGATTCCGTGTCCAGGGGATGTCACTCAGCGGCTCAGTGGGGAGCTGTGGGTCAGGCCTGGGCTCATCATGTCTGTGGCTGGCCGATGTTGGGGACACAATCCAGCCAGACCGTACATGGCTCAAACTGCATTTATTTGGTCCACGTTTAAAACAATTGGACATGTAGACCTTTGAGTTTGGTCGCTGGCAGCCTTTTGAGCACACGGGTGTCCCACTGCGGTGACACAGTGAGCAGCCTGGGGCTCCTGTGCGGAGGCCACCGTACGGCAGGTGCCGGGTGGTGACGGCCCGTCTTGCCTGCCTCCCAGCCTGGGCTGTGCACAAGGAGGCTTGAGGGACCGGGGGCTGAGCCTGGGACAGGATGTGGCCGCAAGGTGGCAGCGTCACACGCGTTTATTTGAGCGCGGCTTTGATAGGTTTGCATATGAGGGAGAAATTTCAAATTCCAGAGGCAGGTCCCCCAGTGGGGGAGGAGGCTTGGGGTGTGACATTCCTCAGAGGCTGCAGATCCGGCTGTGTTTGGTGCAAACAGAGTCCCAGGCGTGCGTGACCCACCGAGGGGCTCTTGCCCAGGATTGCCGCTGAGGAGTGTGTCTGTGGCTCCCACTTCAGCTCTGACAGGGGTACCCTGAGCCATCGCCTTGGCTGCAGGTGGGCCGTGCAGTTTGGTTCATAGTCTCCACCCATCCCGTCCCAACAGATAAAGGACTTAAAGCGGCACTGTTCACATTTTTTGAAGAAAAAATAAAAGTGCAGTATCTTTTTGACCTTGATTAGGGAAAAGGTGTATTTTTTTTTTTTAAATCAAAGAACAGACATGCTCATGATAAAATGAAGGAATGATACACTTCATAATTTTAACATTAATAAATTGTACCCATGAAAAAGCGTTATAAAAATGGACTGAGAGGCGATATTTGGAATACATAATTAATAAAGTGTGATCATCAGAACATATTATAACTTTCTATGAAATGAAAAGAAGAAGATAAAATGGAAAAAGGAGCAAGAGACGCAAATGAGCAATTTCCCGTGGAGGGGGAACCGGGTGGCCCCTGAATCAGTGAGGAGAGTCCATCTACTATTATGTTATTTAATAGCCTCAGATCGATGGGCTCAGAGCGGTGAAGGTCTCTAAAGAAGGAAAATTTTTAAGTTGGTTTATAGAGATATATTTTTTGAGCAATGATTCTTTAGAGCAAGTATATGAGGTGTTAAAAAAATTTTTTTTATCTTCACCCAAGGACATGCTGATTGATTTTAGCGGGAGGGAGTGGGGGAGAAGGGCAGAGGTAGAAATACTGGTGCGAGAGAGAAACATCGATCGGCTGCCTCTTGTACATGCCCTGGCCCGGGATTGAACTCACGACCTAGGCCTATGCCCTGACCCGGAATCAAACCCAGGACCCTGTGTATGGGACGATGCTCCAACCAGCTGAGCCACACAGGCCGGGGCTGCCCGAGGTATTTTGCTGGTTCTGATATATTGTTCAGTGAGGAACCGGGAGGCAGGTTTGCCCCAGAGCTTTCGGCCCAGTGACCGTGAGAGGCGTTCTGTCCCAGACAGTGTGGCACAGCGACCGGCCCTGTTGGCTCGACAACCCTTCCGTGGAGCTACAGGCTCAGTCCTGCCTGCGCCCCTGTTCGTCACGTCATGGTCACAGGCGGGGTTTCCGATGGGACTGGTTCCAGCCTCTGTGAGTCTCAGAGTTTCTCGTGCTTTTGGTTAGAAGGTCACATGTTGGAAGCGCCACTGGACGGTGACCGCACAGCAGCGATGAGGCCCGGAGTCCACACATCGGGGCGTTGTGACGTAAACAGCACGAGAAGGATCACGGGCAGAGCGTCTTGTCTGCATCTAAGCCCAAACCAGCAGAACGCCCAGTTACAGAAGCCAAAAAAGAGATCTCATCCCCAGTCAGAGGCGCGACCTGAGGGCGCTAGCTAACTCACCTAGTTTTACGGTCTCTTCCCCCTCCCCGCCTAGGCCTTTCTGTCCTATTTAGAAATCCAAGGCAGATCTGTAGATGTGAGAGTCCCATCTCTGTCCACCCCAAGAGGCCAGTCCATTGCTAATCAGCTGTGTTTTGAACCAGCCCCTGGTCATTTTTCCACTCCTCCTCTTGAGAAAGCGCTGACCTGAAGGCAGGAATCAGTGCACAGAGCAGACGGAGTCCCAACCAATTCACAGGTCAGACCCGACAGGCTTCTGTGCCATAGCCCAGAGCCAGCCGTTAGGGACCAGCTGATGACCTGCTGTGTGGGGTGACAGCTCACACCCATGCGCCGGCGTGCTACCACGTTGCAGGATGGCAGCATTTTGAAGCCACGTCATCAGTGTGGTTCTGGCCCGGAGATGGACTTTCTAGAATAGACATTGTCAGGCGGATTGAAGGCAAAAGAGCTAGGGGCTGAGCCTGAATAGTGTCCCTTGTGTAGGTCCCTAGAAATGAGACAGCTCCCCCCTCCACAGCAACGTCCCTGCTCTTTGGCAGACTTCGTTTTTTTTTTTGGTGGAAGTTCAATCACAAAGGCCTCCCTTGTAAAGGCCACTTGAATGCCATTTCTGTGGAGACAGAAATCTCTCTCTCTAAGTGTGACATGAGGCAGGATTTTAGATTTCCGACTGGCTGTCCTGTTGGGTTGCTTGTAGCCTAAAAAGTGCCTTGGATTTGAATCCAATTACCAAGGATTCCAACCAGCGTCCTGAAAGAAAGCAAAATCAAAGGAAACTAGAGATCAGAAAAAAGTGAATACAAACCAAATGATTTATTGGCTTATATACTCGGGCTAAGTCATTAGCAACTTATACGGCCTAATCCAACCCCTACCAAGGGGTGTCGGGCGAGGCAACGTGACCTATTAATGATAAGCTTCTTACAGGCATCCCAGTTCACAGACAGAAAGCATCTCTTAATCCAGAACCTGACAGTAAGCAAAGAGGAAAGAAAATAACAAACACAAAAGCTCGCAAATTAAAGCGTGGGACCGCGTGGCTCCAACGAGCTGAATATCATTCTAGGGGCCCCGGGCGAGGCGCCGGTGCACGCAGACGTCCGCTTGGTCTGAGAGTCTTTGTTGGGAGCTGCTTTCTCCCGGTGGGCGCCTGCTTTAGGGGAAGCCCACGTCCTGTGCCGCTGGAGGGCTCCCCAAAGGGCCGATTTTCAGCCACCGGAAGAGTCCTTTTTTTTTTTTTTTTTTTTGAAGGTGGTTAGCAGTTGGGTGGGGGAGGCCAGTGTGCACCCAGGGATCAGACCCTTGGGATCGTCCTGCTGTTCTACTTAGCAGTGTCTGATAAGATCCAGCCCCTGAGGATCAAGGTTTCTCAGATCCCTCCCGAGGAAGTCAGTCAGTCCGCTGGACGGGGGTCTCCTGCCGACCTGGAAAGTCGGGGCGTGGTTTTCCCCGACACTGGCTTCCTTCGGGACAGGCTCCCGGGCGGTGGTCTCTCCTCGGCCTGTGGGCATCCGGATGTAACACGCCGCTGGCCCCTTATTCACCCCACAGTCTCTCAGATGCTTCTGTGAAGTCCGTCCTTCAGAAGTTTTAAAGGACAGACCCAGGTTTCCTATTTATTTTTAGATTACGGATTTCAAACTTCCCCTTAAAGAAACGAAACAGTTCTTCAAAGGGTGGTTTTGCTTTGTGAGATTTTGCTCCGATAAGTCTTATTCAATCAAGTGCTACCCACATGCGTAGCCCAAACTGATACTTATAAGAAGCTCCAAGGTCATATCTCTCCATTGTGAGTCCTCTGAGCCCTGGGGATGGTGTTGGGGTCCCTTCTACATATGGACGGTGTTGTGTGATAAGCAAGGAACTGATTTTGTTTGTTGTTTGTTTCCAGTCTGGTCTCCTTCCCTTCCTGTGTGGCTCTGACATTCACTGTCTCTCACAGTAAACCTTCTGTGTGTGTGTGCAGAAGACACTTCGCGACAGGCGATGAGGCACACACCTGGGGGGGCCTTCTGTCCCCATGGCTTTCTGCGTCTCCAGTGGGCAGGACTTGCCGCCTCCCCAGGACACGCTTGGCCCACGCGTGTTGTCAGGACTGTGTGAGGGCAGTGTGTGTGGGCAGCATGCCGGGATGCTCACACTGCCCTGTAAATCGTCCCCGCTGCTGGTGTGCGCCTGCTTCTCATGTGCTTCCCACCCAGCTTCACTGAAACGAGGGGCTGCGTGTCCCGGACGGGGCGGAGCCTTCCTCGCCGTCTTCTTCAGCTGCACCTCATCAGGTGGCAGGTGCCTTCTGCACAGTGTGTATGCCTGCGTGGAAACACTTCCCCGTGGACCGCAGACACCAGGGACTCTGTCGTACATGTCGTAGGCTTATTGTTTAGAATAATAATTCTGCGAAGGGTAGATACTTAGGTGCGGGTGAAAAAGAAAATACTGTACACACTTAGTTTGATCAGGTTGCTGCATTTACATGTTTTTTTCTCTTTAGTATTGAAACTCTTTAGACTTCAGATTTTTAAAAAATATTTTATTTATTTATTTTTGGCGAGAGGGGAAGGGAGGGAGAAAGAGAGGGAGAGAGGCGCCAATCTGGCCCACAGCCCGGGCATGTGCGCTGACCGGGAAGCGAACCTGCAGCCTTTCACTCTGTGGGACAGTGCCCAGCCCGCTGAGCTACACCAGTCGGGGCCGATTTCAGAGTTTATTAAATGGTATAAAATAGCAAGAATGAACTGTGTACAGCGTGGTGATTATGGTTATAATGCCGCGTCATATACTTGGCAGCTGCTGAGAGAGAGGATCTCAGGTGTCCTCGCCACAGAACAGGAAGGTAACTATGTGTCTTCACGGAGGGTTAGCTCGCTGTGGCGCTAACCGGCCTGCAGCGTGTAAATGTACCCAGCCCACACGACGTGGACAGTTGTATGTTAATGAGGCGGGGGCACGTGTGAAAAGCACAGGCGATTTAACACGCTAACTGTCCTGGGATGTTAGCCCTGTCTGTTTTCCTTCAGAGCCCTGGCTTGTTGTGTGTTTAGGGTTTCAAGTCTGGGCGGGGGCCGCGCTCTCTGGACGCAGTGTGAGGAGGTGGCCGGCTTCCTGGCTCATGTTAAGGGACTTCAGTCCATTCTGATTGGTACACAGTTGACTTTGGATATAGTCTGTGGTTCTAGTCAAAACCCGCTGGTCCGTAACATTGTGTTTTGAGTAGCTCTGCAGGGTATGATGATGTTCTGACTGCAGAGTCTGTGTTGTTCAAGGACAGGGCCCACTGGGCGCTGGGGACCGGGGAGTGCCCGATGATGTCATAGAAGAGTCTGCGCTATCGGTCCTCAACGAAATATTGGCCGTCCGGACTCAGGAACACATTAAGGAGATCATACCCCACGATCACGTGGGATTCATCCCAGGGATGCGAGGACGGTACAATATATCACACACCAATAAATGCGATACACCACATAAACAAAATGAGGGACAAAAACCACATGGTTATAGCAACAGATGCTGAAGAAGCGTTTGATAAAACCCAGCCCCCGTTTATGGTAAAAACACTCAGCAAGGACCACAGGCATGGAAACAAGGAGCAGGCTGACAGTGGCCGGGGGGATGGGGGTGGAGGTGGCGAGCAAGGGAAGAGGCAGACCAAGAGCGTGTATGAAGGACCCACGGACACGGGCCACAGGGTGGGGATTGACGCTGGGGGTGGGGGCAGGGCTGGGCAGAGGAGCGCAAAGGGGGGAAATGGGACACCTGTAATACAGCAGCGATAAAACAATCTTTTTTAAAAAAGGTAAATGGAACATCCTTTACCTCCTAACAGCTGTTCATCAGAACTCCCCAGCAGCCTCATACGTACACGGCAAAACATGACCAGGACTGCCATGTACAACGTGACAACGCTAGTTAGCGCTGCTGGACGCGCAGGGCGCAGTCGTAAGGAAGAAACGTGTTTTCTTCTTTTGTGTCTACATGAAATGATGGATGCTAACTAGATGTATTGAGGTAATCATTTCACAGTATATGTGAGGAAACCATTATGCCGCAAGCCTTAAATTTATACAGCGCTGTGTGGGTCATCTCTAAGTAAAACTGGAAAAAGCTAAAAAATAGGCCAAAGCAAAACAAAAGACACACGAAGGCATCTGTGCTGCCGGCCTGCGTACGCGCGCGGGACAACCCGCTTCCACGTGCGCTGGTGCTTCCACAGGTCACTGTCCTCTTACTCGTCACCCAGGCTGCTGGCGCGGTGCGGCCGCGGCGGACTTGTTTTATAGAATGTCCTCGTCTTCATGCCTTGCTTAATACAATGCTCAGGCCTGCGGGCAGGTTGAAAACCGGGGGTAATGTTATTTCAGGGACCATCACTCTGTGCAAACAGACGGAACCGGTGTTCCGGGCCACAGGCCTCAGGAACGTGAGTTTCTGTTCACCTTCACGTTTGCTCTGAAGCGACGCGATTTCTACTCCTCTGGGCGCCTGTGGCCTCGGGGTCCTCCTGGGCTTTCTCCTTCTGCAGCGGACACCACTGTCCCCTTCTCCTCTCAATGCCCACCCCCGGGAGGGCGTGTCCACTCATCACTGGCTCAGGTGTCCGCTCAGGTGCCCCAGGGCTGTGACTCAGATATATTTACATTTTTGTCAGAATTCTTGAAGACAGAAGTGTTCTCCAGTGATTACCACACAAGAGCGACCCCTGAGTTTGGATGTTCATGTCTCTTGCTGTGCAAATCACATTCAAGTTATTCTGAAGAAATAGCAGAAGAATTGCTCGTGAGAGCTCCATCCGTGACTGGAGAGTTGGGGGGATTTTTGTCAGAACGCATACGGGAAGTGACTGATGGATGTTTCTCTCTCCCATTGATGGTTCTCTCTCTCTTCCCCTTCCTCTCTCTCTCAAATCAATAAATATATCCTTGGGTGAGGATTGAAAAAATAAATGTAACGTTATCATAACAAATGTTTCTTTGGGTCTGAAGGACTCCAGGTTATAATATTGTAGGTCTCACAGAGCTGTGTCTGCTGACACAGGGCGTTTGGGGGCAGAGAGAATCCACTCCCTCCATCTTGTAAGAATTCACTGGCACTCCTGTCATAAAGAAGTGGTTTTGTTCCCTGAGACTGGAGAAATGACAAAGATAGGGGTCAAGATGGCTAGGTGCCCAGCGTCCCCACGTGCATCAGGACCCCGGAGCCCGGGATGTGCTCTCCGTTAGGTACTGCAGGTGGCCTGGTTCATGGCAGAGGTCAAGTTCACGACTGGACTAGGGAAGGCCACATAAGGAGATGGTTGTGAAATGCACCCAAACCCCCTACAAGCTGGAGCATGTTGTGCACGGCATAGGGACAGTCCCTGGCACATACGTTTAGGGAAGTCAAGATGTCCAGATCACATGTGACCTTAAGCAAGATCTGTTTTCCCCACCTGCTCTTACACCAGGTGAGATCCTTCCTCCTGCCCCACCTGTGTGCATGCATGTGTGTGTGTGTGTGTGTGTGTGTGTGTGTGTTTAGCATTACAGTTGACTTCTCTGAACTCTTACCTTTCCTGGCCAATAGTTGGATACCTTCTGGGGCTAAGACAGGGAAAAAGAGACTGAGTTGGCGGGCCTCGTGTCCTGACGGAGAAGGACAGTGGGACGGTGACCGAGTGACCAGGTTCAATGACTTCGCGACTTGGCAGAGGCTGGACCCGGCCTCTTCTTTTCTCATGTAGTGTTACAGTTGTGTCTGAGTTTTCTGTCTTTTACTCCTTCCCCCCTTTTTCTTTAATTGCTTCCCAGGGTTCCAGAGACAATGGATAACATAGCCTTCACTTCTTCCCTATGCACTTGCCGTACTCAAGCATATCTGTCAAGCCTGTGAGCATCTTTATCACCCGTGTTTTGAACTCTGCATCTGTTAGGTTGGCTATCTCCTCGTCACTCAGTTCTCCCACTGGAACCTTGATCCACTCCATCTTTTGGGCCATACTTCTCTTTCTCCTCATCTTGACAGGCTCTTGTGTTTGTTTGCCTCTATGTCTTAGGTAGAGCTGTCACTCCTGTTACGTTGTAAGGGGCGGAGCCTTAGGGACTTGTCAGTGCAGGGCAACTTATTTCACCACGTTGTGGCGCTGGATGTGGGGGAGGGGTCTGAGAGGGAACAATGCTGCTTACTCAGCACTCGCCCCTTTTCCAGGCACTTCTCCTACTTCCGTATGGGACTGGTGCCCCTCTAGCTGCTGCCCTGGCTGTCGTTCCCAGAGTGGGTGGGTCTGCGGACGTTCTAGGACCATGGGGGCCCTTTAAACAAGAGGACTCTGCTGAGAAACTGGCAGTTTCTGCCTCTGCCCCAACCCCCACTGGTCTGCACAGTCAGAAGCAATGAGGCCTGATTTTCCCTGGTGTTGGGACCACGAGCTGCGAGGTCCGGTGAGGAGCTGGGAACGCTGCTCCCCAGGTGTCCCTCCCTAGTTTTTAAAACACGTGACTGTGCTTTCTGCAGGCCATATGCTGCTGTTGCTGCCACCACCACACCATATCCTCTCCGCCCTGGCTCCGCCCCTCCTACCTGTCTGGGTGAGTGTTTCTTCTTTATATCTTTGTTTGCTGGACTTCCATGCAGCCCGATTTTCTGGAACTTCTGGTTGTCTCTAGTTCTGAGGTAGTTGTACTCCTCCTTAGTTGTGGAGGGAGATGCAGCGTGTCTGTCTACGCCTCCATCTTGGCCAGCAGTCTGGTGCAGTTTAATGAGATGGTGTCTAAGGATCGTCATGCCCCCAACTTTCCATGATTCCATCTCAACATGTAATGGAAATGTTCACTGTCACGTGTGTGCTATGTTAGTGGGCTCCCTCTGTACCTTAACTATCCAGGACAAAAGGAAATAAATTGGCCTGAGTTCTAGCTACTCCATCCCTCAGGGAGGAAAGAAAGGAACACGGGGGGGCTGGGGGCAGTTGGGAAAATGTCCTTGCTCTGTGGGAAAAACAATGATGATTGAGCTGAAAAAAACAATTAGCACAAAATGTCTCTGTGTGTGGTCATGATTAAGAGATGGGAGAAGGGGGGATGGGAGGCCCAGGCACCTGGGAGCGTCGCAAGGTTTGGCCTGCCCCCCTTTTTAATCCTCACCGGAGGACATGCTTATTGATTTTAGAAAGATGGGAAGGTGGGGCGACATCGACCGGCTGCCTCTCACACGTGCCCCGATGTGGTTCAGACCCTTGAGCTCCACGCTGCGGCCGTGTTCGTGATTGGTTTCAAGTCTCCCTGACCTGGCTCAGCTCCGACTTTCCGTTTCTTCCCAGGGCTCCTCCGCCTAGTGTTTTTACGGAGGAAAACTGATTATAAAAACTTCGCTCTCCCCTGTGTGGCTTAATCCCTCGGCAGAGATTCTAGTACAGCCTCAGCAAGTCCGACGTCCTGCTTTCTGTCCGCGCGTGTAAACAAGCGTCTTCCTCCTCCAGTATCTGCTAACGTGTGCACCGTAGACTAGGACATGCGCGGAGGATCATCTGTTCTTTTCTGAAAAGGGGGCATAAAAACCAGTTAGCACCCAAATTGCGAACACAAGAGGTGCTCAGTCTATGATTGAGAATCTCACGTTAAATCCATTTGGGACAGCAAAAAATGTCCTCGTGTGCTATTAGTGGGAAGAAACAAACTCTCTCTCTTCCAACGTGCAGGTTAAAACCCCCCTCTCAGGTGTAACTTCTGTTAATACATTTTGGGCTACTTTAGTCTCTGGTAAAAGCACTATTTACATCCCACTGGTTTCTGTCCCCCGCCCCTGCCCGATCTTACAGGCCCTGAAGCGTGGACCCTCCGAAAGGACCAGCCCTCGGTTCCCAGCCAGGGCCCCTGACCACCCTGACTTCTGTGAGGTGGAT
Organism: Furipterus horrens; assembly: GCF_987537825.1. NCBI lineage: Eukaryota > Metazoa > Chordata > Mammalia > Chiroptera > Furipteridae > Furipterus > Furipterus horrens. Next base: position 101,080,936 of record NW_028327179.1, read on the forward strand.
CTTTTTACATTGAATTTAATTTTTTTCAATTACAGTTGATGTAGGAGATTATATTAGGTTCAGCGTACAACATAGTTATTAGACACTTAGACACTGAACAAGGTGGCCCTTCTGAAAAGTCTAGCGCCCACGCGGGCCAAGTGGAGAAAAGATAATCATGACTTAAAGACTATTATTTCAAATTTTAAATTTGTTTCCGTGACAGCCGACATTCCGCATTGCATTAGTTTCAGGGGTGCAGCCTAGCAATTAGACGTTTGTATCACTTACGGAGCGACCCGCCCCCCACCCCCCAGGAGTCTGCGGCCCACCGGCACCATCTGCAGTTAGTGTGTGATTTAAGGATGATCCATGGTGGCCGTGACCGTTACTATCGGCATCACTGGCCTATTTCCTCAGACGCCCAGAGCCGTTGAGGGGTGCATGAGCTGGAACGGGCGGACGGGTCTGAGTTCACGCCAGTCCCTTTCCAGTGACGCCCGTCCCAGTGTCCCAGCCCGCCATCCGCTGAGCGGGGAGGGACAGAGTGGAAGGCTGAGGGCCACCTGTGTGCTCGTGTGGGAGGGAACAGGTTAGAGGATGACACGGAAGAGGCCCCATTTAGCTTCGGTCCGGGACATCTGTTTGTCCTTAAATGACACACTGCTCAGCCTTGTCTTCCCGCAGTAACTGCAGGCCGGCTGGGGACCCGCTCCGCGTCCCCCTGTGCTGTGAGTGCAGGGTCCCTGCCTGACGGCTCTCTGTCCGTGAGGCTGCCTGGGGTCTCCTGGCCTCCGGGCGAGGCGGACCGAATACACCTATTAATATTCAGTCAGATACTGATAAAGTCCTTGTCCGATGTGATTTATTTATCATATTGGTCTACCCTCCGAAGCCAAGAGCAAATTAGGTGAGCGTGGGCTTGTGTTGCCTGTGACCGTGGGACAGATACAAACCCAGCCGTCCTCGCCTGCGGGCTTGGAAGACGAGTGGGAACCTGTTCTCTGGGTGCTCAGTGTAACCACAGAGCAGCGCTCGGGGACGGTGTCGGCCCTCGGGCAGTGGGCAGCTTTGGTCAGCAGCGACCTCTGTGTCCCCAAAGTACCTAATGAACAACCCTGCTTGTGTTTTCCTTCTGCTAAAAATAGTGCCAACACGCTGGCCTCAGCTCCTAAATATCTGCTTATGTCCCATCTTTGCAGCCAGTTTATGTCTTGTCAGGAGTTGGTGATGCACGCATCGCAGCGAAAACGGCCCGTCCTGCCAGCAGAGCCGGGCCCATGAGAAGCCAGCGCAGGGCAGGGTCTCGGTGCTGAGCTGGGCCCGAGTCCCGCGGGAACTTCCACTCCCACGTGTAGGGAGGTTCCTTTTCTTGAACTCCCAATCCACCGTCTTCATGTTTGAGGACTGGGAACCCTTGCTGTTGCGGGTCCTCCGTGGGGCCAGAGGAGGGTGGAGCGTCTGAGAAGGAGAGCGGGGGTCCCTTCAGAGCCCCCTGTCCCACCCCAGCAAGGCGTGGGGGAGCAAACGGCCTGCTTTCACACTCAGCTGGTAAGGGGCGGGCTTCCCCACGGGGTCCCGTGTGCCACGCAGGGCTCTGGAGGCCTCGCAGGTGCCTGCCGTGCCGGGGCCGTGGGGGCCTGAGACACCACACGGCTCGTCCCTTCAAGCCCCCGTGCTGGGGAGCCGCGTCCACCTGATCCTCACGGCGGAATGGGGGTTAGAATTGGGATGAGCTCCATTCTTTCTGTTCACCACTGGTTTATGCGGAAAGCATGCCTCTTCCACACGCGCCGGAGAAGCATTTCCCATCCCTCCGGGGCTGCAGCCCGGGCTGCCCTTGGATGGCGTGGGGTCCCTGTGGGGCTTCCCACATGCACGTGTGGGCTCTCTTTCCCTCTTTCCCTCCCCCCCTCACCCCCCCCCCCAACTCACACACTTGTACACCCCTGCTCTCTCTGGCTTTGTTCCAAACTCAGCAGTTAACGATGTCCTCTCTGAAAACCACAACCTGGGGGTGGAGAAGAAATAATAAACTTACGGCTATTCCTGTATTTTAGGGGGATATCTAATAGCTTAAGTGGTGAGTCCACAGTTGAGAGTCCACAGGTGAGACCCAGGTGGTCTGAGCGTCACAGGGCCCGCAAGGGTCCGAGGTCGCGCAGGTGCGGTGCTGGGCTCTCAGGGTCTCTATTTCGGGCCGATTTGGGATAGCAGGGTGTTGGTTCTACGGCACAGCGCAGTGTGGCGGACAGACGTGGGGCCATTTAGGGACCTGGGATAGTTCCGCCACTGAGGCAGGGAACGCTATGTGAGGACGGGCCACCCAGGTCATCGGCGTGACGCACTTAGGTCGGAAAAGATCACCTCACTGAACTGGAAGGCTCCTGCTCGGCTTGTTACTGGTCCTAGGTTGGAGGGAAGGCCAATACAGCACTGGGTTCAAAATTTATGCCTCGATTCTTCGGTATGTACTAAGGTTTGCTTCTCGGCATTCCAGTCCCTCATCAATTTTAAAAGTGTTCCATGCCTGAAAAGACTATTTTGGTGCCGCATTTATACACATCCGGCAGAACGAGTGCCTGAGTCTGCTGTTCTAGTACTTTCTTTCTTTTTTTTTTTTTTTTTTTCAGATTTAATGTGTTTTATTGATTAAAATATTACATTTGTGCCAATTTCTCTTCCCTCTGCTCCCCTCCACCCGGTGGCCCCCCTCCCTCCAGTTGTCCCCCCCTTTTAGATTATGTCCATTAGTTGTGCATACAGTTCCTCCCAACCTCTCTCCGTCTATTCCATTCCCTCCTACCATGATCCCCAATTCCTATATCATCTCCCTCCCTCTCCCCACTCCCCCTCCCCGTTGACTTCCCCCCAATATGCCTCCCGTACCCACAGTTCCTTTTCCACTCTCGTTGCCTGTTTAGTTTGGCTTTGTTTCATCTCCCTAGCTTCTGTTTTTTAAACCAGTCCCTTTAACATCTCATATAACAGTGGTTTGGATCTAATGAACTCTTTCAGTTTTATTTTGTCCTGGAAACACTTTCTCTGTCCTTCTATTCTGAATGACAATTTCACTGGATAGAGTATTCGTGGTTGTAGGTTTTGGATTTTCATTACTTTGAATATTTCTTGCCAGTCCCTTCTTGCCTGTAGGGTTTCCCTTGAGAAGTCTGCTGATAGTCTAATTGGGACCCCTTTGTACATAATTCTTTTCTTCTCTCTTGCTGCTTTTAAGATTCTCTCTTTATCTTTAATTTTTGACATTTTGATTATAATGTGTCTTGGAGTGGTTCTCCCTGGGTCCAGTCTCTTGGGAACTCTCCTTGCTTCCTGGACCTGCAAGTCTATTCCCTTCCCCAATTCTGGGAAGTTCTCCTTTATTATATTTTCACTCAATTTTTCAAGTTCTAGTTCATCTTCCTCACTCTCTGGCAAACCAATGATTCTTATGTTGGGCCTTTTATAGCTGTCCCAGAGGTTTCTGATCCTCTCATTGTTGCTTCCCATTTCCTCTCGCTGCATTGGTTGACTGCTTGTTCCTTCTCCATATTCCAGTTTGTTGAAATGAACTCTGGATTTTTTTTTCTCACCATCTATCTCGTACGCGGTTTTGTTCCTTTCGTTATGAAAGTTTTTCGCTTCTTTCTTATCTTTTTCCTGCTCTTTTGTGAATTCTGTAAGCCACCTGATAACAATGGCCCAGAACTGAGCCTCTGACAGGTTTCTTATCTGTTCATCTGTCAGGTTCTCTATCTGCTGCCTGGTGAGTTGTGTCACCGGGATTTCTATATTTGTCTGCCTCATTTTGACAGATGCGTTTTGTTTTCTTGGGCTGGCTGTCGGGGGCAGTGCCTGTGTACACGTCACAAATCAGCGACCGGCGCCTGTCTGCGACCTATTTCGCAGCCCTGTGGTGCTTTCTTTGGGGGCGGGGGTCCAAGATGGATTCACACAGTTATTCAGCTAGGAGACCGGGATCCGTCCTCCCGCCCCCCTGGGCCTCACTGTTCAAGGCGATGCGGCGGCCGCTCTCCCCAGCGCTGGGGTCGCGCATGCCAGGGGCTTGACTGCCGCCGGGATTTTTCGCCGCCCCGCCGCTCAGCAAACAGCTTTGCCCTCTTTAACTCTTACCTGCCCAAATGGCACCGCTGGTTTATAACTTCATATGTTGGGCTTCCGTGTAGTTTTATTTTCTGGAATTTCTAGTTATCCTTTGTTTTGAAGTAGTTGTATTCCTCTCTAGTTGTAGAGGGAGACCTAGCGTGTCCGTCTAAGCCTCCATCTTGGCCGGAAGTCCGATAATCTGTTCTAGTACTTTCAATGTTCCTGGTTGATCAGTCATTGAAAGAGGTATACAAATCCCTATTATTTTAGATTTTCCACATTATTCTTTCAGTTTTTAGATTTATTGAAGAGAGAGAGAGAGAGAGAGAGAGAGAGAGAGAGAGAGATCTGTTATTCCACCCACTGAGGCACCCCATTGGTTGATTCTTGTATGTGTTGTGACCGGGGATTGAACCTGCAACCTTGGCACGTGGGACGGTGCTCTCACCACCAAACTTCCTGGCCAGGGAAACCATCAAAATCTTAAAAGCAGTATTTCTACTTTACTACCATCCCAGCAAAGACCTTGTTCTCATTTTACCCAATGTTCCAATAATTTCCTTTAGAGCAAAACACTCCAATTCAGAATCCCATTTCAGAAGTTGTCTTATTTCTTTAATCTGGAGAAGTTATTTTTTCCCTGGACTTTATGTCCCTGGCACTTTTGAAGCTTTTAGGCCAGTTATTTGAAAGCATGGCCCCTGAATTTGGGGCCAATTAAGAGCGTTGCTTAATTGCTATCGAAGATGCACACCCCGCGTCCGGTCAGACCACAGAAATGCCATGTGTGCTTTTCACTGTATTTTATCAGGTGACGCGTAATTCCCGTGTGTCTCCCTTGTCAGCTGCGACCCCTTCGATCGCTTGATCAAGGGGGTCTTCGCACGGCAGGGTCTCCGCTGCCACGCGGCTGTTTTCCCTCCGTAACTAACGCGCGCTTCCTGCTGAGAGCCGGAAACCCTGCTAACGTCTCCCTCCCATCAGGTGTCCAGGCTGCTGACCGCGTCGGGGCAGACGCGGGTGGCCCGTGCCGTTCCCGGGGGTGGGACATCGCGGGCATCGCGGGCTTTCGGACTCGGGTGGCTACACGTTCGGGCAGCGGGGCCTCTTTCCGCAGGTTCCTCTCTGTGACGTGTCCCGCCGCCGGGCCCGTTCTTGTTTGTCGCACAGGGCACGGCCACTTTGTCCTTTCCTGCCCCAAAGCTGGAACGTGCCCGATTGTCAGGGAGCCCTGAGTTCTGACGGCGGAGAGTGATACCGAGAGGCCAGGCTCCAGGCCCTGGGTGTGCTCACGCTCACGGGAGAGGGCGTGCACACATGCGCCACCCGGGACACACACACCACGCCCGACACATGACACGCACCACACACGACACAACACGCGCGCCGCAGGCATGCACACTACACACGACCCATACCACACCACACACACACCAACATGGCACACACCACACACACTGCAATGCACCACAATGACACGTAGAACACATGCACCATTCAGGACACACACCACACGTGACAAGCACCACACATGTGCACCATGCACCTCGTGCGCACCACACATGGCACATGACACATTGTACACGTGTCTCACCATACGCAACACACACCACATGCACTGCATTTGTGCCACACCACACATGACCCACCACATAGTTCCTGCCGCATACCACATGTGACATATACCACACACATGGCACACACTACACACCACACATGCACCACACACCATATATCACATACACATACCACACACCACATGCACAATGCGCACACCACACATCACATATACACACCACAATGACACATGGCACATGCCACACACTACACACCACATGCACACCACACACACCATATATCACATGCACATACCACACACCACACACATGTACAACACACACACCACATATACACACACCAGATGCACCGCGCACCTGTAATCTTACTTAAACCCGCCTGCAGAGGCTGACAGCCACAGCTCACACTGATTTCTCCGACCCTCACACTTTCGTAGGTTTATTGCCGTCTCATTTCCTTCCCAGAGCTCTTCCTTCCCTATCGGGGGAACCCTGATTCCCCCCATTCTCACTGCTTTTCCTTACTTGACCAATTCCCTGCACTCTAGTACGTCCCGATGGGCTGTCCTCCCGCGGCTCTCACGCTGACGCCTTGCTGACCCCTTCCTGTGGGGACCCCTTCCGTCCCCTCCCCCCCACCCCTGTCCCTGACACCTCCTCTGCCTTGGAGCCGGAGCTCACGACCACCGCTGGGTCCTGCCTGTTCGCTAACTGTTCACCAGCCTTTCTCTGTGCTTGTCCATTCTTTGCCTGTAATGGTTTTGAAAACAAGACTCCGCGTGGGTCATTCTAAAGCCTGCCCCTTGTAGGTTTTCCCTAGAAGCCCCCATAACATGACCACCTGGCCCCGGGCAGGCGGGACGGCTGACAGCCCCCCGAGTGGGGAGCCTCCTCTCTCCCCCGGCCACCCCCGTGCCCAAGCCCGTCTTTCAAGTACATAAAAATGACCAAATGCAAGGAGAGCGGGGGAGGGGCTGATTGATGCAAGCGGCCGTGCCCGAGAGACTTACGGGAAATAATGGGATTGAGCCATCACGTCTTTACGGCGTCCTAGGAAGAAGGGAATATTTCAGGGTCTGTTGCGCTGAGATTTTATGAGCCAAACAGGGGACCTTTAAAGTTTATTTTCGTTTGCTCTTTGAAGGGTTTAATTAAGGTTGGACTTGAGGCTTCAAGTTGTTTGGAAACTTGAGATTTAAAACAAAACAGCCCAAGACATCTACATCACCACAGAAGCTGGAGGGGTTTCATGGGCATCCCAAGAGGGCTAATAATTTGGCACCTTCTCAATGCAACATTTTAAATGTTTTTACTTAGGAATCACTCAGAGTTGCCAAAATAAAAATGTTTATTAATACGATTTACATCCATCTTCCTTTACGTTCATAACCTAAGTGCCCCTCCATTTCCTGAGGGGAGTTTCTGAACGATGTGAGGGGGGCCCCCACCCCTTGTCCCGGTGGAAGTTTCTAGTATGTTCAATGAGCTACGGGCTTAGAATTGAACATTTGGGATAAAAGCAGACACAGGCTACTCTCACTTCCCCCCACACCAGCCTCAGCTGCGATCGTTGGCGAAGACCTCCCATACTCAATAAAGAAACCAAAGTCACCTCTGCCGCCACAATGTCCTCTTCCCCTGTGGAGTTTCTCCAAGAGGCCATGAAAAATAAATACGTCACCATTTAATGTCTGTTCTTCTCCACATCCACTGGTGATCTTCTAAGTCCTAAAACTCTCTTTTCTTTAATGAACCAGATTTGACTGCAGTAAATATATGAGGTCTGTCCAGAAAAATTGCAGATGTTACTATAACAAGAACGGTTTGCATGACATTGCTGTAACCTGGCAGCCAAGGAGAATTCACATGTGTGAACAATGACGACTTCACTGTACTGGTCAGTGGGGGCGGGAGATGCCATTGAGTGAGCCTGTGTCCTGTGTGGCTGTCACACTCAAAACGACAGAGCGAGCAGAGCAACGAGCCTGCATCAGATTTTATGTGGAGCTCGAACATTCCTCCGTGGAAACTCTTTGGATGATCCAGAGGCCGCAGCTGTGGGCAGCTGGTGTCAAATACTCAGCCCAATACGGCTATTGGTGACAGTTCTGTCTTGTTTTCTTCACCCTTGAAGTAAATACTGTCAAAGTGCCCTCCTGCCAGAAGCCGAGCTGCTTCGGGTGCAGAGACAGACACGCAGACAGAACTCTGACCCGCGCAGTGAGGACGAGTCAGTGACTCCACAGGACGTGAGGCCCCGGAGCCAGGGCCACTGCGCAGGTGACCCACTGCACCTCCCAGTGTAGGGAGCGGGGCTGGAGCCTCTTCTAGCCACGGGCAATGCGCTTGGTCAGCCTGCAGCGAGGCAGGGAGGGCATGGGGCTGAGATCGCAGTCTCCGGCCGCGGAACCACACAGCCTCTGGGCAGGTGATTAAAATGACCTCCGGGCTCAGTGTCCTTAACCATCAAATGATGGGACTTAAAGGGACCTCGGAGAGCTAAGGCAGCTCTAAACTTCTGCTGTAGGTGTGTGTGTGCGTGTGTACACACAGACTTGGATATGCATTATGCATGGATACATGTGTACATATTAATAGACTATAGGTGTGGATATGTGTATATGTTTGTTTTTAAATATTATAAATAAAAAGAAAAAGTAGGGTTTTAGCTTCTCACCTTTCATTCTGGGCCAATTGCTTTTCTTTCTCAGTTTTGGGCCACTTTCTCCTGCTTTTCTTCTTGTGACATTTGCCTAAATGTCCTTGCCAGTCACTGCTCAACTGTGCGTACCGCTGGCCCTCCTTTTACACATCCGTTTCTCCTGTTCCAGCTCTTCCTGCGTTGTCTGCGCAGGGAACCGGCCAAGAGGGGGGACACCAACGGAGGGCTCGTGTGGCCTGCGCCTTTCTCTCAGCCGCCCGAGCGAGGGGCCGGCCTCTGCGCGCCCCGTTTACTGCCTTCCATCAAGGTTACGTTCAGTCTCGAGGCTCCTTCCCGTCCCTCCCATTTTGAAAAGTGAGAGGTTTCTAGCTTTTAAAAAATTTATAGCAAGTAATTAGAACTTTGATAAAGGCAAAATGGAGCATTAACTATGACTTGAAATGGTGGATGGATCTCTTCTGGGGAAAGTGCATGGAAAAGCTAAGGCAATGATGTATTTTTGAATTCCCCTTTTGATAACAGATTTTTTCATTTTACCATAAAATTCAATCATTTTACTTATTTATTTATTTACTTTTTAAGTATATTTTATTGATTATGCTGTCAAAGTTGTCCCAATTTTTCCCTCTTTGCTCCCCTCCGCCCAGTATCCCCCTTCCCGCCAGCAATCCCACCCTACTTAATTCACATCCATGGGTCATGCATATAAGTTCTTTGGCTTCACCCTTTCCTATGTTATTCTTACCTTCCCCCTGTCTGTTTTGTACCAACCAACGATGTTTCTTAGTCCCTGCACCATTTCCTCATTTCTCCACCTCCCCCTCCCAGCCGATAACCCTCCCAATGATCCCCACACCTATGATTCTGTTCCTATTCTGGTTTGCTTAGTTGCATTTTGTTTTTATTTTTTAGACTCAGTTGTTGATAGTTGTGAGTTTGTTGTCATTTTAATGTTCATAGTTTTGATCTTTCTTTTTCTAAATAAGTCCCTTTAACATTTCATATAATAATGGCCTGGTGATAATGAACTCTTTTAGCTTCACCTTGTCTGCGAAGCACTTCCTCTGCCCTTCCATTCTAAATGATAGCTTTGCTGGATAGAGTGATCTTGGTTTTAGGTCCTTGCTTTTCCTCACATTGAATACTTCTTGACAGTCCCTTCTTGCCTGCAAAGCTTCTTTGAGAAATCAGCTGAGAGTATTATAGGCACCCCTTTGTAGGCAACTCCCTGCTTTTCTCTTGCTGCTTTTAAGATTCTCTCTTTATCTTGAACCTTTGGCATTTTACTTATGATGTGTCTTTGTGTGGTCCTCTTTGGGTCTAGCTTGTTTGGGACTCTCTGTGCTTCCTGGACTTGTATGTCTATTTCCTTTGCCAAATCAGGGAACTTTTCTTTCATTATTTTTTCACTTAAGCTTTTGATTTCTTGCTCTTCCTCTTCTCTTTCTGGCACCCCTGTGGTTCAGATGTTGGCACGTTTAAAGTTGTCCCAGAGGTTCCTAAGCCTCTCCTCATTTTTTGCAATTCTTGTTTCCTCATTCTGTACTGGTTGACTGTTTTTTCTTCATTATGTTCCAAATCATTGATTCGAACCTTGGTTTTCTTCCTTTCACCATTGGTTTTGTGTGGATTTTCCTTTGTTTCATTTAGCATAGCCTTCACTTCTTTCCTTATGAGTTTGCCATACGTAAGCATATCTGTCAAGCCTGTGAGCATCTTTATCACCAGTGCTTTGAAATCTGTGTCTGTTAGGTTGGCTGTCTCCTCATCTGTGAGGTTGTCTATCTCCTTGTCGCTTAGTTCTCCCACTGGAACCTTGATCCGTTCCCCCTTTTGGGCCATACTTCTCTGTCTCCTCATTCTCACAGGCTCCTGTGTTTGTTTGCCTCCGAGTCCCAGGTAGAGCTGTTGCACCTGTTACATTGTAAGAGGCGGAGCCTTAGGGACTCGTCAGTGCAGGGCAACCCATTTCACCACATGGTGGTGCTGTTTGTTGGGGAGGGGCTTGAGAGGGAACAATGTCACTTGCTCAGCACTCCCCCTTTTCCAGGCACCTTGCCCACTTCCGTATGGGACTGGCACTCCTCTAGCTGCTGCCCTGGCCGTTGTTCTCACAGTGGGTGGGTCTGCGGGTGTTCTAGGACCCTGGGGCCCTTTAAACAAGTGGACTCTGTTGAGAGACCGGCAGTGTCTTTCCCTGCCCCAACCTCCACTGGTTTGCACAGTCAGAGGCAATGAGGCTTTATTTTCCCCGGTGCTGGGACCATGAGCTGTGTGGTCTGGTCAGGAGCCGGGAGCACTCCCCAGGTGTCCTCCTGACTTTCTAAAATGTGTGACAGCGCTTTCTGCTGGCCTGCCACCGCTGCTGCCGCCACACCGCATCCTCTCCACCCCGGCTCCACCCCTCCTACCTGTCTGGGTGAGTATTCCTTCTTCCATGCAGCTCGATTTTCTAGAACTTCTGGTTGTCTCTAGCTGTGAGGTAGTTGTTTTCCTCCTTAGTTGTGGAGGGAGACACAGCATGTCTGTCTAGGCCTCCATCTTGGCTGGAAGTCTCCTATTTATTTATTTTTAATTGAATGTAGTGGCCTAACATTGGTGAGTAAAGTTATATGGGCTTTAGGTATACGAAGGTAACACACCAACTGTGTATGGTACTGTGTGTTCCCCACCCCAAGTCAGGTCTCCTTCCATCACCACGTGTCCCCCCTTTACCCTCCTCTACCCCTCTCCATATCACAATTTCTTGTTGTATAAAATTTGCACATGGCCGACAGTGTAGGGAAAGAATGTATTACTCAAACAAGCAGGCAGTTTAATTTAAATCCCAATTAACTCAGGGGTGAAGAGGGGAGGAATTGGGGCCATGATTTCTGGTGGCAGCAGTGGCTGTCATGCGAACCACGTTGGGATAAGTATCAGGAGACCTGGCATCTAATCTGGCCTCTAATAAAACTGTGTGTCCCCAGGAAAGGTATTGCATGTCTCTCTAACGCCCGTGGAATGAGAATAATGCCTATACTCTGCTTACCTCTCACGGCGCAAAAACCGCCCCACGGCCCCCATGGCATCCTCAGGTTGTGAGTGTGCTGCTTCTGGGGGAGTCACAGCGGCCCAGGTGCCAGGGCAGGGCGGGCTCCCTGTCCCCAGGCAGGAGCAGCCAGCTTCTCCCCGGACCTTGGGAAAGGGAGACGCTCTTCTTGCTATTTCTAGAAAACACACGCTTTCTGGCTAAGCTGCCATTTTTTATGCTTACGCGTTGCCTCAGAGTCTGAAATGCATATCACCCTGTTTGTAGCTTTTCATGGGTTAGCACCGACTCGAACATTTTTGGGTTATAACTCTTTTGCAGGCTTTTAAAAAATCTATATATTTTATCTAGCTACCGATCTGTCTGTCTATTTCCCCCGGCTCTACTGAGATATAATTGAGCAATAACATTGTGTTGATCTGATACATTTATATGCTATAAAATAATTACCACGTAGCCTTAGCTGATACCTGCATCCTGACACATACAGCGATCCCTCACTGACCGAGGATATTACGTTCTAGACCCCCCGCGATAGGTGAAAATCCGCGAAGTAGGAACCTTACATTTATTTTAGTATTTATATATATTTAAGGCTTTATAAACCCTTCCCACACACTTATAAACTGTTCCCAGTGCCTTAGTAACCTTTTCCACACTTTCATAAACACTTCTTATGTTCTTAAACATATTCTACTCTCTTAAACCTACGTCACTTTAACAACATATGTATACAGGACCACAAAATCCAGTGATATAGCGAAAAATCTGTGATAAATAATTAAATATAATATTTTACAAAACCCCGAGATACCGTGAGGCCGCGATAAGTGAACCGTGATATAGAGAGGGACTCCCGTGATTGCCATCTTTTTTGTGGCGAGAACATTTAAAATCTGTATCAGCAACAGGGAGGTACAGGATACAGTTAATGATAACCTCTCTGCTGCCCACTAGATCCCCAGAGCTTGCTAATCCTACAGTCGGAAGCTTGGGTTCACATATCTTTGGGGCTTATTTAAAACCCAGCTGAGCACGTATTAGTAAGGATGGAGACTTGACCCCTTGCGACCTGTGCATGTGGTAGGTAAGTTAGAGCTGTAGGTGGAATATCTTTGCTCTGAAGCTGTCCCGTCCAGTCCCCTCAGGACTGTTCTCACGGAATCACGTCCCAGCTCGTGTTTACGGCTTCCCAACCCGGGAGGGTCTCTCTCTCTGGTGGGAAAGGTATATCTGCTTCCTTAGTGAGAAATAAATATAAAGCGATTAGAAACCCCTTTGGGCCTCAGAGGAAGACGTTGCGATGGCAGAAGAGGACACCTGGTGTGGGGGCTCCTGTGGCCTGTCACCAGGGTCCGGGTGAAGCTCTTGGTGGCAGTCCTCGTCGGGATCATCTGCATCCTCGGGCGTCCCTCCGCAGTCCCAGCGGAGGCCGCGTCGTGTAGGTTAAGGGTTCAGCCTGGGGTGCCAGGCAGCCCAGATTCTACGTCTTCGTCACCCGGCTCCCAGGCCTGTCGCCAGCGTCAGTGTGTGTCCCTCACCTGTAGGAGGCGCACGCAGCCACTTACGGGGCAGGCAGGGTGAGGGAGGGACGCGCTCAGCCCCCAGCCAACGCTTGGCAGTAAGAGCGACCTGGTAGCTCCTGTTGTTATTGGTTTTGGTTCATTGTCGCTGTCCTTATGCTTCTCAATGCGACACCCGCCTCCCAACAGGCTGTCCCAGCTCTCAGGATTCTTTAATTTAAAAACATTTTGTTGTTCAGTTACAGCTGTCCCAGTTTTTCCCGAGTGTCTCTCCTCAGCCTGCCCCCCTCCCCAGCCCAGTCAGCCCCCCACTGTTGTCCGTGGGTCCTTTGCACTCGTTCCTTGACTAGACCCGCCCCTTTCATTCCCCCTACTCTCCCCCCACCCCGGTCACTGTCCGTCTGTTCCTTTTCTCCACGTCACTGGCTCTATTTTGCTCATTTGTTTTTTTGCTTATTAGGTCCCCGTATTAGGCGGGATCCCATGGCATCTGTCTTTCACCGCCTGGCTTATTCCAGCTCTCAGGATTCCTGACGGCTGGGCGGCCAAGTCTTCCTCTTCGGCGCCGTCTCTGGGGAGCAGCTCCTGACGGAGACGCAGGGAATTCCAGGTGGCCTCTGTGAGGCCAGGCCCTTCTCACGGGACCGTTCTTTCAATGCACGTCCCAATAGCACGGTTTCAGAAGGGACAACGCGGTCACTACGCTGCCGCTCAGAGGGAGGGAGGGCGCTGGCCCACGACCTCTCCAGCCCCTACGGTTCCTGGTGCTTCCCATCTGTGGGGAACCGCAGAAGAGACAAGACTTTCTAAGTCACTTTGTGAGGCCAGCGTAGCCTTCGCACCGGAACCTGGCGGGGACAGCCCACCCACAAGGAAACTACAGACCCATCTCTCCGATGAGCACAGATGCAAAGATCCTAAACAAAACAGGAGCAAGTTCAGCCCAGCGATACACGAAAAAGGTAATTCATCGCGACCCCGGGGGCTCATTCCGGGGGTGCCAGGATGGTTCCCCATACGCAAATCAATCAACGTGATGCATCACGTTAACGGAATGAGGGATAAAAATCACATGATAATACCAATCGATGCAGAAAAAGCATCTTGACAAGATATAACATCCGTTTACGATGAAAACCCTCCATAAAATGGGCATCAGAGGAAAGTAACCCAACAGAAGCAAGGCCAAGCGGACAAACCCTCAGCTGGTGTCCCTCCCAGCGGGGAGACGCTGAGTGTCCTCTGCGATCGGGAGCAGGACGGGGAGCCCGCGCTCGCCGCTCTTACTCCGCATGTATCGGAAGTCCAGGCAGAGCCAGCAGCGAGAGAAAGGAGGAGAGCCACCCAAAGTGGGAAAGGAGGAGTAAAATCGTCACCTTAGCAGACAATATGCGTCTTTGTAAAGAAAACCCTAAAGATGCCACCAGACACCCGTTAGAGACCGTAAGCGACTGCAGTCACACCGCAGGCCACAGATGCAGCGGACGCGGGCCCGCCGGGAACGCGCCTTTGAGAAGCAGCCTTACGGAAGCATGTTTCCAACCTGGTACCCCGAAAGGAAAGTGCAGGGCGCATGACGAAGCTGAGGACCCCCACGTACCCTTTGGGGGACACATGCCCCGACTGGCTTAGAGCACTTCACAGAAGCGTCCGGTCCACGGTGCCCTTGGGGGACAGGGAGGCACCCACCCACTGGCCCACTGCTGTCTCTTCTGGGGTCCAACACCGAGCCCAGGGTGTTTGCCTGCCCTGGGGGCAGTTTCCAGGCCCGGCTTTCTGATGAGTCTTCCCTGCAGACGTGGGCTGCGCAGACCCGAGCGTGGGGCCTTTGCCCCGTTTGGCCGGGACGTCCGGCAGCAGCATTTGCAGATGGCAGGAACTTTTAAGCAACCTGTCACCCCGGGAGCTCACTGCCAACGCTGTGGGGGTGTTTGTCAGCCGCAGGGCCTCGGCCAGGCCCCGCAGATGGATTTTCTGAACTTAACGCAGGCTGCTCTGTTAACAGGAAAAATGCTCTCTGACCCGTGAAACTCGCCCTGGTCTTGACTGCATCTACGTGAGACGACGTCCCTTTCTGGCCACTCACCCTCTCTCTCCTGAACTTAGACTGGACCTAGAGACCCAGATAGCCTCTCCCCATCTTCCCAAGGCCTTAGAATCTCCCAGCCCGATGCCTGATACTCAGAAAATCAATACGAATGTACCTTCCTAGCACCATGAGTATCTGCCTCCAACGAAGCGGGAAGATTTCTCTCGCCTTCAGACTCCCGGCGAGTTACCATTTCATTTGGAGAAAACGGCTTGCTCATCACAGGGCCAGAAAAAGACAGGAGACGGCTGCCCGGCCTTGCTGTCACCTGCAGCTCTGATTGTCACCGTTCCTCCTGCCGGACAGCAGACCCATTGCTTGCATGTCTTGAACACAACCTGTTTGCTTCTTTCTCAGGACCTTGGCAAAGTGTTACAATTTAAAAGGACCTATCAGTAAAAAATCGTATAGATGTTCTGCCATCAGATAATGAATGCCTGCCTTTCCGGTCCCCTCCCCCGGCAGTCCATCTCAGCTAGACACCTGAATTCCCCAAACAGTCGGCAGAGCACATAAGCCCACAGCCACGCAAAGCACGGGCCAACGTGACTTCAGCCGTCCCCTTCCAAACAATCCCATGGTGTAAGACCATAAAATATAAAACTGAGCCACTACATAAAAAAGACTCAAGGTCTGACACTCGCTGCAGCCTGAATTAACCTTGAAAACATTACATCAGTGGCGATAAGCCCCCCACACAAAAGACAGATATCATTCATTCCAGGTACAGGACGTATCTAGAATTAGAGCAAACTCATAGAGAGAGTAGATTAGAAGTTACCAGGGCAGCGGGCATGGGGCATTTATTGCTTAAGGGGTACAGAGTTTCTACTTGGGGCGACGAAAAATTTTGGAAGTAGGGATGATGGCTGCGTAATGTGAATGTAATTAACGCCACTGAGTTGTACACTTTAAAAAATGGTTGAAGTGGTACATTTTGCGATTTTGTTCTATCTGTTTTATCACAGTGAAATACAGTAGTAAAAGGATCCGCTAGGGAACCTTGTAGGCAATAGAAAGATGAAAATGGACTACGACGAACGTGTGACAATAAAGTCGACAATTCAAGTGACAGGGATAATTTCTTTGACTCAGAGGAACGTGAGAAGCAATAGAAAATCTACACACACATATTTACATTTTAAAAGGAGACCCACCAACAAAGACAACTGGAGGTCTCTGACTTCCCCAGTGAATTGCCTCAAAGATTTAAAAAGACATATTTCCAGCATTGCCCATCGGTCTCCCAGAAGAGGCAGAAGCAGGAAACGCGCTGGGAGAGTTTTAGGAGGCCCGCTTGACCGGGAGGCCAGAGGTCTGACCGGGGCGTGACTAGGAAGAAAATCAGATCAACATCCTTCGTAAACGTGGCACTAAAACTCCGCAGAACATGTTCTCGGTGGGATTAATTTAAGGGCAGAGGGATGTTTCTGGGTTCGGGGACGGTCTGTGTTTTCATTTTCTTGGTCGTTCCAGGATGCGTTCCGTTGCCAAGCGCGGTGAACAGCGCACACCAGATATGAGCGTCTCATGAGATGGAAATCACACTGCAATGCAAATGAAACGGAGCGATTATGGAAGCGATGCGAGTTTCGACAATAAGCAACGCTGGCGGCGTCTTCGTCAGCACGTACCACTGGGGAAGGACAGGGGCCTGTGGCTGAATTCAGCACCCCGCGTCCAGACTCTGATGTAATTCTCCCAGTGAGTGCATTCCATCCGTGATAGGGTCCCCAGGCTCGGAGGGGGCACATGGCTCCCCCCAGGCCTTAGACAGTCAGTGTGCCGCATGGTCAGGACTGAAACTCGGGGTCCTTTACCTCTTAGTTTACGCTTTTCCAAGGAACAATCCTTCGCTGTTGCACGTTTTTTAGTTTTTTTAAAAAATCCTCCCCCGAGGACATTTTTTCATTGCTTTTAGAGAGAGAGGAAGGGAGAGACATCCTTCAGCTGCCACCCACGTGCACCCCGACCGGGGATGGAACCTGCCACCTGGCTAAGGGCCCTGACCGGGAATCGAACCCGCAATGTTTCAGGTATGGGACGACATTCCAGCCCATGAGACCATACCAGCCAAGGTGCTAGGGCACTGTCTTTGGGTCAGAAAACTGCAGCCATGGGTGGGCTTAGACCTCTGACGTCAGATCGACTCAATTACCTGAATGACAGTATTTTCTCTGCCTTCACTGTTGGGCTTCAGAGGACACCTAAGCCCACTGTGCCCGACCCACAGGGGCTGGTGGAGGTGCTCCCACATGCCCGTAGCGGCCTGGACTCCCCGCCGCCATGACACCCAGCGCCCAGGGCCACACTTTCTGTTCATGTGCCTGCCTCGGCCGGCATTGTCTTTTCTTCTGGGGTGGGCTGATGTTCAGGTTTGATTTTTTATCTACAAATACTTAACTCATTAAAAGGTTATTTTTATTTATGGTTTGACACAGGCGCCAGCCTTTTTACACGGGCACCGTCAATTCTCCCAGCACAATGTAGTGAATGGCTCAGCGCCTCTCTGATTCCTAATACCCTTGTCAATGTCTGTGAATTACATTCCTAGGCGATTGTCTGCAATCTTTATTCTTTCCCATTATCTGGTTGGCACCGATACAGAGTTTTCATTGCTACCGTTTTATAATAAGTCTGATACCTAGTGAGAAAATTTGGGGGTCCATTTCTTCCCTCTTTTTGATATTTATTCCTAGAGGTTTGAAGAAAACAAATGTTTGTGTTGTTGATGCTTATTTCTTTTTCCACTTTATTAATAATCATCTATTATGTCTGCCTTATTTTAAAAAGCTTATTGTAAGCTTTTAACTTCTCCCGACATTTATTTCTAGTTTCTTTATTCATGCACAAACTCTGCCCCCCTTTTTTGGGTTCTGCTTCAGATGGCTGGGATAGAATGTGCTTCTTATCATTCAGTTCTAAATATTTCATAGCTTCCTATGTGAATTGCTAATGAGCTCGTGAGTTATTTTAGGGGGTCTGTGTAATTCTGAGTCTCTGTTGCTCAGCTCTGAATTACTTGAAGTTTTGCTTGGAGAACCGGATCTGAATGTTTACCACTTACAACCCTAATGGGTAGCAGGTGCCGCACTCTAGTGGGTAAACCGAGGAAAGTTGAATGCGGAGGCCATTTACACACATGTAGGCAGGGTTACAGGAAACCAAGAAAGAACCATTGAGACACTGTCCCTGTAATGACAGTGGGAAGCCTTAGATCTGAAGGTCAAGGGCAGGGAGACTGGACCACCACGCAGAGACCGCAGCTGCCCTGGCTGAGGTTTTCCCAAGAGGGGCTGAGGTCTGGGCAGAGGAGCTTGTTCCACCTCCAGCCTCAGCGAGGAACCCGGGGAGATGTACCCCGACATCACTGTGCTCCCGGCGGCCACCTCCTTCCAAGAACCCTGCTCCCAGGCAGGGCAGCCGGGTGCCGACCCCGGAACTCAGCCTCCCTGGCTGCAGGGCACAGGTTTTGGGGGGTAAGACAATAGTGTCCCCTACAGCGCATGGCTCTGCTCCCCTCAGAACCTTCTCGATCTGTCTTTCACGTAAAATCAATGTGTTCGCAACCCAGCACCGCGAAGCCCTGTGAGCGGCTGCATTGCTAAGGAGTGATGTCACCATGCCTGAAAATGACAGTGTTAGTCGCCACCAGCCTGCGTCAGAGAGCCAGGGGGCTGAGACGCAGAGCCCGTGCGGGTCTCTCCTTTCACGATTTCAGCTCTGACGTGATAATGTCATGTCCTGCGGGCGGGCTCTCAGAGATGCGCCTGAATCGAGGCTGGGTCAAACTAGCCGCGTGCTGTTTGGGCTGGTGTGTGTGTGGACGGCCCCTCCCCCAGCTCTGCAGGGCTGGCGCTGCGTTGAACTGTGCCCCCCACCCCCTGAGAGCCCTGGGGTCCCTGGGATGCTAGATGGCAGGGTCAGCCCAGTCGGCATGCACAAAACCACGTGGGGAGGCTGAGAGTCTGGGACCATTAACCGTGTCTTGGGCCAAGCCAAAGAGATGTCCCCTAACCAAACCTCCCTCTAGCCTCATTCATGTATGTCGACAAGTCTTTCGAAGCATCTATTATGATGATAGCCAGTCTTCGTTAGGTCCTTTAGAAGATGCTGGAGCAGAAAAATAAGGTATAAGTCATCAGGGAAATGGAAACCAAACCATGATGAGATATCGCCCCACGCCAGTGAGCTTAGATATTCTTATAAAAACAAAAGGTACCAAAGGTTGGCAGGAACGTGGGAGAAGGGAGCCCTGGTACACTGTTGGTGGGATTGTAAATTGATACAGTTGTTACGGAAAACAGTATGGGGTCCCTCAGAAAATTAAGGGTAGAACTACCCTAGGACCCAGCAGTCCCTCGTCTGGGTATTTATCCGAAGGGAATGAAATCAGGACCCCAAACAGTTATCTGTGCTCTCACGTTAACTGCTGCATCACTCACCATAACCACGGACGACAGCAACCTGACGGCCGTCGATGGATGAGCGGGCGAAGACGTGTGGTGCGTACACACAATGGAATGTTACTCAGCCTTAACACGAAGGGAATCCCACCATTGGGGATCATATGGGTGGACCCGAAGGACCGTGAAATAAGCCAGACATTTCGTGGCCTCACTTACATGTGGACTATAATGCAGCCAAACCGAAGCGGAGAGCGGATGCTGGGTGCTAGAGGCTGGGGGCGGGGCTATGCGGAGATGTTGGCCAGGGGTGCAGAGCTTGGCTTGTGCGGAATAAGTAAGTTCTGGGGGTCTCGTGTGCAGCATGGGACCATAGTTTCGTGTCCCGAATACGTGAGGCAAACAAGGAGCCCTGTGAGGAGACACGTGTGTTAATTAGCTGGGTGGTAAGGACCAGTTCCCCGTTCACATCTATGGCAGAGCATCAGGTGGTGCACCTTAAATCTGCGCTGTAAAAAAAGGAAAAACAAGATAAGACTCTCACGGAGTTCATGGCAAATGAAGGGTACAGACAGACTAACGTGAAGTGACGTGATGTGAGATACGAACCAAGTCTGCTGCGAATGGCCTGCGCTACAAGAATCATCGAGAGCTGGATTTGGCTGGGCATGTTTGTGGAGGACGTAAAACCTGAAATGGACCTTGAAGAATTAATATTCAGCTCTAAAGGCCTATCTTTATTTCAGAGAGGCATGTAGATAAATACATCAATTGCAGAAAATTTGGAACCAACAAAAGATTTGAGAAGGCAAAGATTCTAATTCCTTAAGCCGTAGATACCAATACTACCAAGAACAACTTGTATTTTGCCCATTATCCTAGTTTATTTCTTGTCTCTCGACTTGAATTTATGCTCCGTCTGGTACTAACACAATTTTCAGACATCTTAAAAAATTTTTTTAATGGCGAACACAAAACATTTTAAAATGATACTAATTCTTTTATGGCCCAGTAAAAGCCTTTTGACTTCTGTTAATTGATTTTATTCTTCCTCCTTGTTCCCAAGGCGAAGAGAAAAGCATTGATTTATATTTCTGCTACTCGCTGGAGACACACTTTCTGCTTTATTCATTAAGCTTTTTCCTGCTGCGAATTCTAATAGGACGGAGAGAATACCGGATAACACGAGACCGTACATTCCAACATGGTTCTTGAAAATGTGCGTGTGTGGTGTCCCAGTGGAAGGGGCCACGGAGCTGAATGGTCTCAGTTGCTGGCAAACGGTTTTTTCACTGGGTTCTAACACAGTCTGTGCTCGCTGCGATCTGTTGTTCTGGCTTCGTTTGGCAAAAGAACATGAGAAAGCCTGTTAGGCCGTGGGCATTAGCTGTCGCAACGCCAGGTGTCTCAAGCTGGCCGCCCACGGCAGGGGTGGCCGTCCTTCACGTCTGAGTCCTTGGTCTAGCACAAGTCTGCGGCTCTGAAATCCACGGTGGCGCATTAACCTAAGGGACTCACGTTTCCCACCGCCGTCACGCCTGAGGACCAGCTGCCACGCTGATGTGTGAAATTACAATTCAGACAGCGCCCGGCAAGCCTCGAGGTACCTGCAGCACTTAAAAGGCCCTCTCTGCTTTTCAGACCAAAATAGTCTTTTCCACGTGACGGGATACAGAGAGCCGGACCATCAACCACGTGCCCCAGGAGACTTCAGTGAAGCATTCACTTTGCCTTGTTCATATGTTTACTCATTATCCTGGCTGACTTTGAACACAGTCGCGTCTTGGTGGATCACAAGAATAAGGAACAAAATTCATCGCCCGACGGTCTACTATAGATAAATTAACCTGGGAGTATGGTTATTGATCCCTGTCCTCTTAGGTATTATAGCAAATCCAATTTTCACAATGTAATTTCCATATATCTGAAGCTGAGCAGATTAATTGCACCTGAGCCGGCTTTGAACTTGAAAATATTAGTTACTGTCCCCAGGATACTCCTCGGGAAGAAACAACAAAGCGATGACTTCTCTAAAGGATTATTTTTTTGTCCCGCGAACTCCAGATTAAAGGAACCCAGGGCAGGCAGCAGCCTGGAGAGTCTCAACAGCGTGGGGACGTGGAGTGACGTTGGAAGTCCCCAGCTGGTGCTGCCCCTCCTCTGCCAGGGAGCCAGACCATTTTACCAACCAGAATAGAAGCTGCCCTGGTTTCCTTCCCTTGGGAACGTGTTTTTATAACACGTCTCTGCTCTACCAAAATGGGTGATACCACCACAAAATGAAATAATTTTCTGTTCAGTGTCTGCTTTTAGACTAAATTCGGAATAGCGTTCAGAACACGGCTATTTCCGCTTGGACAGGACGAACACCTGCAAGTTGCACTTCGATTCCTGAACCAGAAAAGGAAACTGGAACTGGGCTCCCAGGGGCGACGCCGGTGGCCCTTCGGAAGCGCCTGACGCTGTGGCGTGGAGCCCGTGTCCCTGGGCTCTGTGAGGAGCACTGCGGAAACCTCCTCGGTTCCCCGCGGAGTGCGACCACGCACGGCCATGCTGTGGCGTTCCGTACACGCCCAGGAAACGTCAGAGAGAAGGCGGCCATGCTCGTTTAGAAGAAGCGTCTTCTGACAGAACTGAGCCGCTCTGCAGAGTGGCGTGAAATGCACCTTCTGAAACTGTCAAGTCATCGCTGGGGGCTGGGCGCAGGCTTCTTAAAACACCCCTCTGGGTGTCGGGGAGGTGCGCATCTGCGTCAGGGTTTTTGCGTGTTCTGACCCCCAGGACGCGGGCTCCCCATGACCCTGAGCCCGACCCCTGGCCCGACCCCCAGACGCAGACCGCCGGCCCGCCCGTTGGGATTCACGTGAATCATTGCTCTCCACCCGCTGCTGGGACACCGGCCGCTTCCTGGGTGTCCTCCTGCTTCCTGCCTCCCTACACCCTCACCGCCACCTGGGGCCCCTTCCTCTGTGGTCACCCCGCGGCTGCATCCTGGCCGGCAGCCTCCCGCCATCTGGGCCCGTGGCTGTCCCTGGCCGGCTCCCCACTGTCCTCAGCCGTGAGTCCGCACCCGGACCTCTCCTTTCTCTCCCAGCAGCCCCTCTCCAGCCCAGCAACCCTCCGTCTCTGGCTGCCCGGGCGTACAGTGGGGGCGGGTGTGGTCTGAGCAACGGTGGGGAGACGGTAGGATAATCATTAATATGGGGGGTTTGAAGACTTTTCTGGACAAGGACGCAGGACACTCTTAAGACCCGTTGTGCACAAATGCTGTTCCAATGACCAGGTGGGAGTTTCTATACTCTCTCTAGGACGCGGGGTCTCTGCTCCCGATTCTTCTCTGCCCCCTGACCCACGCCCTCTGGTCCCCGCTCCTCAGGGTCATTGTCGTGCCAGGGCTCGGACCCTGGAACTGGACTGCCTGCGTGTGCACCTTAGAGTCACCAAGTGACTGTGGGTAAACCGTCAGTCACTGTGCCGTGTTCGGGACCCCACCTCTCGGGTGGCTGTGAGAACTCACCACGCTGGTGCACGTGAAGCGCTGAGCCCGGGGCCCGGGGTACTCCAAGTCCCCCGGGGGCGTGAGTGTGAACCCCTGCCATCATTATTCTGCGTGACGCTGCTTTTTTCTCCTTTCTTCGTCACTCAAGCCAAGACCCAAGCTCCCTCCCCCGCTGAATCAAGGCGCCGTGTGTAACGGAATTCCCTGAAGGTGGGGGAAAGGCCGGGCCGGGCCGGGACAGAGGTGTGTTCCACGCAGACGGGGCGGCCCTGCTGAGTGTCTGCCAGACCTCCTCCATCCCCCGATCGGTTCCTTCCCCTGCTTTTAGTTGGGTCGTTTGCTGTGATTACGGAGTTGACATGTTCTCTGTGTATGCTGCATCCCTGCCGTGGAGCTGAGGTGTACGGCCTTCTGTTGGTTCTGGAGTCTGAGGTGTACGGCGTAGCGCGTCAGCATTTTAGTACCTTACGGTGTGACCGCGCCATTAATTCCAGGGATCGCCGGTCCCTGTGCAAACTTATCCCGATATCATCGACTCCGTTCCCCTGAACTTGCTCATCCACCCCACCCCCACCCCTGGCTTCATCCCTTCTGTTTCTGCTTCTATGAGGCCCTTTTTGTTTTGTGTTTTAGATTCCACATAGAAGTGAAGTGTTGTGGTGTTCTTCTTTCTCTGAGCTGTTCACTGAGAGAAATTCTCTCCGAGCCCATCCATGCTGTTTGCCAATGGTAGGCTTTCCTTATTCCTTTATTGCTGCAGAATACCTCCCGGTGTAGAAAGAAGCACACACACCCCTCTCCTTCATCCACTCCTCTGTCGGCGGGCGCGGGGGTTGCTTCCAGGGCTTGGTTACTGTAAATAATACTACAAAGAACATACATTTTTTCAAATTATTCTTCTCACTTTGGCGAAGACCCCTTGTGTGGGAGCCCAAGCACAAATTGGTGGCTATCGGCCTCTGGGAAATGTTTTAGGGGGGCTGATGGGACTGTTCTCAGACTGAATTGTAGCAGTAATGGCTCTGCTCTGCAAAGTTACGACAAAATATTGGATTGCTCGCTTGCCGTGGTTAAAGGGGGTGAAGCCGCACCCAGTAAAGGCATTGACATGGCATAGGCTCTGTCTGGGTCCTGGGACTGTACCAGCTCCTTCTGGTGACAGGGCCACGTCACCTTCTCCCTTCCGTCGGCCGCTCTTAAAGGCTCCCTGCCCGTTTCTGGGCCGCCTGGGGTTCAATTTCTTATGAAGTTCATGAGTCTCAAACACCTTGTTAGGACATTATGTTCCTCCTGCTGAAAACCGCTTTCCCTCAAGTAACTATTAACGCTGCGGTCCAAGGCCACCTCTCCTGCCAGCTGGCTGGAAGTCTGAGCGCTCTGGAGCCATCTGTCACTGAGACGACACATCTGTGGTCCTCGTGGCCTCCCCGCCTCAGAGAGGCTCACCCACAGCCGGGCCTGCCACCTGCCGCTCCCGTTGCTGCTTTAACTCACTGCTGGCCTGAGCCTGACCTCTTCCTCCGGCTGCCGTTGGGAACAACAGACGAGCAGTGGCAACCCAGGACCTTTGAGCGTATTTAAAAATAATCCTCACTGGAGGATATGTTTATTGATTTTAGAGAGAGAGAAAGGAAGGGGGAGAGAGAGAGAGAGAGAGAGAGAGAAATATTTATTGGTTGCCTTCCATATGTGCTCAGACCAGGGATCAGACTCGAACCCACACATGTGCCCAGACCAGGAATCGAACCCACAACCTTTTGGTCCAGCCAACTGAGCTACCGGCCAGGGCCGAATGGCCTTTTACTTTACACAGGACTCTGGTCGCAGGCTGCGGGAGACAGAACGTTTATTTGCCCCGACCCCCTACACTCCGGTGCCTCGTGTGGGGGCGGGGCTTTGCGGCGTGATTAGTGCGAGGCCGGAGCCCTCACCAACAAAACCAATGTCTTATTAACGAGGCTGGGCAAAGCTCCCTTGCCCTCCCACCGTGTGAAGACACAGTGAGAAGGGGCCACCTGTGAACCGGAAGTGGGCCCTCGCCCAACGCGGAATCTGCCGGGGCCTTGACCTTGAACTTCCCAGGCTCCAGAACTGTGAGAAATCAACGTCTGTGGTTGAGAAGCCGCCCGGTATGCGGGGCTTTGTCACAACAGCACGGAAGGGCTAAGACACAGGCAGATCGGTCCACGTGCCGTCGAGGCGTGACCCCGAGGGCAGGAAAGGGGCCCAGGGAAGAATGGGCAGGTTCTGTGTCTGGGCTTCCGTGTGGCAGACGCTTGCGTTGCTGTCCTCTCTTTTTTGGAAAGCAAAGGCGAGAAGCGTTCTCCCCACACTGGATCTGTTGGGGGGATAGCTGATGTCTTTGGAGCTTCATCACTTATCAACCAAAAACCAAGCCACCAAGCCACCAACCAGCAAAAAGGAAGACACCCAAGACCTCCACTGGAAGAAAGAAAAATCCGTGTCGAACTCTCCCCAAGGCGGGGCACAGACGAAAATTCCCGTTCTGCCCCAAGCCAGCCCGCCAAAGACTTCTGAAGGGACCTGCTCTCGTCCAAGACTCAGATTCTCAGTGGGGTTTGTCCTGTTGATCATAGAGGCTTTGCATGAAACTCAATGGCGACACCAGACCTATTGGTAGATTGGAGGAAAGAAAGGTTCTAAATATTGTGATTAATGTCATCGACCACGTCCCCTGGCCGGCCAAACAGAAACCGGGTGTTGGTGGTCAGTGAGTAGGGTGATTTATTCACTTTTGTCGTTAACTTAGTGATCTGAGCCGCAGAAGCACGCACAGGCACACGTATGTGAATGACTTTGTCAAAGAATCTATCGTCCGAGCCAGGATGGAAAGTGGAAGGAGCCACCGTTAGTCCCTGTGCTAAGGCCACGGTCCTTCAGTCACCTTCGACTTCAGGGACGTTCCTGAAAGTCTCCATGGCCCTCCCTGAAGTCTGTGCCAGGCTGACGCAGGGATTTTCAGGTCAAGTTTCACTGGCTTTGCAAGCACCTTAGGGGACTGAGGAGTGAACACGGGGCGGGGCCGCTGGGGGCAGAAGCAATGGGGAGACGCCAGGCCCCGGGCCGGGCCTCCCCACCTGACACAGGCGCCCCAGTTAGTTGTCTTGCTGCCTTGTACGCAAAGTGTCCCAGACAGGGTGCTTTCCCGTGGTCCCAGAGGCTGGAAGGCCAAGTTCAAGGCGTCTGCAGGGTTGGTTCCCTCCCAGGCCTCTCTCCTGGGCGTCCTCTCCCTGCGTCCTCACCGGGTCATCCCCCTGCGTGTGTCTGCGTCCTCTCTCCTCCTCTCCGAAGGACAGTCAGAGCAGACGAGCCCCTCCCCCCGACCTCGTTTCGACTTGATCCCCTCTTCAAAGGCTCCGTCTCCCAACACAGTCAGGTTCTGAGGTCCTGGGGTTAGGAACTCCTGGGGACACAGTTCAGACCGTGGCACTACCTTCCCCACACGCGTGTGTGGCTGTCGGAGTCCCAGGGGCCCTTGTCTCAGTCCCCCTGGCTTTGTTCCCTTCCCCCGCGCGAGCTCAGGGGGACTGAGCACCCGCGCGGCCATGGACTCCGTGCTCACAGACAGCGAGGTCCGAGGGCGGGGAGAAGGGACAGCGCCGGCCAGCCCCGGAGCACTGCTGTGAGGCGTCGAGAGGGCCTGCACCTCCAAACCGAGCCCCTCGGAGCTGTTCCGGCCCCGCCCTGCTGGGCAGGGAGACGCAGGGGCTGGCACAGGGGGGTGGGGTGCTAGTTTCAGTGACTGTTTACGTTTCTGGGTCTCCGGCTGCCATGAGCGCCCCGCTGGTGAGCGTTCTGCCTGTCAGGGACCTGTTTACACAGCCACCGAAGACACAGAACAGCGGTGTCGGGGTGCTCCCGGAGCCAGCTAAAGCAGTCTCTCCGCGGGGCGGGGGGTGCAATCCGCCTGTGCTGTGTTTATGGAGTGCCTGCCCCGGGGCACAGCATTGTCACGGAGCCAGATCCTGTCACAGGGACAAAGGACAGGTGCGATCCTGGGTCTTCATGCTCCTAGGCCACCATCAGCCACAGGGGCAAGGGTACCCCGAAACAGCTAGGAGGGAGCAGGCGCGGCGAGGCAGGGATGGAGTGCATCAGGGGTGTAAGTTCCCCGCCCCCCGTTTACCATTGGCCCCTCACATTCTTGCAGGGGGGTTCCAGCCAGGGCACACAGCCTCTCTGACGGGGTGGGGGGCGGGGGTGGGCTCTTCTTTCCCAAATGATCCCCTCGCTGCCCCCTGGCGGGGCCTGCAGTGACCCTGGCGGAGCTGTCCCTGCGAGGCACCCCACGTCCCTGCAGACGGTCTCTGTTTCTGACGCTTCCGCCCGGTGTCCTCGCCCCAGGTCGACAGGGATGCCATTGGCATCCCGGCTGTCACCGCGCAGACCCTGTTCGCACCTGCCTCGTCAACCACTGGGGTGAAGCGAGGCCCCCACCCCTGCGCTGGGCCACGAGGCCCACTCGGCCAGGGTCTCAGAGGACAGGACTCGCAGGCAACGAGGTGCATGCGGCTTTGCGAGGCGACGCTGTGCTCGGGCGGGGTCACCCCCAGGTCGGGCTCTGCAGGCTCACAGCCCCTCCCCTGGGCATCTCTGCCCCGTGCGGGGCTGCAGGGTGGGAGTGGTGGGTGGGAAGCTGCATGACAGGTGTGGGGCAGGCTCTGAAGGTCAAGTAACCACTGCTGTTTCCCCAAGGGGACGCTGAAGCCATCAACAGTGACGATCCCAAACTGCAGATGGGTGACGGCCAGCAGGACAGCTCAGTCCACCCTCGGCCCTCCAAGCCCCGCGCTGTCTCGCACACAGAGCGGTGGGGGTAGGTCACGGGTGTCAGTGGGTGCCCAGCACAAGCCAGGCCGTGCCCAGCCCTGCGACACCAGGCAGGTTCTTTACTGGTTCTAACGCTTGCTTTCCTCCTTTGTCAAACCAGCGCACCTGTCCTCCGGGGCTGGCAGGGACTGAATGTGATGATGGGTGTCAGCATCAGCTAAGAGGGGGCTATTAATATTGCTGAGGTCGTCAGAAAGTTAAAAACGCATCTGCCTTATGACCCAGCGATCCCAGTTCTGGGAATAAACCCGAAACACCAATTCAAAAGACTACACGCACCCCTGTGTTCACGGCAGCGCTCCTCGCAGCGGCCGAGGTTTGGAAGCAGCCCGCGTGCCCGTCAGCGGACGAGCGGGTGAAACAGGGTGCACACAGTGGAGTACTACTTGGTCATGAAAAAGGAGATTGTAACCTTTGCGACAGCGTGGATGGACCTGGGGAGCATTGTGCTGAGAGAGAAGCCAGCAGAGAAACACACGTACCACGTGGCCTCACTCATGTGTGGCATCTAATGAACAAAAGGAACTGACGAGCAGAGTGGAGACAGACTCGTGAAGACAGAGGACAGACTGACGGCTGTCCGAGGGGAGAGGGAGGGGGTTGGGGGCTGGGGGGAACGGGGGGAGGGGTTAAGCAGAAACAAACCTCACAGACCCAGACAGCAGGGTGGTGGTCCCCAGGCGAGGGGTGCAGGTGGGAGGTACGGGGGGTCAGTGGCAATGGAAGGAGACATGACTTGGGGTGTTGCGCACACAAGATGATACACAGGTGACGTGTTACAGAATTGTACCCCTGAAACCTATACAATGGTGTTAACCTCTGTCACCCCAATCCATTCCATTGCAAATACTGCTGAGGCGACGTTAAGGCACAAAGGAGAGTTTCACCCCGTCTCTGGGGTGTCACAGGGTGGGCACAGAGTAGCTGCTGCGTGAACATTTGCTGAACGGATGAAGAAAGACACGTGCAGCCATCCCTCTCTATATCGCGGTTCACTGACCACGGCCTCACTGTATCGCAGGATTTAAAAAAATATATTTAATTATTCACAGTGGGTTTTTCGCTGTATCGCGGGATTTTGCGGTGCTGTATACGTATGTTGTTAAAGTTACGTAGGTTTGAGAGTGTAGAATAAGTGTAAGGCTCCTACTTCGCGGGGGGTCTGGCATGTAATCCCCGCGGTAAGTGAGGGACCCCTGTATTTGTTCCGGATCCAGTGGCATGGACACCTGGATCCTGCCTGCTTCCCCAAACACTGTTAACAGAGAATGAAGAAGAGAGGGTTTTAACGGGGAACGAAAGGGAGCACCCCACCAAGAGGGTAAACAGAAGGAAGTTCCCCATCGGTAAGAGTTGGAGCTAAAACTATGGCAGCCAACCCCTGTCTCTCGTCTGCTCACGCGGCTGCGCAGCTGAAGCGCCCAGAGGGGAGCGGGGCACCGCGGCGACGATCAGGACTTGGGAGCGGCCGCCGAGCCCAGATCCACTGGCCAGACCCGGCATCTGCATGGACAGCGGGTGGACGCCTTCCCCGGCTGCCCGGGCAGCTCCGGGCTTAGCCCCCGGCCGGGAGGCCCTACGGATCCGCGGCGTGGGAGGCTCAGTTCCTTCCCCGCGCGCACGTCCTGTATTTATTGTAGAGCCAGGTGCGCCCGCCCAGACGTTCTGCCCTGGGCCTGTGCCACGCTGGAGGAGGGGGCAGGGTGGGCACACAGACGCGGCTGAGGGACTTTCAGAAAAGGTGGCACTGGGCTTGGCCTTGCACACAGGTGGCTTTGGAGGAAGGGGAGGGAGAAGGCGAAGGTTTGGAGCACGGGGACAGACGTGATGGAGATCCCAGAGATGGGCCGGCAGCGGGCAGAGCCACCTGTTTGTGAGACATGAGGGGAGCAGTCACAGGGGCGCTCAGGCTCCGGGGGGCCAGGCAGAGTGTGACGCTCTGCTGCCACGGGCCAGCTGGGCGAGCCTGTCCCCGCTTGGAGGCGGTCCACGTTTCCGTCCCGGGTCTGTCCTGACCGCCCACGCCTCCGCTTGCTGCCTCCCGTTCAGCTTGTTTTGCAAAGCGTCGCGCTGAGGGCCGCCTGTGAGCCCATCTGTGCGCTCGCGGGGGCCGGCCGCCCTCGCCACCTGCTGCCACCTCCCCCAGGCGTGTGGCCGAGGGCCGAGCCGGCGAAACCGCCACCTGTGAGCTGGGCTGCTCTGGGGCCGGACCGCCGGTTTTCCTGCTGTCCCCTCTCAAGTCACCTTCCTCGTGTGTATGGTCACACACACACACACACACACGCGCGCGCACACACGCACATGACCTACCCACAGATGGAGCAAACAGCCTTCAGGACGGGTGTGAGATGTTTAGGGTGATCTGATAGAGCCGGTCACACGCGGTGACCGCGGGCAGTCGCATTTCCCAAAAAGCTGCACTTCTGCGGGGCTCGTTATGCTGTCTGGCCTCCCTGCCCCTCCTGTGGCCGCGCCCACGTGACAGGGACAGATCCCTGTGGTGCCCCAGGGCTGCTGGTGATGCCTCACAGGGCGCCGCGCTGTGTTGACATAAAAGCGTGTTTTGGAGACCATCATTACTGCGTGTCTCTGCCCTTCCTCAAGGCTCGCTGTCTCAGCATCAGGACCGCTGCCCCCGAGGGTCTCTCCTGCTCCTTGCTTACGTCCGATGGTCAGTTGTGTGCATTCAGCCTTGAACATTGCTCTTCCCAGGCACTTCAAGGGCATCACGGTTCATTATTTAGACTCCTCCCCAGGAGGGCGAGGATCGGAACAGGCACCCGGGAGTGAGGCAGGTGGGCTGACCGTGTCAACAGGACAGGGGACCGGGTCTGAGCTGGGATGACGGCCCGATGTCCCTGAACGGCAGGCTCTGGGCAGGTGGCCCGGCCAGAGCCTTCCAGACACCTGAAAACCTGCCATTGGCAGGGGACCGTCGCAAAGGAATGAGCAGCAGCACGATGAGTACTGACCTTCAGCCTTCCTTCATCTTCCTCCTCGGTGTTTAATAGGAAGTATGAGGGTGTCCCCTGTCTGAGCCCCACTTGCGTGCGATCGCCGTGACTGAACCCCGTGGTGTGGCCGGATCCGGGTGTCTGCTGACCGAACGAGTGCAGAATGGGTCAGCGGACGGGTGATGGAGCAGAGCCCATGGGTGGGGGCTCAGACTGCCACCTTTGCCTGGAGCCAGGAACGGAATCAGCGTCCATATTCTCTCCTTCCCTCAGAACTTCTAACGCAGGGACGTGGGAGCTCTCAGGGGCGTGGCCGCCACGTAAGAAGAGATGGTATAGACGGTGCATAGTCTGTGTGTCTGTGTATCTATATGTAGGTGCATATATTCTCTCTCTATAATATACACATATAGTGTATGTTATATGTAGTATAGATGCAGTATATATGTATGTGCACACATAGTATGTTGTATGTTGGAAGATGATAAGGGCCATAGACAAACCTTAGGCCAGGGTGTGGTGATCAGAAATACCCAAATGGAGGGGAGTTGCAGTTTAGAATTGGGCATCAGGGTAGAGAGCAGAAGAAGCTGTAATTTAAAAAAAAATTTTTTTATTGATTATGCTATTACAGTTGTCCCAATTTTTCCCTCTCAGCCTTCCTCCACTTGGTACCCCCTCTTGCCTCCAGCAATCCCACCCCCTTAGTTCATGTCCACGGGTCGTGCCTGTAAGCTCTTTGGCTTCTCCTTTCCCTGTAGAAGCTGTGAGTTTAGCAGCACTCGAGGAAGGTAAAAGCATCAGCCCTGCGGACAAGCACCTCAGGCCGCCGGAGGTGCTGGCGTGGGAAGAAGTACCAGGCGTGGGGGGCACCGCTGGTTCTCCCCCAGGGAGTCCGGCAGCCGTGAGAACCATTCAGAGGACGTTCCTTTCTTCCCTTTGGATTTTGCACCTCTCTTTGTCCCCAGCTCTTAATGCGACGCGTCGGAATGTACGCTGAAGACTCGCTAGCCCACAGGTCTGACATTCGTGAGGCACCCCATTTGCTGGGTTCCCATCCACGGTGCCCACCCAGGCCTTGGGAGCCCGGAGGATGGACTCTCAACAGGTCAAATGACGTACATTTGTCTCCAATGTTTGTCCTGCTTTAAACGAAGTAGAACAATTGTCATCCATAGATGTCCCTTCATATCAGTCTGTTTTTCCTGAACTTAATGATTGACTCAGGTGCCTCAAAGGAGTGCAGTCTTCGGTTTAAAATAGAAATGCCTGTGGAGTCTATTTTAAAGCCACCCCGTGTTTCCAGGAGGCCAACCGCACTAAAAGCGGTGCTCTCCTCCGTGAATCTCTCTGCCTTCTCCTTGATTAAAATCTGCGCCTGAGCGCCAAGGCAGGCTGTGAGCCTCAAGTGAAGAGCTGCAGGCCTCCTATTGCAGAGACATCACACGTTGGCACGGAAGCCTCCCGGTGCTGCCTTGCATGCTGCTCGTTAGTTACTGTAATTCCTCCACTCGCCGAGCATTTGCTTACGGAGGGCTGAGTCCATACGGAGGGCCGAGTCCGTGCGCAGCGGCGGGTGGGCGGGTGATAACACCGAATGGAACAGGAGCCCATCTTCATGGAGAAAATGCCATTCTTGCATGGGTGCGGAGAAGGAAGAGACCCTAAGTAGGTGTGTGTGGGCTCCGCCAGGAGGCCGTGGCAGCTGGACTCAAATCCTGGGTTGGTATCCCCCCAGCCTTGGGAGCCCCGTGAGTTCTGTGCTCATAGGGGCCTTTGGGCCTTCCCGTAGAAAGTCAGGGCGGCGCTGGTACCGGGGGCTCAGGACTGCCCAGGTGTGACGTCCGTCCTCCGTTCTCACCGCCGCTGCCTGCCTCTGCACCAGGCCTCGTCTGCATGCCTCGGTCTGCACCTCCTCCCTGCCCCATTCTCCAAAAAAGGGGGCAAGGGAGACTCGCTGGATGCTGGAGGAAATCCTGGAGCGTGAGAAAGAAGGAGGTAAAGAGACCCACCAGCAGAAACAGAGACGAGAAAGTAAAAGAAAAATGTAGCACCTTCTATAAGAAAAGGCAGGAACGAAACGTCTGCAAAAGCCAAGCCACACGCCAAGCCATGGTCTGCAGAAGGTTCCGTTAGAAAACAGGAATCAGCTCCGGGAAGTTAAAAGCGAACAGTGTTGTGTTGGGGGAGGGGCGGGGGCGCTGATTATTCCAGGTAGGAGTTTAGGGTCGGAGGATATGCTCCAGGACGTGGACCCCAAATCCAGGGGGGAGCCTACCTGGAGTCTAGAGGAGGGCCAGAGCTTTAATCCAGAGGCCTAATATTTATGTCACAGACATCACAGTCAGAGACCAGAGGAAATCGAAAGGGCTGATAATGAAATAAGTAACACCAGAAGTTCTCCAGGGCCAAGTGGGACGGGCGTCTTCGACTTGAGTGAAGCCGTCAGGTACCAAGTGTGCGGATGAAGAAAGGCCACAGCTGGGTACGCCTTTCGGCTGAGCTGGAACCCCGGGGGAAGGAGGAGCTCCCGGAGCTTTGAAGGAATAAACAAAACTGGCACCCCACAAGGAACGGAGGCTCCCGCTGCTGTCCGATGGCTTGTCAGCAGGGACGGGGGGCGGAAAACCGTGGCGAAGCGCCCTCAGAACTTCGTAGGGAAGTCATTCTGAACCTATCTTCTGTACCAGGAAAACTCTCCGCCACCTCTAAGGGCAAAGTAAAGTCATGTTCAGCTACAAGGGAAAAAAATAACCTTCTTAGGAACTTTCTGGAATTCATGACCCAATGAAAGAAATATGAAAATGAAGAAAAGAGGAGTGGGCTCTCAGGAATAGAGACACTAACTGAACAGTTTATGGAAGAGAATCAGGGGCACAGCTTTGTCACCGGCCTTGGAAGCAACCTGTCCACGCTGTGCAGGACGTCAGTGGTCTGTAAAGAGAACGTCAAACGTCTTCCAGACAGATGGACCCCCGTGTGCAGAACACGCGGGTTACTGTGGAAACAGCCTGAGTTTCATCTAGGACCAAGTGGGAATAGGTTCGTGATCCGTAAGAGACAAATTGTGACAGTGATGATTTTTAAAACCAGGCTCCGCCTCCGTAGGCATTTCAAATGCCACCTCTGGATGTCCTTCACTCCTAGGAACTCAGAGACGGAAAGGAACCGGATGGGGCCGAAGGAGGCAGAGACTCGGGGCGCTCTGCCGTGCTCCGTTCTGGCCCAGGTATTTACCGGGGGCCTGTCATGCGCTCGCCGCTGTTTTAGGGACTTTGGACATGTGTCCCGAGTCACTGTCCTGGTCTTGGGGACCTCACGTTCTCTGTAAGTTTATTCCACATAGAAATCCCTTGGGTCCATCATGACCAACAAATTCCATCTTAAATCCTGGTCTCACGGCTCTTAGTTTGGGGGGCTTCCATTCTTTTCCTGTTTATGTGGAACTGTTTCTGGACTGTCCCATTAATTTCGGTGTTCAGATCACAGTGAGAGACAACACATCCTTCCCACCCCACTGGTTTGGGGGAGCAAGAAAAAGCCACATCTCACAGGGGAGGACCGAAGTGGATCTCAGAGACTTGGACGTCTTCATCACGTTTTCGGAAATTAAAAAACAAAACAAAAGAAAAACCAACAACCAAACAAACCGAAACCAGCCAGGGCTCTCCCTCTGGGTTGTTTCTATCCTGTTTTCCCCGCATCTGCGTTTGGAGATTTTGTTGAGCTGCAAACCCGATGAAGACTTTATGAGTCTTACCTGGGAGGACGTGGTAGAGACGGGGAGAAACAAATAGCGGATTAAAATTCCTCTGCATTAATATTTATTAGCCTAGTTATTGAGTATATCTGTTCTTGCCAGACCTAAGCAAATGAGACGGGATGGATATCACCGACTGCTGGATGTCACCGAGTTAGTCATTATTAATAACGTAATTACAGCCGAGTTTCCCCCAAAGGAAGACGTACCTGCTGGGCCGGTCCACGCTGGCAGAAACTGAGTAACTCCTGGGTGAGAAAACAGCTGATTTATTTTATTGACTTATCTCTCCCTTCTCCGGGCTCCTCGGTATCTAGTTTACAACATAATTATCTACTGTCTTAGTGGATTCATTAGGTCTAGGTGTGTGTGACTTTTTCTCTTTAACTAGCTTTTAATGCTGCTGTAGGCAGGGCTTAATTTTGCTTTTTGCTTCTTTTTGACTTTGTCCAAATACCCCCAACACCGAGTTCGACTCAGGAGGGACAGAAGATGCGCAGCAATTTGCTTGAAGTTCATGTCGGTCAGCTTCTGCTGCCTAGCAATTCACCCCAAGCTCACTCTGAAGCGCGGCCGTTGGTTTTGCTCCCAGTCAATGTGCTGGCAATTTAGGGGGAGCTCTACTGGCCAGCTCTTTGGTCTCAGACGGTCTCTTTGTTGGTCTGGGTCAGCTTTGTGCTGCTGGAGATGAGTTAAGTGTCTTGGTGGTGACCAGAGAGCAAAAGCAGGCAGAGCTCCTGGAGGTCTAGGCTCAGAAAGGGCACACCCTCTCCTCTGTCGCATTCTCGCTGGGACAATAAGTCACAAGGCCATCTCAGACTCCAGGGATGGGAAAATTAAAGCCCCTTCCAGATCAGGTGGCCAGAAAGCCACG
Organism: Furipterus horrens; assembly: GCF_987537825.1. Taxonomy (NCBI): domain Eukaryota; kingdom Metazoa; phylum Chordata; class Mammalia; order Chiroptera; family Furipteridae; genus Furipterus; species Furipterus horrens. The sequence goes on from NW_028327179.1 coordinate 101,116,245, forward strand.
TGGTGAGGGATGCGGTTAGATAATGACTTCTATTTGCAATCCGCCACGTGGTGTGAACACGTTTTTGTCAATGAATTATGATATATGAATAACCCATAGATGCAGGCACTAAAAATCATCCCCCTGGCTACCTTTGGGATCAGAAATGTTGACATCAAGACTAACAACAACACAGATGCCCTAGAGCTGCGTCTGATCATTGCTTTCCTCTACCTCTTTCTCGGTTTTCAAGTGAAGAAGCCCCATGGAAACAACCCTGTGCTCCTTCTCCAGGACGGGGCGCTGGACTGAGCTGCTAACCTGGCCCAGCCCCGGATCTATAAAAGAAAGCTCCAACGGTGCCCCCTAAGCCGGTAGGAAATGCCCAAACGTTTTCACACTGAAAGACGTCATTTAATGTCGCCACTCTGCAGGGTCAGAGACATTGCCGGGGAAAAGGAAGGGTTTCACAACAGAAAACACGAGACGTGAATCCTTGAATCGGTGTGCGATCCCAGGCTCGCTGATTAGTTTTGGTAAGAGTGACGTCTGATACGTACACCCGTGGGGATAACACCAGGGCTGTGGTGAGGGTGGACCGTACAACGTGACCGTAGCCCCTGGCCCGTATCAGGCATCCGATGAACGTCCAGTTCCATCCTTTTCTTTATCTCCATGAGTTTTATTGCTTTTGCTGTTCTTGCTGAGGGTTCACTTTTTGTTTTCTTCGGCGACAGACCCACGGACGCTTCGTGGATCATTCGCGGGATGAGAGACACCCAGGGACCTCCAGAGCAGAGTCTTCGCTCGCTTTGCGAGCTCCGATTGTCGCGACCATTCAGAAATGTTCTACGGATGTCCTGGGTCAGCGCGTCCCCGGCCCTGGCATCCAGACTATGAGAACATCGGAACGCCCACTTCTGGAGCAATCGGTTACTTACTCAGGCTGTCCCATTGGAACCAGACACAACCTCAGTTCTTGGGACAGGGGGAAAGACTGCCCCAGATGCTGGTGGGCCTCGGTCCTGGTCAGGGGGCACCGGCAGGCAGTCACGCTGGCCTCCTTGGAGTTAGTGCAGGTACGGGCAGAGGCGGGTTTCCTCGCGTTGCGATTTGAAGAGTTCCTGAAAAACTCTCGTGAGCCCAGTCCTTCTCGTTGCCCGTTCCAGGGGAGAGACAACAGAAGAAGGACTTCCTCTCAGCAAAGAACAGCATCGTGCACCCCGTGCCCCGATTTGAAAACGCAAGGCCTGATTTTATATCTCATTTCCACACCCAATAAGGAGTCCTCGGGTCCCCAAGCTTCCATCCCGCCCCCCCTCCGTGGGGTAACGGCACGTGCCCCCTGGGGGCGCGCCCACCACAGCGCGGAATCGGCTCTTTACAAACCCACCGTCTCCCCAGCCGCACTGCTGCTTGGAAGCGCAGGTCGCGAGCTTTACCCGTGGGTTTATCCCTCCTGCCCGGCTCCTGTAGGGCAGCACGTGGGTCAGAACAGCTGCTCCAAACATGTCCACGACCGTACGAGTCACTTACGGGTTCAGGGAAGGTTTTGTCATCAAAACACAAATGTGCTAGTTGATTGGATTGAGAGCACCCCAAATCCCCCAGAGAGTAACAGATCACCCATGGCCCCTCCTTTAGGAGGTTTCCCGGGTGTGAATAGGAAGGACAGGGGCACCAAACTGAGGTAACAGACTGGGAGTGTTCTCTGATGTACGGCCGATAGTCGTGGCCACGCGTGGTCACAGCGGGCCGCGGGCCTCTGCAGAGCTGTCCGTGGTACTTATCACTTCCTCACGCTCTGTGTCCTGGCTGCTGCTTCCGAATAACGGTTTCTGGAGGGCTCTCTTTCCTAGGGGACGTCCCTCCTCAAAATCCTTGAGACGCACCTTGTTCTTATGGTTTAACATCTTAATTCCTCTTCTTGGCTTTCGGGATCCTTCTCCGTGGCTCTAGTAAACTGCCCCCGCCCGCCTGCCCCGCCCCCACCCCCGCCCCGCCGGGGCCTTCCTGCATCTTCACTGTGTGCCGGTCCCCCCCAGCCTTCACCGCTCAGCCCTTCCCTGACCACCCCCTCTTCAAATCTCTGCCTTTCTAAGGTCCACTACAGGGCTGAGCCGTTCAGTGTGTCGTGACAGGTCATTTCTCGCTGCCACCTGATAGAGCACCTCCCAGGGTGTCGAACTGGCTTCTTATAAACCAGTGTCCCCTGCTGGACGGTGGCCAGCCAAGCCCGACGCCGCCGTGACCGCCTCAGGCCCCTCCCCCACGGCTCACGCCTTACACACATGAGGCACTTAATTATTGCGGGTTGTGGGACCCGCCGAGCGGGGGATGGTAAGCACTTAACAGATCCTTGGCCTGACCTCTGACCAGCCTCCCCCTCCCGCGTTTTACTCAGACCGTGTGAGCGCGGGGAAGGGGACTTGGGGCTTACAAAGACCGGTGGAGGTCACATTTGGCTTTTATGTTTTGTTGAGGCTGCATCTGTCCTGCAAATGTCAAAGGGAGTTTTTATGGTCTGTTGGGACAATTTCTACCAATTCAGGGCTTTGCACCTAAAATCGATACATTCGTGAAATATCAAAAGAAGAATAATTTCAAAACACAAAACACATGAGGTCTTCTTACAAGTTGAGTACATTGCCTCTCATGATGGTACTTGGTATTTTATTTAAGATTTTATTTATTTATTTTTTGAGAGAGGGGAAGGGAGGGAGAGAGAGGGAGAGAAACATCCATGTGGGGTTGCCTCTCACGTGCCCCCAACTGGGGACCCAGCCTGCAACCCAGGCCTGTGCCCTGACTGGGAATCGAACCGGCGACCCTTTGGTGCAAGGCCAGCGCTCAGTCCACTGAGCATGTATTTTCTGATGTTTCTGAATTACCCTTTTAACAGCCACTATCCTGTTCGGTTTGTTTCAGGTCAAAGAAGATTCCTTCCGTCCCCTCTGTGTCCCAGACCCTGTGCTGGGGTCAGGCACGGCCTCTGCTTTCAGGAGTCCGCAGGGCGGTGGGAGACCACTCAGCTCACGTCGCGACCGCTGCCCCGGAGCGGGAGGCGGGTGCCAGGGAGGGCAGTCAGGTGCAGAGGGGCCTCCACTGAGTGGGGGTGGGGCTCGGGGGCCGATGCCTCCTCTCCTTCCTGAGCAGAGGCTCAAACATTTGTGGGATGTACACGGTAGTTTCCACGCAAGGTGCTTTCTCAGGCGAGGTGGGTTCCCGATCACAGCTTGCCTTTGGCGGGAAATAGCTTAAGCCACTAAAACAGGCTGGTCACTGCACCTGGAGGGAGCACTGAAAACCTCCCAGTATCTTTTGCACGGTGGGGACAATACTGGGAGGTGTCACACAAGTGGTGGCACCCGCTCAGGTAGGGGACTCTTCAGCTGGGCGGGCGGCCAACCTGCAGCGCCAGGATGTGGGCCTCCTGCCACGTGGGCGCCAGCCCCTAGGGAGGTGCTCCGGGCAGGCGCAGATCGGGGCTGGAAAAGGTGGAAAAGCCCAGGGCACTGGGGAGCCCGAGGAGGCCGGAGGGGTGAGGCCACACGGAGGAGGACAGCCCAGCTCTGGCCGGGACGCTGTCTCTTCATTTCTGTCTCTGGTCCTTCCGAGTGGAATCTCCACACTCTGCAGTTTGCTCTGTTGACTTATTTTTAGTAATCCTCACCTGAGGATACATTTTTATTGACTTTTTAGAGAGAGAGGAAGGAGAAGTGGAAGAGAGAGAGAGGGAGGGAGAGAGAGAGAGAGAGAGAGAAGCATTGATTGGTTGCTCCCCCCCCCCACACACTCTGACCGGGGATTGAACCCGCGATTTAGGTATGTGCCCTGACAAGGACTCAAACCTGCAGCCTTTCGGTGCTCAGGACAATGCTCCAACCAGATGAGCCACCCGGCCAGCGCTGCCCTGTTGACAGCTGAGTGCCGCCCGCCTGCCGAGCCCCGGACAGAGAGGAGGAGCCGGGCGCGCAGCTCCGAGGGGCCTTCCGGGCGAATATGACCCGCCCGTTTGTTCGTGTTGCCTGGGAGCCACCTGCCAGTCCTGCGGCAGGGAAGCCCCTCCGTGGGACTAACATTTCTCTCTCTTTCCTGTTAAATAAATCCTACCATCCAAGCGCCACTTCCACTGATGGCAGAAAATAACTTTTCAGGTGAAACACACATGTGCACATATGATACAACACAGATGTGCACACAGAGCCACACACATGCGCACATCACGCACCACGCCACACATGGGTACGCACACATGCACATAATGCCGTGCACACATGCACACACACATGCACACACACACATACACGCACACACCCTCTGCTGCTAGGAGCATGGCTCTGTTACGTCCCAGGGAAGCTCCCAGGAGGCCCCAGCTTCCTCCCTCAGCCCTTGCTTCCCAAGGTCGCCCCCTGAGGAGGGGCTGGGCTTACTCCTGGTGCTCGTTCATGTTCTAACGCGAAAATGCAGCGGGGACGTGACCTCCCGTTGGAGAGGCCGCGCAGGGATTGGATTCCAGCTTCTGCGTTGGGCCCCGCCCTCCCGTGACCCTCGCATGTGACTCGGCTCCAGGCCAGGAGCAGCGACGGATGGGGGCGAGCAGCCCAGAAGCGAAGGCAAGGCGGCGACCTGGGCTGACCCGTCAGCCAGCCGGGGGCGTCTTCTCCCCCACACTCACTCTGCTCTTGGGGTAGAAGCGTTTCGTAGAGCAACGAGTGACGGGCATTCCCACAAAGCAAACACACCAGTGTCGTTCAACCCCAGGCCTCGCTCTGGGCGTGACACCCCTCCAGCCTCACCTCCGCCTTCTGCAGGGACCGCGGTGGTTCGGGGCCCCGAGGCCAGCGCCCCAGTCACGGAGTGTGGCTCTGAGGGAGCCAGACAAGAGTGGATTCCAGCCGTTGAGACAGAAATCTCCCTCCCACGACAAGATCGGCCCAAGTGTCCACTTCACCAGAAGGCCCCCCAGCTCCCGCCTGCCTGGGGGTCATACACCGAAGCCGCCTTTGGTTCTGAACAACAGGGGTGTGAGATCTTCAGGGGGTCTTCCCGCTAACCAGGAATTAGCGTGTCTCACAGGACGGGGCACGGAAGGGAAACACGGCAATTTGTGGTGACACAATTATTGTGGTTTGTTTTCAGGGGTGTAACTGGCAACGATCCAACGGCCTGAATTTAACATAACTGAAAATCACACGTGATCGCTACACGGCAGCAGCAGCGGCAAGAACTGTCACGGGAAACGCAACTCTTGAGCACTTTCAAACCGTTTCCAAACTTTTTTTTAGTCCTAGAAGCATGGTTCAAATGAAATGCTGTGCGGAGCTTTGTTGTTGGAACTGGACGGGGAGGGGTGGCGGTGTTCCTGCGCGATGCTGCCGTCAGCCCTTGCCGACCTGAGGCCACGGCCCCGTCGCTGTCCCCGGTGCTCTCCCGGGGTGTAGGGGCTCACCCGGAAGCTCAGCCCAGTCCTCTGGTCCAGCTCTGGGAAGCACAACGCCCCCGTTACAGGGCTGCCTGAGTTCAGCCCTGGCTCTGCCCCTCACTGCCCGTGGGGCCTCGTGCCCATGACCGCGCCCCTCGGTGCCGGTTTTACAGATAACGACATTAGTTCACAGCCCTGCTGCGGTGGCTCACGGAAGGGGCTAGAGTTGGGGCTCGCAGGGTAGATGCTTACGGTGGTCGTTCCCTTTACCCTTGGCTCCCTGTCCCAGGTTTCGGTTACACGTGGGCCACCGAGGTCCAAAAAATATTACTAAATGGAAAACCCCAGACCCGAACGATCCCTAGGGGCTGAGACGCGTGGAGGGGTCTCTCACCGTCCCGTCCGTCCCGCCCACCCTCCCGCTGACCCCCACCCGGTGGCCATTGGCCTCTGTCCCGGTTCCAGATCGATTACCAGAGAGAGAACACGTTCGCCTAACTTTTGTTACAGTGTTTTATTATTGCTGTTCTATTTTATTATTGTTACTGTCCCGCTCTGACCGGGCCTAAGAATAAACGAAGCTTTGTCACGGGCGTGTATGTGGAGGAAAAACGCAGTACGTGGAGGGTCAGGCCTGCACCGGGGGCCGGGAACGTGTGTACACCCTGCGGGGACTTCCGTTACCACTAAAGTGAGGTAAGACCCGTCACCCTTTCTGTGATCCCAAAGCTCCCATCAGGGTGGGTCATGGGGCCGAAACTGGGGGGAGGTACAGGAAACACAACCAGACACGGTCCTCTCCGGAAACCCCGAAGTTTAAAATCGACAGGGTTGGCATTTTCTAAACTGAGCACGTGTTCCCCATGAGTCATATGCTGCCCTGACATGAATACTTCAAAAATCTCACGTGTGCACATGACAACAAGTGAGACAGATGTAAGGGGATGTCTCCCCCGCTGCCTCTCACGCGGGCCGTCCCTGAGCTAAGAGAGGGAAACGCGCTGGCTGGGGACGCGTGGCGGGAGCGAGGACGTCTGCCCGGGCCCTTCCGACAGGCCGTGGAGGGGCCCTCAGCGACCAAGACAGGACTCCCTTCGTGCGGATGGGCTCATTCTCCCTGGGGAGCGAAGCCAATCTGAGAGGCTTTCTCCCTTAATCGCTTTCGCAAGGGAGTGTGACGCGGACGCAGGCGCCGGTGCACACAGGGGACCTCAGAGCCATCTGCGCCAGTTCCAAACGCAGTCAGAGGCTCTGACGCCGGGACTTGAGATGCAAGACTTTTGTCAAAAAACCTTTTCAATTGTTTTTCTGTCCTGCACAAGAGCCGGGATGATTACACCGCCCTACGGTGTTCCTCCTGTCCTTTCGTTCAGGTTCTGACTGTGGCCCATCCGTTCCTGTGGCTCTGCGGTGCCTTTGCCTGTGGTTGGTCTGGGGCAGCCCCCGCGCTCGGCTGCCCTCAGTGGGGAGGTCTCGGTTCCCACGGCGGGTGGGCGGGCGGGGTGGGAGCCTCCCCCCTGTTGTGGTGGCTCGGTGGGGTCAGAGCAGAGGCCGGAGCTTAGGCCAAACCCTCGCAAAATAGGAAATTAACTTCTGAACGCTCCCAACCTCCTTCCCTTTGTGACGCCTGTAGCGGCAGCACGTTTTGACCTCCGAGTGAATGCAGCGCTTTTAAAAAACCCATCATAAAATCAATTATCCTCTTTTGTAGCATGTCTGGAAATCGCCTTGTATCCAAGGCACCATTAAAGAGGCTGGACTTCAAAACGAAGAACAGGCCAAATCCCAGAGTGGCTCTCCCATGGTGAACACACACCACGGCGGTGAAATTCCGGGTTTGGGTACACCCGCGGGAAGAGGGGCGGCATGAACGCCCGGCTGCGGTACCTGGGGTCCCTCCAGGGCTGCAGCAGGCCCCTCCCCTCCTCCCACACCCCTGTCCCTGTTCCCTTCTCTTCCTCCCTCCCTCTCGGTCACGCTGCCTTCCAGGTTCTGTCAATTCTGCAGGGTGCCTGCTGCCACGAGAGAAGAGATTCTTCCACTCAAACGCACGCAAGACTCCCCCATCACCTGTGCCGGCTGGCAGTCCGTGTGTGTTCTGTGACCCCGTGACGGTCATTCGCCTCATGGGCCCATCACTCTTTTGTGTCCCCAAAGACGGAAGACCACAGAGTCACCACGACCGACACCCCTGCCTCTGCCCAGCTCATGCATTACTTCCCAAAGCCTAACCAACAGTTCCCACCTCTAAGGCATGTCGGTGGGACTGGGTGTGGTCCTAGGCCACGCTGTCCGGGACTGGGCATTTGTTCCCACGTGCAAGGCCTTGAGTGACTGACCAGTGCAGAGCAGAGCTGAGACACGAGGGTCTCATTCTTCCCACCCCACTCACATCACCCGTCCTTGGTCACAGCTCTGTCTAAACAGGACCTTGTCCCAGGGGGTTTTGTGGGAAAGACTAAATGAATATCCAGAGCACATTTCCTCTCTTAAAAAGCAACCCTAATGTGCACATCTAAGTAAATTATAAGGATGGATTGTAAAGACCCTTTAAAAACACAAACAAACACCATGCCCCATTTCTAGCTGAGCTGGAGGCCCCCAGCCAGTCCTGGGGTTCATGCCGCGAAGCAGATGAGGACCGGTCTGAACGCGCCACGTTCCTGCATGCACGGTTTGACTGTTTCATTCTGCAAGAACCTTTCAAGGCCCCTCGAACAAAAATTCAAAGAATTGCCCCCAAACTCCCAATAGTTCAGGAAGAATTCCTAGGTAGGTGAAGTTTTGTTTTGTTTTGTTTTCAGGGATCGCTCAGTGGATCTTGGCATCTGCCTACCACCGAAAAGAGTAATTACTTTGCTTATCCACAGTAGCAGTCAGACAACACAGGCGGTGATGTGACTCAGAAACACAGGCTTCGACAAAGCACGCCGTTACGTCTTGCTGTATAAAATGTCGATACCAAAGACATCACTGAAACTGGATATAAAACAGCCAAAGCTATTTTTATTTATTTTCTTTTTTAAACGGAAAAACCTGGTTTCAACGCCTGCTTGACTTCCGTACGGTTTTGCACGAGTTTCAAGTGTACAGTATCACGGTTAGACGATCATCTTCTTTTCACAGTCACACCCTGGCCCTTTGGGTGCAGGAGCAGCGTGAGTGAAGGACGCGGCGTGGGCCCCCACTCGGTTCCTGGCGGGGCTGAGGCTTGCTGGGGCAGCTCCGAGCCTGAGCTCAGACCATGTGATCCGAGCCGTGGGAGACGCACGGGAAGAGTTAGAGGTCCGCCGTCTGAGGGCCTCTTCTGCTGCCTTGAATTAAATCACCGCCTCTTCCGTCAACAGGATTTGTGTCCGATTTGGGCGGAGAAAGCCTCGGGGGTGGAAGCCAGGACCCAGCTGGGCTCCTGGCTCCGATGGGACGGTGAGGCCGTTTCCTTTGCTCCCAGGAGCAGGGACAGCCCAGCCCGGACAGAGCTGTTACGAGGACGGAAAGAAAGAACAGACACAAACTTTCGAAGGGAGTTTCGGGAGCTCCGAGCGTAAGAGGGTTGTTACAACGTTCCCTTTTCTTTGCTGTGGGAACCAAGCCTTTCCCTGCGGTGACAACTGTGGACGTCCAGTCTCACGAGGGCCCAGACTCTGTTGGAAACCGTACCGTGACGGTATCTCCTGGAAATGCCCCCAGAGAAGCCACCGAACAATCAGCAGTTATGCCAGGAGGCCACTTGGCAAGATCTCGATCCGCTGGGGGACGGTGACATTTCTCCGCGATACAGTGTCGCCCAGACAGGGCGTTTGCTGTGCCCACTGGGCAGATCCAGTCTCTCCACTGCAGTCTCAAGTTGCCTAGCAAACCAGTCTGAGCTGGTCAGCCGGAAACATTCAAATACAAGACCAAATTAAGCCTCATTAAGCCGACCCGGGCTTTTGTCTCCAGTTCCAGACAGAGCTGAACTGAGGATTAGAGATGCAGATTCACGAGAAGATGGCGGGTCCCACCAGGATGCATGGATGGGCTCAGCCTCCCTTCCAGAACTTTCCGACACGGACTTACACTTTCCTTTCTGTTTTTGAAGGGCCCTTTTGAAAACAGTTTTATTGAGGTACCCTTTGCCTACCGTAAGCTGTATGTATTTATAGGACCTAACATTTGACCATTTTTGTTCTGTTTACACCCCCGAGACCGCCACGACACTGTCTTTCCTGACAGCCCCAGGTACAAGGGAGCTGGTTAATCGATTTGTAAAATCGATTTGCTGTTTATGACAGAAGTTTCGCCTCTGTCTAAAGGGACATGTAAGGATATAATTGTGCTCTTATGCATGTGAATTTGAGAAACATGTCATGTTTTCTATCCCGCCGACTCACTCAAATTAATTTTATTCCACGGTTCTTACCTCGCACCGCCGGGGACAGGTTTGCTCTAGAACCCTCCTTTTCCTTCGTCTGTGTTAAGAAAACCCCTTGTCAGTTTGGGGGATCCTGTTGTGGAAATGCCTTGTTGAATAATTGTGTGGCCCTGGCCGGGTGGCTCAGTGGGTTGGAGCGTTGTACCAATGCGCCAAGGTTGTGGGTTCGATCCCCGGTCAGGGCACATACAAGACTCAGCCCGTGCGTGTATCAGTAAGTGGAGCACAAACCCATGTCTCTCTCTCTCTCTCTCTCTCTCTCTATCTATAAAATCAATCAATAATAATATAAAAATCCCCCGAACTGTGGGCTCCGCCTGCGTCTCCCTCCCCACTTTGCAACAAGAACCACTGTGTTCGAGCGCCTGCAGAGCCAGATCACGCGGGAGACTGTCCTTTCCCCTTTGAACGCCGACGGTCCCCTCGCAGCCTCCGCGGCCTCCCGGGACCCGGGATGAGAGGACCGCTCCGCGGCGAGGCCACAGGCGGTCACGGCCGTGCCCTTTCCCGTCCCTGCCCCACGTTCTGCTCATTTTCAGGAACGCAGCTGTGCCGCTGGGACCGAGACTGAGGGGGACTCGTGAGAAAACGGCGTTCGTTCCTTGGCTGACTTTTCCTGACGCTGGAAGTGAAAGGGAGAAGCAAGCTGCTGTGGAGGGTCCCGCCCAGTCCACGGAGCCCCCGCGCCGGGGGCCGGGAGCTGGCGACAGACGTGAGCAGGACGCGTCACGGCTGCTGCCTCTGTGCGCGGCGCGCTCCCCAGCTCCGTCCACTCCGGCCGTGAGCCCCGGTTGCCATCCTTGCTCAGGTGGCCGGCGCCCTTCCCCACACGGCTCTGAACTTGACCTTCCTTATCCTCCCGTCTAGCTCGGTTTTGTACGGAACATGCCCCTCCCTGTGTCGGGCATGGTGACACACATCTGCTTAGCTCACGGGCCGCGTGGCTGTGGCCACGGGCCGCAGGTGTGGCTTGCCAGGTGTTTGGGGACTATATTTCGGCGCAGCATGAGGCTGGGCATGGAAGCTGCCTTTCCCGTGGTTAAAGCCCACTGAGAGGTGCGGATCCCGTTTCCAGAGTCAAGCCATGGTTTTGCCGTCAGAATGTCCCATTTCCTCCCACCCTCCCTCAGTCCCTGCTCCCTGTGAGTGGTGGCTGCACCGTTCATTGCTGGCTCACGGGGCCGTCACAGTCCTGGCCGTGGTCCTTAGCGCCAATCCCTTCGGTGCCCTATTTGGCTGATTTGTCAGGCAGGGAGATTTACTGGCTGCTCTCGGTCGGACACCCAGGGCCTCTTAAGGTGGGGGGAAAGGCAGAAGCTGGGGCAGAGGGGGAGCCCAGGCAGACAGACGCGCCCTGGCCCTGGCTGTCCTTGACCTTGTCCTTCGGTGGGTGGGCCAGGCGGAGCCTGGGTGCCTGCAGAAGGAAGGAAGGCCAGCACTGGCTATGAGACCGTGTGCAGCTGAGAAATGCTTATGAAACACCCGCGTGCCCAGCCACGTGCCTAGAGGCAGGAAGGGGGCTGTTCCCAGCACAGACTCTGTCTCCACAACGGAAAACCCGGTAGCACGTCACAGAAGCTCCGGCTACATGACGCCCCGGGACGCAGAGAATGGCCATCTGTGCAGGCAGGGGCGGGGCGGGGGGGGGGCGGGAGGCAGGAGCCGTCTCTGCTGGAACACCGAGTAGCTGTTAGGTCCGGGCAGATGGGGAGAGAGAGACCCAGGCTGTGCCCAAAGCCGGACAGAAAACAGGATGGAAATCCTGGAGTAGGGACCGGAGCAGGAGAGAGCAGGAGGGGCCTTTTCTCTGCCTTCCGCCTCGTGTTTTAACTCTGCTCGTGAGGGTAGTTTGGAGTCCAGCCTAGTCCTCCCACTGACGAAGAGAGGTCAGCCTCTCCAATTCAGGGGTGGGGGATGCTCTCAGGTATAGGAATTGCACCAAGGACGACTTTCCTGGGAGCCCCCGCTTTGCTGGAACTCGTGAAAAAGGGCCGGGGAACCGAGGACTGGATCCAGCAGAGATGTGGGTGCGTGGACGCACCCTCCGGGGGACGGGCCGACCCACCCTCAGGGCTGGTCCTGCGTAGAAAATCGGGCTGGCCATTGTCTCTGAGACACTTGGCTTCTTTCTGAACACGTTTCAAGTGTTTATTTTCTTTGTCCTTAACGCTCAGCGATTAGTAATGACAACACACCTCCCGTGCCGGGTGTGTCATATATAACAGGCGTTTTGCAAACACGTCTCAGCTACGTTGGCCCGCTGTTTGGATGTGAGAACTGAACCCGGAGAAAGCCCACCAGCGGGCATGAGCCTATCACTGTCCAACATTTGGGGGCTTTGGGCTCATAACATCGATAACAGACCGTTCTTTGTCTCCCTTTGCTTCGGCAATGACCGGAATTAACCGCCCGCCCCACCTCCCCATTATTTCCCAAACCCTCTCTACATATGAAATGAGATTAATACATATTAATGCAACGTAAGGTAGACATTTAATGCGTAGTTGATGGGAGTCATGAATAAAAGATCTTTGCTCCACTCTGGAGATGTGTGACCTTTAAAGGTATTCTTCTAGTGGGGACCCAGTTTTTTCCTTCTGGGGGTTGGTCAGAGGGATTTGTATAGGTAGGTGGGGGTAGTATGGGGTGCCTGCTTCTAGTGACAGTGGGGTACTCCCACAGCACTTCCTGTGAGGTTTCCCACGGGTCACGTCAGAGGTGCCCTGGCCCATGTCCTCTGCAGAGAGAGCAAAGCTTGTCCAGACAGGCTGCGCTGAGCCCACGGGAGTCAGAGTCCACACTGGCCAGGGCAGGTACCGAACCTTTAGGAAGGGGTGGACTCAGTTTCCCTGGCGGCCCAGGGGCGGAGAAGGCTCAGCATTTTGATGGTTTGCCTCAGTGAGCCCTTCGGGCGTCCCCAGCATGGAGCCCACTCTCTGGGCGCGGCTTGTCCGCGGCTGGTTACCGTCACGGCCCGTCTTCCTCCAGGACCCAGAGGCCCAGAGGGACGGGGGCAGACGCGTCACTGGCTTGCGGTAGACAGTGAGGGCAGTGTGGTTGCGGTGGGGTGGGCAGTGGTCAAGCAAGAAGACCCCTTCTCAGGAGACATCTTCTTGTCCCTGAAGTGGCCACTCGGCTGGAGACGCCCCAGAGCGGCAGGTGGGGGCTCACTCCCTTGCTCTTTGCTGCCGTGAGTGACTTATAAATGTCCTTTCTGTCTCCTGTCCTCTGACCTTCTCAGACTAACCGACACATGCCGATGCAGTGATGTGAAGCTGTGACCCCCCACACCTGTGTGGGAAGTGGTCCCCCTCTCCCGGGGACGAGGCCGGGGGTGTGCCTCTAGACGCTCGTTATGTCCTAGGTCCCTGCCAAGTAGGCAGGGGGTTGAAGGGCAGCAGGCGCCCCAAACTTCTCCAGAGGTCAGAGCCCCACCCGAAAGGGGGTTATTCTGGACATTCTGGGGAGACTGAAAACTGGGTCCCGACAAGCTCCAGTGTGCGCGTGTTCCCCAACCGAACGCTGCCGGTGGGCGACAGCTGTCAGCCGGGGGAGAAAGTCGTAATATCTCTTCACAATTAAAATAAAGGGCCCCCATGAGTCGCTCGTTTACCTATTTTACAAAAGTCGAATTTGCATATCAAAACTAAAGTTGCTTACCCCAGATTTTGGGGCCAGAATTCAAAGACACCTTTTGACTTTTCTGTCCGTGGCTGCTCCTCCTTCCTCTGGGCCGTCCCTGGCAGTAACCTCATTCCAGGTGGGAGCGACGCATGATGGTGACTACGACGGCCTTAATGGTCCCCTCCGCGGGGCCGGACTCTGCACAGCTTCTTCCTGACTCCAGGCGCTGACCTCCCTTTTCTTAGAGCATTTTCTTTTTCTTTTTTTTTTATTTTATGATTTTTTGTATGTTTTATTCATTATGCTGTACAGCTGTCCCAATTTCTTTTCCCTTTGCTCCCCTCCACCCAGCAACTCCCCTCCCTCCAGCAGTCCCCCCCACTTAGTCCCTGCCCATGGATTGTGCATAAAGCTCTTCCCAGCATCCCCCCGTCCATTCCCTGCCCTCCCACCTTCTTCATCCCTGCTCCATCTCCCTCCCTCTCCCCCTTCCCCCTCCCAGATGCCCCCCCACATGCTCCCTGTACCTATGATTCTGTTCCCACTCCAGTTGTCTGCTTGGTTTACCTTTGTCCCATTCCCTAGCTTCTGTTGTTGGTAGTTGTGACACTGTTTTCATTTTAACGTTCATAGTTTTGATCTCCTTTTTCTTAAGTAAGTCCCTTCTACATTTCATACAATAATGGCTTGGTGATGATGAACTCCTTCAGCTTCACCTTGTCTGGGAAGCACTTTATCTGCCCTTCCATCCCAAATGATAGCTTTGCTGGATAGAGTAATCTTGGTTGTAGGGCCTTGCTTTTCATCACCTTGAATATTTCCTGCCAGTCCCTTCTTGCCTGCAAAGTGTCCTCTGAGAAATCAGCTGACATCTTATAGAAACACCTTTGTAAGTAACTCTCCTCTTCTCTCTTGCTGCTTTTAAGATTCTCTCTTTATCTTGAACCTTTGGCATTTTTATTATGATGTGTCTTGGTGTGGTCCTCTTTGGGTCTAGTTTGTTTGGGACTCTCTATGCTTCCTGGACCTGTATGTCCATTTCCTTCCCCAAATTAGGGAAGTTTTCCTTCATTATTTTTTCATGTAGTTTTTCAATTCCTTGCTCTCCCTCTTCTCCTTCCGGCACCCCTAGGATTCGGGTGTTGGCACGTTTATAGTTGTCCCAGAGGTTCCTAAGCCTTTCCTCATTTTTTAAATTCCCATTTCCTCCTTCTGTCCTGGCTGACTGTTTCTTTCTTGTGTTCCAATTTGTTGATGTGAACCCCAGTGTCCTTTCCTTCACCAATAGCTTCATATGGGTTTTCCTTCGCTTCAGCCAGGACAGCCCTCATTCTCTCCCCGTCCTGTGTAATCTCTGCTGGCAGAGCTGTGAGCATCCTCATCACCAGGCCTCAGACTGTGCATCTGTCAGGCTGTCTCTCTCCCCGTCCATTAGGCCTGCTGTCTGCTCACTGCTTGGCTGTGCCGCTGGGACCCTGACCTGCCCCGCTTCTGGGTCGTACTTCTCTGTCTCCTCATCTTTCTGTGTTCGCCTCTGTGTCTTAGGTAGAGCTGTCACACTTGTGACATTGTAAGGGGCAGAGCCTTAGGGTTTCATCAGTGCATGGCGATCCATTTCACTGCATCGTGGTGCTGTGTGTGTGGGAGGGGTCTGAGAGGGAACAATATCACCTGCCCAGCACTCGCCCCTTTTACAGGCACCTTGCCCACTTCTGCACCAGACTGGCGCCCCTCTAGCTGCTGCCCTGGCCGTCGTTCCCAGAGTGGGTGGGTCTGCGGATGTTCTAGGCCCGTGGGGGCCCTTTAAACAAGCGGACTCTGCTGAGAGACCGGCAGTTTCTGCCTCTGCCCAACCCCCACTGGTTTGCAGTCAGAAGCAATGAGGCCTGATTTTCCCCGGTGCTGGGACGGTGGGCTGCGTGGTCTGGGCAGGAGCCGGGAATGCTCCCCAGGTGCCCCTCCCCACTTTTTAAAATGTGTGACAGCGCTTTTTGCTGGCCTGCCACTGCCGCTGCCGCTGCTGCTGCCACCACACCGTGTCCTCTGTGCCCCGGCTCCGCCCCTCCTACCTGTCTGGGTGAGTGTTTCTTCTTTGTATCTTTGTTTGCTGGACTTCCATGCAGCTCGCTTTTCTGTAACTCCTGGTTGTCTGTAGCTGTGAGGTAGTTATGTTCCTTCTTAGTTGTGGAGAGAGACGCAGCGTGTCTGTCTACGCCTCCATCTTGGCTGGAAGTCTCTCTTTGAGAATTTTCTTTAGACAGCTTGTAAGTATAAATTTTTTCTCTGTTCCATTTGAGAGGTAAATGCTTTAAAAAGTCTCCTGTTAGCCCTGGCTGCGTGGCTCAGTGGATTGAGCATCGGCCTGCGAGCCAAGTGTCGCTGGTTCGATTCCCAGTCAGGGCACATGACTAGGTTGCACGTCAGGTCCCCAGTTAGGGGCACGAGTGAGAGGCAACCACACAGTGAAAATAAATAAATAAATAAAAAGTCTCCTGCCAGTTGTATAACCCAGGACTCTCCTTCCCAGTTATGATAAAAACTTTCAGGAAAGTGGGAATAGAGGGAACATACCTGAACATAATGAAGGTCACATATGACAAACCCACTGCTAGCACCCTACTCAACAGGCAAAAACTAAAAGCATTTCCCTTAAGATCAGGAACAAGACAGGGCTGTCGGCTTTCTCCACTCTTACTGAACACAGTACTGGAAGTCCTAGCCACAGCACTCAGACAAGAAGAAGAAATACAAGGCACCCAAATTGGAGAGGAAGAAGTAAAACTGTCGTTATTTGCAGATGGGATGATATTATACATAGAAAACCCTGTAGGCTCCACCAAAAAACTACTCGAGACACAAAGTCAATATTCAAAAATCAGTGGCATTCGCACACACCAGTAATGAACTGTCAGAAAGAGAAACGAAGAAAATAACCCCATTTCCTATTGCAACAGCAACAGCAACGAAAAATAAAGTGCCTGAGAACAGATTTAACCAAGGAGGCAAAAGACCTGTCCTTGGAAAACCACAAGACTCTAAAGAAAGAAACTGAGGAAGATACAAATAAACAGAAGCGCATACTGTGCTCATGGATTGTCAGAACTGACGTCACTAAAATGTCCATACTGCCCAAAGCCATCCACAGATTCAACGTAATTCTTATTAAAGTATCAATGGCATATTTCACAGATTTGGAACAAATCCTTCAAAAATTTATATGGAACCCCCCCACCAAAAAAAACAAAAAAAAAACAAAAAAAAAACCCCGAATAGCCTCAGCAATCCTGAGGAAGAAGAACAAAGTTGGAGGGATCACAACACCTGATATCAAACTGTATTATAAGGCCACTGTAATCAAAACAGCCTGGTGCTGGCGTAAGAGCAGACACATAGATCAGTGGGACAGAATAGAGAGCTCAGAAGTAAATCCGTGTCTCTGCGGTCAGTTACTATTTGACAAAGGGGGCAGGAGCATAATGTGGAGTAAAAATAACCTCTTCAATCAATGGTGCTCGGAGAACAGAACAGGGACCTGAAAAAAAATGAGACTAGACCACCACCTTGCACCACACACCAGAATAAACTAAAATGGATAACAGACTGAAATATAAGTTGTGATACCATAAAATTCTAGAGGAAAACACAGGCAGTAAAATTTCAGATATCTTGCATAGCCATAGTTCTGCTGCTGTATCTCCCAGGGCAAGGGAAATAAAGGAAACAAGCAAACGAACAACACTGCCTCAAATTAAAGTGCTTCTGCGCAGCCAAAGCAACCGTCCTCAGGATGGAAAGGGAGCCGGCCGTATGGGAGAACACATTCGCCAACAATACGTCAGGCAAGGATCTAATCTCCAAAATATATAAAGAACTCATATGACTCAACATCAGGAAGACAAATAACCCAATTAAAAAATGGGCAAAGGACCTGAACAGACACTTCTCCAGGGAGGACACACAGAGGGCCCATAGGCATGAAAGGATGCCCAACATCACTAGCCATCAGAGAGATGCAAATAAAAACCACAATGAGATACCTCACACCAGTCAGAATGGCCGTCATCAGCAGATCAACAGACAACTTGTGCTGGTGAGGATGCGGAGAAACGGAACCTCAGTACCTGCTGGTGGGAATGCAGACTGGTGCAGCCGCTGTGGGAAACAGTGTGGAATTTCCTCAAAAAACTAAACATGGAACTTCCTTTTGAACCAACAATTCCACTGCTAGGATTATACCCGAAAACTCCTAAAACCCTAATTCAAAAGAACTTATGCACCCCTGTGTTCATAGCAGCCCTGTTTACAATAGCCAAGTGCTGGAAACAGCCTCAGTGCCCATCTGTAGATGAGTGGATCAAAAACTGGTGCATTTACACAGTGGAGTACTGTGCAGCAGAGAGAAAGAAGGGGCTCCTGCCATTTGCGACAACATGGATGGAACTAGAGAGAATTATGCTTCGTGAAATAAGCCAGGCAAAGAAAGACACATGCCATATGACCTCACCTATAATAGGAACCTAATGAACAAAACAAACCAATGAGGGAAATAGAACCAGAGGCACGGAAACAAGGAGCAGACGGACAGTGACCGGCGGGGAGGAGGGGGCACTGACTGAAAGGAGGGTCAGGGACGAGTCAGAGAACGCGTATGAAGGCCCCATGGACATGGACAAGGGGGGGGGCTGATTACAGAAATGGGGGGCAGGCTGGGCGGAGACGGGCAAAGGGGGAAAAGGTGGGACAGCTGTTATAGCATAAACAAGACATTTTTTAAAAAATTGCCCTTTACCGAAAGGATTAAAAGAAAAACCATTTTATAACCTGGGACTGTCTTTCTCACTGAGCCACCCCTTTGAAGCGTCACCCCCGAGGGGAGCTGGCGCCCCCCCTCTGGTCTCCGGGGGGCCCAGAAACCCTGCGCTGGCCGGACCTTCCCCCAGGGAGCGAAGCCGCCCCCCGCTACCACCGCCGCGTGGGCTGTCTCAGGTCCCGTCCACGGCTGCCCGAGGCTCCCATCCGCGCACCCGCCTGCAGCCCCACCAGGGAGCGCCCCTCTGCCCGGCTGGAAGAACAATGTTTTCAAACCCGAGACCAACATGCCGTTTCCCCACGAAAACCCTCCAGGGCCAGCCGGTGGGTGCCGAGCAACGTCCGAGCTCCTGGGCCACGCGACCCTTTACGCCTTGGCCGCTCCTGCCCCCATCTCCATCCCATCGGGGGTATTTTCTAACCACAGTGACCCCGGCGTCACTCCCCGGACACACCACGCGGTCTCACTTTTCGTGAGTCTTTGCCTCACAGGTCACCCGCCCCCAATTCTGAATTGCTTGTAGACCCCCATAACTTTTATGTCTTCTTTCGGGGAGCTGACCCTTGGGCTGGGCACAAACAAATGACTTACAGAACCGACGGGCATTTCCTCGTCCCCATTCCCTGCTCAGGGCCTCCCCGGGGCGCAGGTGTCCTTCCTTCCGCAGCACCGGGAAGCAGTGGGACCCTGGTGGGTGTCACCTCCCTGAACTCCTGCCTCCTGCTTGTCACGCTGCCCTGTGTACATCCCCTCCCTTCCTTTCCCCGAGGGGACTCCAACAAATCGCACGGACAAGAGTCCTGTCCCAAGCCCTGCTTCCTGGGGACTCTACGGATGGACTAAACTTGGCCTCTCCTACCCTGGAGAATGACTAGGTTACCCAGGGGATAAAACAAGGAAAGGATGGTCATGTCACTGGAGGAGGCGGCATTTAAGGTGCGTGAGAATTGGTTCGATAGTTGGGAATTTCCATAGAAATATTATCTGGTCCTTATTCCTGCCTCCCAGAGCCTTCACCTGCCCTTGAAGCCCACCCCCCTCAACCCCCCCATGACAGTCCACGATATAAAGTCACGGAACTCAACGTGAAAACTCTGTAAAAACGTACACACGCTCACAGTGACCCAATGGCAGGTCTTTGATGATCTGTAGATTCATTACAAAAGCAGCAGAGATAGTCTCATTGAACGCCGCGATGCCGGTGTGTTTTCTAGGTAATACCTTAATACCTTGTGATCTGCTCTTTTTTTGAACAAGGTGCTTTGTAAAAACTGATTAAAATTCAAGAGATTGGCCAGGGACGTCTGCATTGAAAATTACAGTGCTACGCAGCTTACAGTCACTTGCTGCTTACCCCTTATTTCTCTGGGCTTGGTCTAGGTCAAGGTTAAAGAGATTTCTATTTTCCTCCCTGAATGGGGTTAGTTTAACCTGAATTTTCCGGCTCTATCAAAGCGCTGCCTTGCCCCTGGTGCTGGGCCTCTAATGGGGTTTGAAGGACATGCTGCCCTAGGGCCCCGGAGACCGATCTCCCACGCCAGCTCGTGGGACTCCAGGGGGCGCTTTGACCCACGGCTCTCGCCTGAAACACCTGGTCAGGTGCCGCGGGACACGGGCCATCCCTATGAAAAGATGCGGAAGGAAGAATAAGAGTAGCTCACTTTCAGAGGGGTGTGTGAGGGAATCTCCTTCCCAATATCAGTCTTAAAACTGAAACGGAAAGAGTCGAGTATTAAACTAGATCGCAGCAGTCTGGGTACGTGGTTCTGCCAATGACAACGCGCACGTATTCCAATTGCACGTTCGGGGGCCAGGAACCAGCACCGGCTGTACCTGTGGGCCTGTGTCCCCCACACACACCGCCATCGGTGGATGGAGAAAGTTATGGTGACACCCCCCCCACCCCACGACCCTCTTTCCAGCAAGCTCGGGACCCAGTGGGATCAAAATAGAATAACAAGAATATATTCGGCAAATCCCTCCAATGTTTGAAAATTAAATAAGGTGCTTGGAAATAGCCCATAGGTTAAAAAACACACACACACACACAACAACACAGCACAGGAAACTTTGTGGGGAGGGGGGTTGCCGACAAAGCAGCACTTAAAAGGAAATTTATAACTTGTAATTATAAAGATCCAAAAACAACTGATTGACTACTTTAACTCCATCAGGTTAGAGAAAGAGAAGAGACCCATGAGCATGAGTGAGTACAAATAAGGACACAGGAACAGACATGTGTGTAGCTGAGCACCGTGGCGAGGGTGTAGGTTCACGCCCTCCAGTTTTCTCCAGAAATAACGGAGAACAAGAAGGAAGGAAAATAAAACGCACTCGAGAGCGGGGACGCTGAGTCCCGGGGTCCGGTGCCTTACGCCCGTTCCCACTCCCGCTCTGCTTCTGTTCTGTGAGAAGCAAACAGATGGACGGACAGGAAGGGCAGGCAGGCAGCCCACCTCTGACGTGGGGCTGATCTGGGACCACGGCTGGGAAGGCTCAGTTGACCCCAAATCTGAAACCACCAAGGAGTGTCTGGATTTGGGGGAGGGCCTTACGTATACGTATGCCCAGATTGGGGAGCAATATTCAAAATGAATAGCTTCCATGGGGAGGAAAGAAAAACATGCAAAAAAAAAAGGAAGGGAGGCGTGGCCTTGGTAATTTAGTGGTAAAAGGAAAACAGCAAAAGGTGAAATTTTAAGACAAAAGAACCTCACAGAGCTGAAAAGAACACCGTTCCATCCTTGAAATACATAAAACAAAGCCCACCGTGGTGCCTGGACTCTGCTTTCCTCAAAGCAGTGGGCATCGTTGAGCTAAGAGTTTTGTAAACCGCTTCCATCCCACAAAAATGAACAGTGCGCTCCTGGCGGGGTGGGTCCGTGGGTTAGAGTGTTGTCCTGATACACCAAGGCTGCGGGTTCGATCCCCGGTCAGGGCACATGCAAGAACAAACCAGCGAATGCACGAATATGTGGAACACAGATTAATGGTTGTCTCGGTGGGTGACAAGTGAGTGCATGAACCTCACCTTACTCTGCTCCCTCCTGGCTCTATTCACGACCGGCCCCTTCACCCTGTGTCCAAGGGCACTGCTCCGTTTTTCTGAGAGATAGTGTCACTCCAAGAGAAACTGAGGGCATTCCTGTGTCATCGCGCCCGTTGGTGAGGACTGAGTATGTTTGCTAGCTCTGCGTCCCTGCACGCAGGAGGCCGCTTTGTGCGCCCCACAAACACAGGGTGGAGCTCAGAGGAGCAGCCCTCCTCTCTGCCTTGGCCACGCAAGCCGTTTAAAACCGCTGTTACAAAAATGTGCCATAAACCAAGAGAATACAAATAAAAAAAGCCAGTGCGGAGTGAAGGCTCGTGGCAGGGGGCAGCTGTATGGACGGGCCATGGCTTTGGCTAGGAACCTGAAAGCCCCGTGCGTCGGGTTGCCCCAGCCCGTCTTTGCTGTCGTCTCCTGTCTCTGTGTGGAGTTTCCCGACGGGCCTGGGGCGGCCGTGGTTCTCCCTAGGGGACGAGTGTGCCACGTCAGCACGGACAGCCTGGGGCGTCCTGTTCACGCCGCGGGGTTCTTTAGCACCGCGCTCGCCTCAGTCTGTCCCGTAGCAGCAACAAGGAAGGCGTCCTGTCTCCATCAGCTTGTCTTCGGCACCCACTTGGCTCCCTGTCCTGAAAACTCCTCACTCGCTGTGTGTAGACAGCCTGAGAAAACCGGTCCCCAGCGGACAGACACGAATTCCTCCTGTCGATGCGCTCGTAGGGATGAGATGGATCGAGGTTTTGCTGAAGAACCAAAGCTCTGGATGACACCGGGGAGGTTCACAGCGTAAGACTCCCCGAGGGCGCGAGTCTCACCCCCTTGGCTGCTCAGCGTTCCCAGTCACTCCTTTCAGCCAGGACTCCCGTTCCAGCTTCAGGGACACCGAACGATTGATTCTGGGGACCCTTTGTGCAGAAGTGAGGTGGCTCCATACTCGGCAGATTTCTTCCTTCTCCGAGAAGTTTGCGAGAACATTCTGTGTGCTCAATATTTTAGAAATAATGGTTTTTGATCACTTTACACCCTTTTAACTTAATAGTTCAGCCGTTCTTATCTACAGCCAATATTAAGATATCATTATTCTTCCTGCAACCACGGCGTTGCTCTGATGGATCATCTAGGCGGTGAACGTGCAGAAATAAATGAGCTACTCAGAGCAAAATGAAAGATTAACTTCATCGCTTCCCAGAGACAATATATTATCAGCATTTTCTTGATATAATGTATTTTTCTGGGTCTTCTGTCTACCAAATTGTAGAGCTATGCACACACAGTAACATAGTATCCATCTGGCGTCATGTGATGAGTTATAGCATTAGCAATAAAATGTTATGTGGTCCTGATTACAAGAACAACCTACAATCGTTTCTTAGGTTGAAAATGTAGGAAAGATCAAATATGAAAATAAAAATCATCTACAATACTATAATTCTAGCAGCTGAGGCAGCAGTGTTTAACCAGCCTAATGTAACTTGTTCCAGTTCCTTCTCCTATGCAGTATATATATGTATATATACAAATATATGTGTATATATGTTTATATGTATGTATATGTATATATGTACCTGTGCACGTATATGTATATGCGTACCTGCGCATATAACTGACACAGAGACTTACTGTGCAGTCTGTGTTAGACCATACTCTCTGATTTAACACATCATAACTATTGTCTATGTTACCCAATATTTTTTATACCTTAAACATGTTAAGGAATGCATAGAGCTGTTCTGACTTTTTTCATCAGTAACATATATTGTTAAATAATTAGATTTAAAAAAATTTTAGATGGTCTTTCATTACACGATTATAAGCATCTCCTCACTGAACAGTACCCTGGTATATTTCTACACACAAATGTGATGATTTCTGTAGATGTAATTCTTACAATTACTGTTAAGAAGAACGTACATTTGAAGTCTTTTAATACATGTTGCAGAATTTCTTTCCTGAAGATCGTATTGCTTCACACTCAGACTAGCAGGGCCTTTTCCTCCGGCTCTCCTCAAAGCTAGTGTGTGTGGGTACATGTGTGATGTGTGTGGTGTGTGTAGGTGTGATGTGTGTGGTGTGTGTGTATGTGGTGTGTGTGTATGTGTGATGTGTGTGGTGTGTGTAGGTGTGATGTGTGTGGTGTGTGTGTATATGTGGTGTGTGTGTATGTGTGATGTGTGTGGTGTGTGTAGGTGTGATGTGTGTGGTGTGTGTGTATATGTGGTATGTGTGTATGTGTGATGTGTGTGGTGTGTGTAGGTGTGATGTGTGTGGTGTGTGTGTATATGTGGTGTGTGTGTATGTGTGATGTGTGTGGTGTGTGTAGGTGTGATGTGTGTGGTGTGTGTGTATATGTGGTATGTGTGTAGGTGTGATGTGTGTGGTGTGTGTAGGTGTGATGTGTGTGGTGTGTGTGTATATGTGGTGTGTGTGTATGTGTGATGTGTGTGGTGTGTGTGTGTGTGCTGTGAGTTGTCTATGGGTGTGTGTATGTGTGTGTGGTGTGAGATGTGTGTGTGTGATGTGTGTGGTATGTGTGTGTGCTGTGAGTTGTCTATGAATGTGTGTGGTGTGTATGTGTGATGTGTGTGGTGTGTGTGTGCTGTGAGTTGTCTATGGATGTGTGTGGGGTGTGTGTATGTGTGTGTGGTGTGTGTGTGTGATGTGTGTGGTGTGTGTGTGTGATGTGTGTGGTATGTGTGTGTGATGTGTGTGGTATGTGTGTGTGCTGTGAGTTGTCTATGAATGTGTGTGGTGTGTATGTGTGATGTGTGTGGTGTGTGTGCATGCTGTGAGTTGTCTATGGATGTGTGTATGGAGTGAGACGTGTGTGTATTATGTGTGTGGTATGTGTGTGTGCTGTGAGTTGTCTATGGATGTGTGTGTGTGTGTGTGGTGTGTGTGTAGGGTACCAAATGTATTAAGAGCTAAGAGATGACATTTCTCAGTCTAAGCTAAACTCTGAACGGCCACACGCCTGTTCTGACGAGTGAGGTGTTCTCGTCTGGAAATTGGTAAAAAGCCCCTTCAAGGTGGAGCAGAGTTTGAACACTTGTTCTCTGCAGCTTGGCCGGTGGGTGAAATGGGGCCACCCCTGCCTTGGGCTCTGGGGGGACCATGAGATGAGAGCCCCTCCCAGCCCAGGATTTTAAAGACCTTGGACGACCACAGCAGCCCTGGGCTACCCCCTTGCATCTGTTTTAGGTGGGACCCCCAAAGAGGTCCTTCCACGTTGCAGCTGCCCTTAGTGGGTGTTTCGTCTTCCGTGCAGCCACACCCTCACCTAGAAGCTTTGTGATCTCGGCCAGGAAACTCCCATTTTGGTCCCTAAGTTTCTGTATCTGTGAAGGGTCTGCCGTGGGACATGTAAGAGGAATCTGCACTGTGATCGGTGGTTTTAAGGGTCTGTCTAGCTGCCACTTCATGGGTCTGCTTAGGTTCCTGGCAGCTGATCGATTCCAAAGCCTCCAAAGAGTGACGTGTAAGCCTTTCATTAGCCCCCAAAGTCACACCCCTAAAAAGAGAAAAACTAGAAGAGAGTGGCCCCTTTAAAGGGTTCTTTTGTTCGGTGTATTTTCATAATTGACTTTTTAAATAAATACAATTCTTAATGTAATAAAGCTCATCCAGTTAGCCCCTACTAGTTAAACTGTGTGATAATTTGGATAGAGTCTGTACCAAAGATGGCTTCCTATTTTTTTTTTTTTTTTTGAGGGAATAAAAAAAGGATTCTCCAAACAGATCGACACTGTAAGTAAGGCAATTTATCTCTGCTCAGGAAAGCGACTGTTCTCAGTTACTATAGAAAATCCACAGATGTAAAGTTCATTAATGTATTAATTAGAAGTCATGCCTACCCGGCTCTGCCAGAGGTTCTCCGCTTCGTGCTGGAATGGAGCCGGGAGTGCCCAGACTTGGTGACTTTGGAAGTATCGCGGCGCTCGGGCCATTGGAGCTGGTTTATCTGCACCAGGAAGTTGGCTCTGGGTTATTGCTTGTCTTCCCAGACACAGAAGCAGAACGCCATTCCTTTTCCCTCCAATGATTAATACTGCAGAGGTCTTACCTCCTACAGTGACGACAGTCCAAAGAAAATGGTCCGAAACCAATAGCTATACTGGACGATCACGGAAGCCCCGGCTCCTGGCGAGAAAAGAATTTCTTTCTCTTTTCCACGGCAGCCAGGACGAAGGCAAGCGTGCTGGGGTCCCCGGACGGCCAAGGTGCGCTGTTTTCCGGCTCGGGCGTCCATGCAGAACGAGGCCAGGTGGAGGTTCCCCTGCTGTTCCCGAGACTGCCTCTTGATTGGCTGGGGCTCTGGACAGATCCCCTGAGAACGAGAAAGAAAATTTCAATTTGCCTGAAATGCACTGCACAATTATGGATTGTTGTTTGCTTTAAACTCTCTGTAAAAGAACTCATGCCCCTTAATAGCCCCCAAACCAAATAACCCAATTAAACGACTGGCAAAGGACCTGAACAGAGATTTTTTCCCCCCTAATGAAGACGTAAGGCCAACAGGTACGTGAAAATACTCAGCAGCACTAATCATCAGAGAAATGCTAATTAAGGTCACAATGAGATGTCCCCTCACACCTGTTAAATCATCTAAGGTCAGCCCTGGCTCGTGTGGCTCTGTGGATAGAGCGTCAGGCTATGAACCAAAGGGTCGCCGGTTCAATTCCCAGTCAGAGCACATGGCTGGGTTGCGGGCCAGGTCCCCAGGTGAGGTCACTGATGTTTCTCTCCCTCTCTTTCTTGCTCCCTCCCCTCTCTCTAAAAATACATAAATAATTTTATTTTAAAAATCGTCGAAGTTCAAAAAGATAAGATAAGTGCTGGTGAGGATGCGGAGAAAGGGGAACGCTTGTGCACGGTCCGCGGGAAAGTGAGTCAGTGCAGCCGCTGCAGAACAGTATGGAGCTTCCTCAGAAAATTAAAAATGGAACTAGCATAGGAGCCGGTCACCCCACTGCTGGGTATTTATACAAAGGAGGTGAAGTCAGGGTCCCAGGAGATACCCGTGTGCCCGCTGTCCCGGCAGCGTGATTCACAAGAGCCGAGAGGTGGGAACAAGCAATGTGTCCCCCTGACGGATAAATGAATAAAATATGGTAACTATATTCAGCCGTAAAAAGGAAAGAAATCCTGCCCTGGCTGGGTAGCTCAGTGGGTTAGAGCGTCATCCCAATTTGCCAAGTTTGTGGGTTCGATCCCCGGTCAGGGCACAAACAAGAAGCAACCAATGATGCATCAGTAAGTGGAACAACACATTGATGTCTCTCTCTCCCTCCCTCTCTCTCAAATCAATCAATAAAATATTAAAACAAAATAAATTAAAAATAGAGAAATTCTACCGTTTGTGACACAGATGGACCGTGAGGGCATTATGCCAAGAGAAATAAGTCATCTAAAGACAAATAAAGTATAATGTCACTTACCTGTGGCACCTAAAAAACGAAACAAAACACAAAATACAAAAACCCAGGTCATATAAGAAGATCCGGCGTGATTACTGGGGGAGTGTCTGTGTGTGCGCGTTGGCGGGGTGGGGTGGAAGGAAGGCAACAGACTCCCAGCTCTCAGGTAAACAGCCCCCAGGGCGGAATGCTCAGCAGGACCGCAGCTAACACGTGTGTGGGAAGGTCAGCTAACACGTGTGTAGGAAGGCTGTGAGGAGAGTGGATCCCAAGAGCGTTGGTCACAAGGAGAAACTGATTTTCCTTTCTCCCTTTGCGTTGATTGCACCTCTATGAGACGACAGTTATCCGCTGAACTGTTGGCATCATTTCACGATGTGTATAAATCACCACGCTGTACCCCTTAAACATACACAGTGCCGCACGTCAGTTCTTTTTCAATAACATTGGAAAAAAACATGCTGACCAGATCGCATCCAGCTGGTGGGGAGAGAGTGGGGAGGGAGGGGGGACTCTGTGTACCCGTCTGACCCGCAGCTATGTTTTGTGAAGGGCTCGTGGGCTGGGCTGTTCACACACAGGCGGCTGCTGGATTTCCGCTCTAAAAAGCCCCAGGGCCGTGAAACACAGAGCCGGGAATGCCCCTCCCGGGACCGGGCGTCTGAGGTCTGCGGGGGAGGAGAGTCTTCAACCGAGAATTTGTCTCCCCGGCTCCGAGTCCCTCTTGGCTCGTGTCTTATGGGTTCGTCGGTCCTTGAAGGTCACTGCCGGGTCTAACTCTTCTTACAGTCACTCCTTTCCAAGCCCCTTCTGCCCTTTCAGTGACTGGTGCCTTTCTTCGCTTCACAGTCCCCCCTTAGGCCTGCCTGTCCCCTCAGCGTCTCTCCCCTCCCCCCATGTTCAGCTCTGCGTTCCGCCTCCCATGGCAAATTTAACTGCCGTATTTTTCGCTCCATAAGGCACACTTTTTCCCCCCAAAAGTGGGTTGGGGGGATGTCTGTGCATCTTATGGAGCGAATATTGTGTTACAGACCCTGATGTGTGTCACCTGACCTATCAGCGGTGGTGACAGCTGTTAGAAGAGGAAGCGGTGGGCCCACGCGAAACCCCTGGGGACGCTTAAATGTCCCAGTATCCTGCTGAATCTCGGGGCGTCTGGTCAGTATGAAGACAGCGAAGAAAGTGATATCAGTGATTGTGAGCAGCTGAGCTTCATAAATTCTGACACTAGCGATGATGAGTTCTGGGGTTCCCAGAAAACTAGAAGAGTCCTTGAACCTTAAAGTTTCTCCTCATTTGTTGATGACAGTGATGATGGTTCTTAGTGCCTCTGTTGACTGCTGTTCACTTTACATGGTTGAAATATGATTCTGTTATATTCTATTAAACATTTTAGTACTCCATTTGGTTCAGAATATTTTTTTTCTTGTTTTCCTCCTCTAAACCTAGGTGCGTCTCATGCTCAGGTGCGTCTTACAGTGCGAAAGATAGGGTCACTCCTCCCAAGCTGCAGCTGGCGGGGAGGCGCTATCCCCGTCCTCGGAGAACCAGGGCTGCGGCGGATGACGAATTACGCCGTTTCAGGCAGAGGGCCCAGAGTTTCAGGGCGGGAGTGGGGGAGATGTCTCTGTGCTTCTCAGGGCTCACCCGTGAGATGACTGTTGACTCTTTCTGTATTTGTTACCCGTGCTGGGGACAGCGCACAGCTGTCAGGCATTGGGTGGCGGGGCGCGTGCACCGTACAGGGACTTCCTCCCGCCTTCCCGTTCTCGAGATGAGGATTTGGGAGGGGCAGTCCCAGTGCCCAAAAGCGGATGGTCCTGGAAGAACCCCAGCTCCCAGGCCTTGGCCTGTGTTGTGACATTTGTGTCCCTGCAGAGAGAGCACTCAAGTCATTAACTTCTTTTTGCTGCAGTGGAAAAAAATCTATAGGACCAGCGTGGGCCTCGACTACTCAGAGACCTGGCTGCGCTCCACGCTGCGCGGCCAGGCTGCTCCCTCCCTTCCTCCCCAGCGTGCTTCCCAGTCCCTCCACGCTCCGTGGAGCTTCTCTCTCTGCGGCATCTTTGCCCCACGCACAGTCACTTCCACGTAAGAAACAGCTCGAGAAGGAGAAAGGGCCTGACTGGTTGTTAGTCTTGGCTTGTCGATTGGATTGTAGATTTCTTCAGGGCTGAGAGCTGGGCCTCCTGGGCAGGGGCAGGGCGGGTTACCGAGCCGTAATGTGCAGACGGCAGCCACCACGTGCCTCGTTGCACCAGCTCAGAGGCTCCCCAAGTGTGGCTGATAGGCGTTTTCATTCGACTGGTCCCTGGGAGTCCCTGAGTAGAGAAAGGAGGGCCCTTGCGGAGCGGCTGCAGGAAGGGCCCACGGCACATGGGCGGGATCCCACAAGAGAGGCCCACTGGCCTGCTGCGATGGGGGAACAGAGGAAGCAAGAGGTTTTCTTCCTCAGGCTCCTTGGGAGGCGTGGAGAGGCTCATGAGCACTTTCAATTCCAGGGAGCAGGCCTGAAACACTAAATAAATAATTGACCATTTTAAATTATTTAGACCACTTCTTTTGAATACTGGGCCCCTGGGAGCCGTGGATGAAAGTTATGGACCCTGTCTTGACATCGATGAGCATATTTATATATGCGCGCGCGCACACACACTTCTGCAAAGGAGCTCAGAGACTCTGTGGCCTGCAGGTCACCATCCGCAGGCCTCAGGCCTCTTTGGAATCAGACATAAGCCCATGTCCACCACCAATAGTGTTCCCAGAACAGACAGACACTCTGACTCCAGGACTCACGGACGGCTTTGTCCAGGGATGCGTTATGGTTCTTTAGTGGAGAGGGGGGCTGGGGGAGGAGCCAGCATTCCTCAGGCACCCAGCGTCTGCATGGAGATCTGAAGAGCGTGCTGATTCCTCTCTAGGGCGCTATAGCAGGTCAAATACAGCCAATTTAAGGCAACTCGGGACACACGGGTGCGTTCACGCGTGGACAGGTTTACTTCCCCTGGAGAATGAGGTGCTGCACGGATTTGCGTGATTCCAACCCCAAGACCCTGTTACCCTCCACACGCACGGATCTGGTTTCTAGCTAACAAAGGAATAAGGGTCTTTTTATTCCTTTCTTTTTAACTACGGGGAATGAGCAGGACCTGGGGAATGAGGGCACTGGAGTGAGGACTGGGAGAGACACAGGGACACACTTTGTGTCAAGAAAATGATCTTCGCCCTGGCTGGGTGGTTCAGTGGGTTGGAGCGCCATCCCATACACCAAAAGGTTGCAGGTTCGATCCCCAGTCGGGGTGTGACTGGGAGGCATCCAATCAATCGATGTTTCTCTCCCTCTCTGTGTCTTTCTCCTTTCATCTCTCTTTAAAATCAATAAACATATCCTAGGTTGAGAATAAATAAATAAATAAATAAATAGAAAATGACCGTCAACGCAGTGGGACTTCGAGGGGCCAACAAGGGAGATGTCACTTTGAACTAGGACATCTGATGCCCCAGCAGGAGCTGCCACCCCCTCTGGAGCAACGTCCCCTTCTCATTTACAGAGGCTCCCCCAGAAGATACTCAGACGCAAGGGACTCTAACAAATGCACCGCGTGGCCTCAGCCCAGCGGCGCGTCCCAGGTGGACGCACCTCACGCTTCAGGGAGGTGTGGCTGGGGCTCAGGGAGGCCTGGGAGGGCGCTGGGCGGGGCCCGCGCTGGGCTCGTCCTGTGCTCGCTCATCCCAGCAGGAAACGGTAGCCAGACCGCATGGTGTGGGGGTGCTGGGAGGGGAGGGAGGCCCTTACGTAACGGGGCCAGGGTACAATGGCGACCCAGGACGGAGCATGTGAGCGCCAGTCAGGAGAATCCTACTCGTGGTAGAGAAGAAGAAACTGGAACGCAGGTAAAAACCCCGAGAGGCAAGAAGGTGCCGAGGCCCCAGTCCGCAGGTGTCCTCGCTGAGAGCCTGCCCTTCCGTCCATCCAGCTGTGGGTTCGTTGAGTAAATATTTCTCCAGCATGTATTTTATCCAAGTCACATAGGTTTGTGCTAGATTTTAGTCTTATGGGAGAGATTGCCCGTTTCACGGGGACCATGTTCCAGCAGAGGGGAAGGGATTAAGGAACAGATTGTATAAGTAATTTTTTCCTGCAGAGGTTCTGAATCCTGTCTCTTCACCATATGCCATGGAGAAAACGGGCAAAAAGCGTCAGAACCCATGCGTCTCCCACTCCAGAAATTCACCACGGGCGTGACACAGTTCCGGGAGCCCCGGCCTGAGCAAGCCTGCTGAAGCTCGGCAAAACCATCAAGTTCGTGGCATGGTGAACTCACTCTGCCCCAGTGCCCATCTCTGCAGCTCTCGGGTGGCCTAGAAAACCAATACCTCCCATCAGGGTGACAATGAGTGTCCCCCAGAGTGGGCGGAATAGGGGTGAAGCCCCTCACGTCCTTACTTCCAGGAAACTGTCATTTTTTAAAGGAGGACAGTTCTCTGAGACACCCCTTGGATGGATGCATTTTTATTTTTTACCTGATTTTAGAGCGTGGCCTGTCCCAAAAGCCTTCCCCAGGGACATTTGCCAAAAGCATTTAGAGATCATTGTTTACCTGGCGGTGGACTGAGGCTGGATCCTAGATAACAGGTGGGCAATATGGGGGCAGCCACAGGCCAACCCAGCAGCTTCCAGGAAAACGTGGAGATGAGACACGCAGAGGGCGGGAGAAAGTGCCGACACCTTCTTGGGGGTCCCTCGGGGAGGAGCCGAGGGGGCCCAAAGGCCCTGCTTCTGGGTGATCCCGAGACTCTGCTGTGCTTCTCTTAGTCCTTTGCATGCTCATGGATTCTGGCTGAAAAGGGAATATTTTAAATCACACAACATGGCAACTCTGAGAACCAGGTCCCCACCCATGCCCAGGATGTGTTGTCCTCTCTGTGTGGGGTTTTTGCCGTGGGGTTGGTTAGTGGCTCCTCTGTGAATTTCGTTTGCTTTCCCATGTATGGCCACTGGCGTCTCTGTTCAGTGAGCCCATCAGTCATCTCATGATCGTACAGAGATTTCCTGAAATGCCCGGAAACGGGAAGCCTCCCAGGCTCTGCTGAGTGTCTCCGTGTGCATGTGTGTGCGTGTGTGCGTGCGTGTGTGCATGTGCATGTGAGTGTGTGTGTGTGTGCGCGTGCATGCACGCGTGTGTGTGTGCATGTGTGTGGGGCGGTGTAGGGGGAACACCTTCAGCACGCCCAGGCAGTTGGTAACTCTGCCTTAGCCTTCACTTCCTGCCGAAAGGAGGCAGACGCAGAGGCCCACATTGTGTGAGTTCATCGTGTGCAGAGTCCGTAATAGGCCAAGTCGCAGGGGCACTGAGAAGGTCAGAGGCTGTGAAGTCCAGTGGGGAGGGCGGAAAGGGATGGTGGCCAAGGGGTGTGGGGTTTCTGTCCATGGTGATGACGAGGCTGTGTCATTCGATGGTAATAATGGACAGAGTAAATACACTGTGACTATACTGGAAACCACTGAACTGCACAGTTATTTTAATCCTCACCCAAGGATCTGCGTATTGATTTTAGAGAGAAGGAAAGGAGAGAGAGAAAGAGAGAGAGAGAGGGGGGAAACCGCATGGGAGAAACACCCCTCGGTGGCCTCTGGTACAGAACGTGAGTGCCCCCCAGTTCTCTGCAAGTGCATTCACTGCATGTAAAGATAGTATTTCAACCCACACTGACTAAACACAGGTTCTCCGCCACTACACATTCTGACAGGTTTGAGGATTAGGATGTAAGAGATCTCCGCCCACAAGTTATCCAAACAGCAATGGGGAAGATCTAGAAGGAACTGCGTGGTCAGGGCCCGGTCAGACAGCACTGCCAGGTGCACTGGGAACAGCAGGGAGGAAGACTAGCCCAGAACAAAGGGGCGTCGGGCAGCTTTCTAAGGCAGGCGGCACAGAGCCGGTCTGTGAAGTCTAGTAGGAGGTGGCTGGGTGCAAAGGCCGGGAGCATGGGCCACACCCCCAGGGAGAGGAGCCACGCGTGCCAAGGCACGGTCACTTAAAGGCATGGCCCGGGCCAGCACGTGCCGTGGCTGTCGTGGCTGCAGTGGAGAGGGGAGCGTTGCCAGTGCTTTGGCATGGTAAGGGTGTGACCCCTTTCTTTGGTGAACAGCCACGGAACAGCCTTCTACATGGGAAAAGTTTTAGAAGGCAAATAAACGCTTCCCACACATGAACTTGACTTCCATGACCTTCCCGATGTCATTTGATGTCTGTGTGATGATTCACAGAGAAACACTGCTTCCGCGCAGAGAAATAGGAGGCTCAGAAATATCAGCCGATGTCAGTTGTATTTCCGAAGTCTTGCAGATCCAAAGCTTCCCTTTTGCGGTGTTTTATATTTTATTTTGTCTGGAAAACATGTTCATTGTGACTCACAGAGCTGATGTCATGACCCACTAATGGGTCACACACATGATGTGCAAAACATTGATACAGAGACGTTTTCTACCCCTGTGTCGGCAGCTAGTGTGTGTCTGCTTGGTGACCAGAGAAACTAGCTGGTCTGGTCGGTCCAGGAACTTTCTGGAAGTGGCCGGCACAGATCTTAGACGGCCGTTCCTGAGAGGCTTTGAGGGGAGAGTTTCTAGGAGCACCAGTTACAGTCGGATCGATTGAGGCTCTAATGAGGTCGGAGCTGGTGACCTATTTCTAATATTTTCCTGGATGCATCCCTGACCTCCAGCCCGGCGCCCTCAGCCCCGTGTCCCGCCTGCCAAGTGGCCATTCTGCCTTGTGCCCCATTCCCTCCCGACACCACGCCAGACCTCCAACTGGAGCGGGGCTCCCTGCTGCGTGGCCTTGTCAGATCCGCAGCGCTGAGCAATTGGTTGTTTTATTTGAATAAACGCTCTGGTAATGCAGAAATGATCAATTTAAAATATATCAGAGATAAAGAGAAAACACATTAAGATGGTAGGAAAAAGTTTTCCTCCCCCCCATCCATTCTGGTTATGAATACCGAGGTGCGTAACGAGCCGAGCCGTGGAATCATGTTTTATTTTTGTTCGCAAGGCAATAAAGGTCCAGTAAATAGGCTCCCATTGGACGGAGCGCCCCATAAAGTAGAGTTCACTGTACTTGGAAAACATGAATAAAATCGCTATGAATAAGTTTATGTTGTTGGCTTTAAATAGCTTTTTAATGTTTCTGAGAAAGAAGAAAGCCATTTGAGAGACATTCTGTCCCTCCCTGCCATGACATGTCCACTTCTTTAATGCAAGAACAGAAAACATTGTGAAAAATATATGAACTGATATGGTTTTCTGCATGTTTAAGAGGAAATTGCTTAACCCAAGATATTCTCCCCAGAATCGCCAGGCTGTGCCCGTGCTATTGAGAGAAGTCAGCCTGGTTTTGTGAATCGACACTTATTTTCTGGGTTGTCTCCTCGGAAGGAAGTTTGGACCATTCCTCACGGGGACAATCAGTGGCTCAGCATTCTGAAAGTGTCTTACCCTCTACCTGACACCCTGGGCTCATCAATAAAAGCCAGGTCCCCGGCGTGAGGAGGTTTGATCACGGCTCTCTTCCCAGCATGATTCCTCTCCTCCTCGGAGGCTTCGTGCCTTCGGCATCGCTGCCATTTCAGAAATGAAATTCTTGATGACAGTGGCCTTCAGGGGCCCTACTGGTAATTACCCTCTCCCCCGCTCCATCTAGACAGGGACACGCGCCCATTCTGAAATGAAACTTCCACACGAAAATACCAAGAAGACGATTTTTATGTCCTTTATGGCACCGTATTTGTCACCGTCTGAAAACCTCAGATGGGTGTAATACTCCTCCTAAAATGTGACATTGGGAACCTGAACCCCGGTGTCCATGTGAGATATCAGCACTGACGTGTCTCCCTGAAAATGACAAGGTGTGTCGGGGACGGCCTGTGGAATCAAAAACTAAGATAGTGGGAAAAAAAGAAAAGAGAAGAGAAGAAAAGAAAAGAAAAGAAAAGCTACAGGGTGGCCAGAAGGTCCCGGGCACCAACTCCCAATGACAAAGCTAGAAACGATTTGAGAGAGATAGTAAATACTGATGGCATTAGACTAGAACCAAAAGTACAAAAGTATGTATGCATCCGTGCTGAGATTTATAAATGAGTGAATAAATAAATAAGTGAAAAAGAAAGGAAAACTCTTCCTTAAAGAAAGAAAGGAGACTTGGAAGGGGTCTTAAAGTGGGATCCGTTCCCAGCCAAGACAAAAGAAAAAGAATTCCCTGTACAGGACGTGAGGTGTAAGAACATTCCCACTCACGGGCAGCCTGCTCTCTGCGTCCCAAGGGAGACAAGTCACTTTGCACATGTCTGTGCACTGAGCCCACATGTGACTTCCTGTTAGCATCGCCCATCGCTTTTCCTGTCCCCTTTGGGGCCTCTATGATGTGTTTCGTTCCTACGCCTCGGTCAACCTTTAATGAGAGGAGGACAGCGAATGTTTCACACACACATCGTGACCCCACCTCCCAGGGCACCTGATTCGGGGGCAGCATGTTGCGTCTCTAACATGGTCCAGGGGCCACACTTTCTTGAGTCCTGCACGCTGCGGAAGAACGTCGCATGCAGTGATATTTAGGGGAAATACGCAGATTTGAGAACTGGAGACAGTCCATTAACAAAGGGCACGATACTCATTGCTGGGTGTTTGCCGTTGGTTTTCACGTGATGTGCTGGGCAGAGGAGCAGAACCGGTGCCCGGCTCTCCCAGGAGAAGCATCCGAACGTGAGAGGGGCATCCTGGCTGCGCCACTGTTTCTCTGGGCCGAGGACTCACTTCCCACCGGCTGCCTCTGTCCTCGGGGGCTCAGCGGGGCAGGAAGCACAACCCACGCCGGTGAGGGTGCCCACGGCGGGGCCCCGCGGGGACCTGTCCCCCTGCGGGCAGCCATGAGAGCTCAGGCCACACGCTCTCCTTGCCGTCACTGCCACTGAGAAATGCCCGGACAGGACGTGCCTGTGACACGCAAGGCGGAGACAGAGAGATGCAGGACGAGAGGGCAGGGCGAAGCGCGGGCTGCCGGGGCGAGTGCGCCAGCTTGTCCCTGTGTTCTCGCCAGCAGATTAACCGTCACGGTCAAGTGCAGGAGCAACGTAAGGCGGAGGTCTTCCTCTGCCAGGAAGCAGGTCCTAAAGTGTGCGTATGTGTGCGCGCGCATGTGCGCGTATTTGTGTGCACGCATGTGAGTATGCACAAGTGTGTGCACGCACTGTGTACACAAGTGTGCACATGTGTATGTGCACGTGTGTGCACACACTGTGCATGGGAGTATGCACACGCGCGAGTATGTGCACATGTGTGCACGGACTGTGCATGGGAGTGTGCACATGCCTATGTGCATGTGTGTGCACTCACTGTGCACGGGAGTGTGCATACATGTATGTGTGCCTGTGTGCAGGACTGTGCATGGGAGCGCGCACACATGTATTTGCACACGTGTGCACGCACTGTGCATGGGAGTGTGCACATGTGTGAGTATGTGCACATGTGCACACACACTGTGCATGGGAGTGTGCACATGCATGAGTATGTGCACACATATAAGTATGTGCACATGCGTGCAAGCACTGTGCATGGGAGTATGCACGCACATGCATGCATGTGTGCGCAGGTGAGCCTATGCGCACACATGTGAGAGTGTGAGTGCGAGCACGTGTGTGACTGTATGCACGTGTGTGTGTGAGAGCCCCTCGTACCCCCAACACAAATAAGCCCCACCCTCTGGAACCCCTGAAGCAGAATCGATCTCATGACAATTATGTTTAATAAGCACATTCTAAATCTATTATGATTCAGAGCCATGTGAAAGAAATGATTTCTTATTCTCATTAAAGCAAGGGACTTCGTTTGAACCACTCTGGCCCCTCTGAAGACCCGGAAGCTACCTTGATTGCCCCCCCCGCCCCTAGGAAATTACATGAAAAAGAAAAAGTACTGATCTGCTTTGCTCTCCAGGGTTTCGGGGGGGTATGATGTTGTTGCTGTGCTGGGCTTAATGAACTCCCGTCCAGGGCCGTGGCGGGGGGACGGCGAAGGCTGGGGACCCAGAACGCGAGCCCCGGACACAGTCTCTCCACTCCGAGGTGCCCCCCACCTTCCCTCACAGACCGAAAGGGGGTGGTCGCTGTCCTGCTGCTGCTGCTTCCTCCCCCGGTTTTTAAAAGCCGACATTAATCCCGGCCCGGGGCAGCGGTTCTGAAAGCGGGGTGTCAGGCCCCCGAGCTCCTCACGGCCCTGGATTCACGGGGTCCATAAAGCCAACATTATTTTCATAAAAACACGATGATGTGATGGCCTTTTATACTCTCACTGCCTCATGAGCATACGGCTGACATTCCATTAATGTGATTTGTTTCCACATGGCAGCAAACCTTGAAGAAATTACCCCTTGTCCCTTTTTGGTATGAAATCAAGGGAAAATATGTGCAATTTTCTTAGGAGTTTTTCAAAACAGTGTCCCCTTCTCTAATTTTATGTCTGTAAGAGACCAGGTTTTCCTCCCATTATTCAACCAGAACAACACATGGCCAGAGACTGAATCCAGAAGCAGATCTGAGAATCTGGCCATCTTCTGTTCAGCCAGATGTCTGCAAAAAATGAAGCAATAACATTTCTCTATTTTCTTTTGTTTTGGGAAGTATAAAATTCCTTTATTGACTTGGAATGGCTTTGTGATGGTTATTTTAAGTGAATTAATAAACAGCTTCAAATGTTCTAATTTGAATTCTCATACAGTATATAGCAATTGGTGTAACCCACATAATCAGAAGGTCTGTGCTGACTTCAATAATTTTAAGAGTGTATAGGTAGCCCCGGCTGCTGTGGCCCAGTGGATTGAGCGCCGGCCTGCAAGCCGAGGGTCACTGGTTCGATTCCCAGTCAGGGCACATGACTCAGTTGCACGTCAGGTCCCCAGTTGGGGGCGTGAGTGAGAGGCAACCACACAGTGATGCTTCTCTCCCTCTCTTTCTCCTTTCCCCTCTCTCTAAAAATAAACAAACAAGAAAATAAATTATTATTATTTTTTAGAAGAGTGTATAGGGGTCACAAGACTGAAATGTTTGAGGACCACTGGTGTTGAGAAACACAAAGTAATGTTGTTTCGCCCTGGACTTTGACGGAGCAGGAGCCGCTGGGCTTATAGAATTTGGGGCACTTGGCACGAGTTTCCGGCAGCCCGCCTTCCTGAGTGACCCGTTGATTTGCACCCGAATCCCTCGATTGTCAATGATATCACTGAGATTAGGATGGTTTCTCTCATTAAGACTCTCATTCCCCTAGGTCAGCAGACTCTCGTCATCCTGCAGGGTTTTTGCCTTTTTCACCTCAGGGCACACAAATGTATGAAACTCATCCTAAATGACAGTTAAACGGAGGGCGATTTGAGTGACCTCCAACAGCGACGGCGGAGGTGACGGAGGGCGGGAGGACCGCACAGACGGGGAAGCGGATGGCATTGGCCGCAGGGAGGGCTCCCGGGTCAAGTGCAGAATGGCCCCTGAAAGGTGGATTTCAGCAACTAGCAAGCAGGTTATTTTCGATAGCTGTGTTCCCAACACTGCATGGGCCATATCTTTACTAACATATGACCCATCGCTTTTCTAAAACTCAGTTTTAATGGGGTGTCCTGTAATTTTATTTGCTAGATCCGACAACCCGAAGTACTTGAGAATAGACATTTTACAGCTCAATAAGCCTTTTTTTGCTTTATTTGTTGTTTTGCAAAGAATCACTTTCACTTAGCGCTTTGTAAAGAAACACAGAATCCCATCCAACTTTAAGAGATCACACCAAAGAATACTTTTGTCGGCATATCGTGGATAACAAGTTTGGAAAGTTTTAACTATTCCAGTAAAGTTTGTTACGGGGTGACTTGTCCCATACATTTAGTTCCTGTGCCTTAAGTACATATTTTATGCTCTCGCGCATCCATCCGCCTCTCCTTATCTGTCTTTTATTCCTGCAGTGTTTCCACATCCCTTCTGTTTAAATGATGTAAATAGAGAGCATCTCTCTTCTCATTCATTCCTTCAATGCAATTCAACAGGGCTCTGCCAGGCGCTCTCCTAGGTGCTGAAACACCAACGTCCACCTGCCGTATGACACCTGTTCCGAGCGGATGTGACATGCCAGCGTGGGGGGACAGACTCTAGAAATAATATAGATGAGGTGCTGTAAATGCCATGGAGAAAAATAAAGTCGGGTCAAGTGCCGGGCCGTGGACAGGTGTCGTGGAGGTGATGGTTGAGATATGGCCTCGTTAGCAATACGACACTTGAGCCACGTAAAGGGAGCGAGGGCAGGAGCAATGAGAATACCTGAGGGGACCGCACTGTAGGTGGCAGGAACGGCAAGTCCAGGAACCACACCCCCCAACAAGGAAATGGCAGGTCCGTTTGAGAAACGTCCAGAAGGCCAGGGTGGCCGGAGCCCACGGAGGGAGGAGAAGAGGGCAGGAAATGCAGTCACGTCGCGGCAGCGGGAGAATGCCGTGTGGACAGACTCTGGGAGCCTCAGAGTGTACGATATGGCTCCGAGCCCGACGGGAAGCGGTTATGAAACACCCTTTCTGCAGCCGAGAGGAGAACGCGGTGCGAGGGGCCGAGGATGGACACGGGGAGACCAGAGAGATGATGGCTCCAGCAGCGGGCTGGACGTGTGTCCCCGGGAGGCAGCGAGGGGGGACGTTGTCTGACCCTGGGTGCCACTTAGGACGTACAAGCGGACTCGCTGCTGTGTTAGACGTCCAGGGCGGGAGGTGGGGAAAGACCAAAACACGAAGGGGCGCTCCCGGCCCCCACAGCTGAAGGCGCGGGGCTGTTTCCCAAGAGGCGGCCACGGACGTGACGGAGCGAACAGGTTGCTTCATTGCAGGAGGGGAAGGGCCTCCTTAGCTCAGGTTTGCAGGAAACACAGGAGAGAAGGCCACCGGACGGCCGAGCGGGGGCCGTGGGGACACTGGGTGCTCTGTTGAGGGCGCACGCCGGGGACGCTAGGCCTGGGCTGGGGAGGCCGAGGGGGGAACCAGAAGAACGTGGCGCCTGGGCAGCGCCAGGAACGGGGGAGAGACCGCAGGCCACCATGTCGCTGTGCTGAGGGGAAGGAGGATGGGGGAAGCCCTGGATTTGCCAAGGGCAGTGCCATGGGATGGGGGGCAGACGGGGGCAGATTCAGGGGAGAATGGGATGGAGGGGAGGAAGCGGGGACAGGGGCCACGGGCAGGGGCTTCACGGAGCCCGCCGTTCCGGGAGAGCTGGGGCGCAGGCAGGGCTGGAGGAGGCGTGGGGCCCCGGAGGGCTGGGTCCCCCCGCGGTGGCACCAGAGCACCATCACGTGCTGCTGGGAAAGATCGAATATCAAAGCGCTGATGCAGGCGAGTGAAACGGTGACTCCCGAGGAAGGAACGCACGTGGAGACGGGCCTCTGACGGGCGCCTGCTGACGATGGACACGCTCGTTCTTCGGAGCCGTGGACGGAGGTGATTATATAAATCTGATTATGAATTTAGATAATTGGTAAGCAATGTTTTTGTTTTCTTTTAGCAAAAGGGCCAAATTAGCAAATTAAGAATGTGAACAAGCTGCGTTTTCCCTTCCAAACGAAATTGCTCTGTTGAGCTCAGGGGAAAAATACAAGCCATAACAATTGGATGTCGTATTGATTATAAAAGTGTCACTGAGAAAATGACGCTCTTTAACCATCAGATTGCGAATATCAGGCTATCTAAATGCATGGAACCATCATTTTAACGTTTCATAAACTGAATGCGAATGCATTTTGAGCATTTCAGAGCTTGGCTGGTGAGGGGGGCGGGGCCTGAGAGGCACCTCTCAGATCTCCAACTGCCGAGCAAAGGCCGTGTGTCTGTGGGCTGCCTCCAGCCGGGGCCTGAACATGCAGGGAAACTGAGGCCGCCCCTCAGGAGACCTGGGCAGCCTCCGCTGGCTGACTTCTGGGAGGACGCACGGTGAGCTGGGACCCTGCCACCCAAGCTTCCTTCCTCTCTTCTTCCCCTGGGGTCCGACCTGCATGGAGGTCGTTGCTCTCCCAGCCTCCCCTGGGTCTCCCCGTTTTCTGTCACAGCTGTTTCCTCTCATAAAATGTGTGCCCTTGGAGGCCCCAGACAGGCACACATGCTGTTCTCTGCCTTCCTCCAGCGGAGACGCCTCGCCTGTGGTTCTGGGTGGCGCCCCTATTCCATTAGACCAGAAGAGGGGTGCAGCGCAGCCCAGGAACGTCTGAGGCCGCCAGTTTCCAAAAAAAGCAGCTGCTGTGGCCTCTTGCTTGTGCCGTGAACATGGCACCTGTAAGCATTGTGTTCCTGACAGTTGCCAGGTGCTGGGCCGCATATGTGACATTTCCTACAGGTCCCTCTCCTGTCCACAGACGTGATGAGGACTCTCTTCTGTGTGTTATATCGTGATGACAACTGGGGTCTGGAGCAAAGCGAGGTTTGAGGGGGACCCTGCAACCTCAACGCCAAGTCCAGCTGCCACTGATGACCCATTCTCTTCCTCTCACATCTGTGCCCTCGGCACATCTGGGGAAGACCCACCTTCCTTTAGGCACAAGGAACCTTCAGAGGGACCGTGGAACATGGCTGTGCTCGGATCTGTACAGCAGTGCCCGGAAGGAAGCTTATTCTTTTTTTTTAAAGTATATTTTATTGATTATGTTGTTACAGTAGTTCCAATTATTCCCTCTTTGCTCCCCTCCACCCAGTACCCCCTTCCCTCCAGCAATCCCACGCCCCTTAGTTCACGTCCATGCGTCAAGCTTATAACTTCTTTGGCTTCACCTTTCCTATATTATTCTGAACTCCCCCCTGTCTATTTTGTACCAACCGATTATGCTTCTTCATTCCTGCACCATTTCCCCATTTCTTCCTCTTCCCCCTCCCAGCTGATAACCATCCCGATGATCCCCATACTTATGATTCTGTTCCCATTCTGGTTTGTTTAGTTGGATTTTGTTTTTATTTTTTAGATTCAGTTGTTGATAGTTGTGAGTTTGTTGTCATTTTAATGTTCATAGTTTTGATCTTCTTTTTCTTAAATAAGTCCCTTTGACATTTCATACAATAATGGCTTGGTGATGATGAGCTCCTTTAGCTTCACCTTGTCTGGGAAGCACGTCATCTGCCCTTCCATTCCAAATGATAGCTT
The DNA here is from genome assembly GCF_987537825.1 of Furipterus horrens. Taxonomy (NCBI): domain Eukaryota; kingdom Metazoa; phylum Chordata; class Mammalia; order Chiroptera; family Furipteridae; genus Furipterus; species Furipterus horrens. The sequence continues at coordinate 101,158,158 of NW_028327179.1, forward strand.
TGCTGGATAGAGTAATCTTGGTTGTAGGTTGCTTTTCATTACATTGAATACTGCTTGCCAGTCCCTTCCTGCCTGCAAAGTGTCCTCTGAGAAATCTGCTGATAGTCCTATAGGCACCCCCCCTGCAGGCAACTCTCCGCCTCTCTCTTGCTGCCCCCAGAACTCTCTCTTAACCTTTCACCTTTGGCATCTCAGTCATGATGCATCCTGGTGTGGTCCCCTCTGGGTCCAGCTTGCCCGGGACCCTCCGTGCTTCCTGGACCTGTATGTCCATCTCCTTCGCAAAATTTGGGAAGTTTTTCTCATTTTTTTTCAATCTTTGCTTCCTCATTCTGCACTGATTGACTGTTTTTTTCTTCCTTATGTTTCCAAATCATTGATTTGAACCCTGGTTTCCTTCCCCTCACCGTTGGTTTTGTGTGGATTTTCCTTAGTTTCACTTAGCACAGCCTTCACTTCTTCCCTTATGTCTGCCGTACTCAAGCATATCTGTCAAGCCTGTGAGCATCTTTATCACCAGTGTTTTGAATTCTGCGTCTGTTAGGTTGTCTATCTCTTCATCTGTTAGGCTGGCTATCTCCTTGTCGGTTAGTTCTCCCACTGGAACCTTGATCCGTTCCCCCTTTTGGGCCACACTTCTCTGTCTCCTCATTCTGTCAGGCTCCTGTGTTTGTTTGCCTCTATGTCTTAGGTAGAGCTGTCACACCTATTACATTGTAAGGGGCGGAGCCTTAGGGATTCATCAGTGCAGGGTGACCTGTTTCACCACGTTGTGACGCTGTGTGGGGGGAGGGGTCCGAGAGCGAACAATGCCACCTGCCGAGCACTTGCCCCTTTTCCAGGCACCCCTCCCACCTCTGCACCAGACTGGCGCCCCTCTAGCTGCTGCCCTGGCCGTCGTTCCCAGAGTGGGTGGGTCTGTGGATGCTCTAGGACTGTGGGGGCCCTTTAAGCAAGCATACTCTGCTGAGAGACCCAACCCCCACTGGTCTGCACAGTCAGAAGCAATGAAGCTTGATTTTTCCCTGGCGCTGGGACCATGAGCTGCAAGGTCCAGTGAGGAGCTGGGAGCGCTCCCCAGGTGTCCCTCCCGACTTTTTAAAATGTGTGACTGCGCTTTCTGTCAGTCTGCTGCTGCCACCACACCGCGTCCTCTCCGCCCCGGCTCCGCCCCTCCTACCTGTCTGGGTGAGTGTTTCTTCTTTTTATTTTTGTTTGTTGGACTTCCATGCAGTTTGATTTTCTGGAACTTCTGGTTGTCTCTATTTTTGAGGTAGTTGTGTTCCGTCTCAGTTGTGGAGGGAGACAGTGTGTCTGTCTGCGCCTCCATCTTGGCCGGAAGTCCAGGAAGCTTATTCATGATGGCCCACCTTCAGCCCCGCGCTTCTGTGGGGAACACATTAGTGAGTAGGACGTAATGGCTCCCAGAGAAGCACCAAGGCCCCACGCACCAGGCTGTCCAGAACTCTCCGCCGGTCACTGGCATCAGCTTCCTGGGGCTGCCCCCTACCTGAGGGCCGCACGCTGGGGGCCTAAACTGTGGACACGTGTTCTGTCCCCGTCCTGGGGGCTCGGAGCCTGGGATCCAGGCCGGCATGGCTAGGTCCTTCTGGAACCTCTTTGCTTGGTGTATAGGCGGCCATCTTCTCTGCGCATCCTCACGTGTTGTCCCTCCGTGTGAGCCTGTGTCCTGATGCCCTCTTATAATGACACCAGTCACATTAATCAGGGCCCACCCTGATGATGTCATTTATCCTTCATCCCCCTTTTACCCATAATCTCCGGTCTCCAAACACAGTCCCACTCTGAGTCACTGGAGGTTAGGATCCCACATATACGGGTGGGGGTGGGGGCACCAGTCAGCCCGTAAGCAGAACTGGTTTGCCACTGGGTTTTAGGAGAAACTAGCAAAATTGGTTTTATGTCATTTTTAAGTAGACAGCGACAATTTAGTTTTTGAAAACTTTACAGTGCACGTTACTGTGTCCGGACAGATAAAGGCAGTATTTTGCACGCCGTTGGCCTGGGAGGGGCTCGGTGACGCATCAGAACCCGGGGAGAGGAGGGCAGGGGCCGACGGCCAGCTTTCGTGAGTGTCCCAGCGCTCACGGCAGGCCCATTCTGGAACAGGGTGCATTGTTCTCTGTCCTGCGCAGAGGAGTCTCTCCCTGGCCACTTACAGACCGAAGAGGTGCCAGGACAGACCCGTCACCGCGTCCCCCTGAAGCTGGCAGACCCTCCTCCGTATACCCCCAGTTCGTGCTCCGTCATCTTCCAGGTTACAAGGGGGCAGGTTCCCCGCCCTCCCTGCATGCCTACAGGACGCTTTGCTTTGAGCGCGGTGGCTAAGCTATGACATCATGAAACAATCACATGTTTTTAACATAGGAGCCAATTGCTTGAGGATCCAGGCACACATCAGAGCGTTTGCTCCGTTCGCCCTGTGTTTGGTGTCGGCCTGAATCTTCTAGAGACGCCTCCCTCCACTAGACCATAAAGCGGGGTGGTCCTGCAGTCCAGGCAGGAATCCCGCAGGTGGAGCGGTGGAAGCCGACTTCCCAGGGACAGTGGGGTCAAGGGCTCTGGACCGTGGGCGGAAGCCAGCTCCCTGCGCACGGGCAGCACCTGCAGACGGCGAGACAGCCTGTCATTCGGGCTGGTGAGGGGCAGCTGGGAACAGTGCAGCTGGAGGACTGTGAAGGCCCTGCGCTGTCCCACCCTCCAGGGATGACAGTGAAAGCTCAGAATGGCAGGCTTTTGCCTCGATGGCAAATCTAATGCTAAAAACAGCCCTCGGTGGCCATCTGAAGGGTTTACCACAATATACTTGCTCCGTCTTTCCCTTGGACCCTTCAGCTGCGAAGAGAGGGGGGGTCTGCTGCATGGGCAACAGCAGACCCTCCATATCACCCTGCCCAGGCTCTGTAGCTTCAGCTTCACTGGAGAGGACACTCCAGCGTCATCGCAAGATGTCGATTCAACACGGGAGGAGACAGATACCGTGTCACTCCCGAGTCGGACTGCACAGCCATTCTCAGCGGTGCAGATAGACTCTTAAGAAGCTACACCATCGTCTCTCGAGACGGACGGCTGCCGACGATGACGACGACGACTTGCTCTGTATCAGTCCAAATGTCATTGATTATTAAACGGAGCCCTTGGCTAGATACAAATAAGCCCAGGAACACTGCAAAATTCCGGTCATGTCTGGATCTGACCGTAGAATATGTCAGAAAGTTAAGCTTCCATACATCACAGACTAATGCTATTTCATATGTTTAATATACAAAGTCAGTGCTGAGGGAGTTAGTTTCCTACCGTATTTTTTTCCAGCAATTAAGAGTCGGTTTCAGGCCTATGATTACATATGTTATAGAGATGTATTTCAATTAAGAAACCGGCATGTTGAATGAACACCAGTTATGTGAAGATGTATTGCGACTGCCTACCGACTGAATAATCAATAGCTATAGATTTGAAATCTGATATGTACGTGCCATTGTGCTGGGCGTTGCTGCAGATCCAAGGGAAATGTATCAAATTCCTGTCATTAAGAAAATTTAAAATCTAGTTCAGGATGGCACACACACAGATTCACAGAGATACACATAGAAACACACACATACAGACACACAGAGATACACACACAGATGCACACACAGAGAACACACACAAACACATACAGAGACACACAGAGACATACATAGACACAGAGACACACATACATCTTTTTTGTATAATAATCTATTTCTAACACCTCAGCTAATAAACCAATACTTGAGGGGTCCCAGAAGATATGGGTGGTAAGGTGGGAACCCCAAAGCAGAATGTGAGGTCTGTTTTCTCTGGGACACCTTCTTGGCCAGAACACTGCCTGTAGGTGGGGCTTTCCTGGGCAGTGAGAAGGGATAGAACTTCCCAGCTCTGGACTTGCTGGCTGGTCTTGACCTCGTCATCTCAGCACCGTCGGGAAATGGAGACCATGACAGCTCATGGTCAGAAGCAAAGGAGAAGTTACTATGTACTGATGGGGTTCACGAGAACGTCCTTTGGGAAGAAAGTGGAAACTGTTTTCCTTGGGCCTTGGCCAAAGGCCAAACAGAGTGGTTTGGATTTTGTTGCTTAAAAAAAGCAGAGAAGATTCAGCTGGGCAGGAGGAGGGAGGAGGCAGGAGAAGCAGAGAAGAGATTGCAGAGGAGTGTTCTCAGAAATCTCCAGCATGGCCGCTCTTCCTGAAGCGCAGTGGCAGCCTCGGGTGGCCTCCCGCCTGGGACCCCGATGGGCCCCTGTGGTGGGCTTGCTTCCTTCCCCACCTGCACGGCTGGCAAGGTTGAGAAGGGTTATACAACACGCTGAGAGTCATGGAAGCGCGGCGGACCAGCCCCACGACAGCAGACCTCTGGGCCCGCGTCTCTGACTAGAGCTCTAGGAGCAAGAACAGCAATTGTCATTGTGGTAATAACGCAGGTGCGAACGTCCTTCTCGCTGACGAGGGCCACTTTTAATGCCGCCAGCGCCAGAATTTGGAAGACGCTGGACCTCCGGACCTCTAGGCTCCTTGAGCGCCTGTGTTCTTCTCCAGATGCAGGACACTCCCCAAACTGGCCTCTCTCTGGCAGGATGACGTTTCTACGGATTTTCTCTTCACCCTGCCCCCCAACACGTCAAGTCTCTGAGAAGCTTGAAGAACACCACTGTCTAGAGGCCAAAATACAGAATTCCATCAGATTGAGTCTTGGGTGGCAGAGAGTGGAGTTGATTTAGTCGTCAATAATTACAATATTGATGCACAGCTGGCTTATTCTCAAGCGTGACGTTTACTCCGCGTTAGGCACTGTGCTCACCCCCTCCCACGGGCTCGCCCCCTAACAGCCACGGAAGAATCCTGCTTGTACCATTTTTTATTTGCTTCACACACTGAGGAGACTGAGCTGTAATTAAACACCGAAGTGAAGATTCTCAATCACGCACTTCAAACACATTTCACCGGGGTAATAGAGCCTCATTAGAGCGACCTGAAGTCAGGAGCTAAATGAAGAAATTCATGCATCTTCCTGGAAGGGACACCCCTCCCCTGTCCCAGTCACCCCGGTAGTCACGGTGGAAGCAAGTCACAAGGACTGCAAGCGATCAGGTGAGATTCAAGTGCGTCTGGGAAAGAATACTTAAGCAGGGACCGCAATTACCGTTTTGATATTTAAGTATTGATGTGAATTGCAGGCCTGGGACGGACCTTGTTTTTCATGCCATCTTTGTACGCTTTGAAAATGAGGCTCTGGGCTCCCAGCAGCTCAGAGGGGGGTAAAAAGACAGACCTCAGTTTTCTTTCAACACCTGACACCTGACGCCAGCTCCCTCCCTCACCCACCCGCTCAGCAACCTGGAGGAGCTTTCCAGATATTTCTGTTGGAATAACAGTCCTCTCTGCCATCATCTGCGCTGAGAAAGTGAAGGCCAGATTGCGAAGGGGGGCCGGCTGTCTGCGGCAGAGACACACTGCGGCTTTCGGAATAACTATATCACTTTACTGCGGTCTGGAGGGAGGCCGCGGCTCCAGAGAGGGTCGCCTGAGACGTAATAAGCTCCCACAAATAATATTAATCACATAATTTGCCTAAGTTAAGGCTGATTAAGTTACAGGACAAACATTAATAACAGACGCCAGGACATCATGGGAGAGTGAGGAGGAACTGAATAGCTTCTGCCCATCCACGCCGGGTCCAGGAGACGACAACTTCCCTTCTCCTCCGCCACAGGGGTTTTCAGCCTTTCCCACCTCGCGGCCCCCATAGACTCGTCCCTAAAATTCTGTGGTGCACCAAAAATACATAGTTTTTGCCGACCTGACAAAAAACATAGGTAGAATTTGGATTCATTCACACCAGACGGCTACTGCTGTGTCGGCTGTTGATCATTTTTTACTTCCCCATCTGAGGGAGAAGAGGCCAGTGCCCCGACCGGACAGCCCGGTACTGCGTGTTTTATCCAGTCTTGCGGCACACAGTTGAGGATCGCTGCTCCAGAGCCACAGTCGCTACCTTATTAACCACGCGCCCCTCGTAAGAAATGTTCGCGTCTGCACCGCCCGTCATGGTGCTGCGTGTAGTGAAAATCCACGGACCCGTGTTCCTGTGCGGGGGCAGCTCACAGCACAGAGGGGCACCGGGGCCAGGCCGCCTGGGTTTAGACCCCGGGCCTGCTGCTCATTTGTGGACCCCACGGCAGCTCACGACCCGAGCTGTGCCTCTGCGTCACCGTCTGCGCAGTGGTAATGAGCCTGAGGAGACGAGGCGGGAGAAACAGGACGATAGTAACAGTGACACTAACCATTGGTGTGAGAGTTAAATTAGTTGGTTTTTAGATAAATCACTTTCAATAGTGCCCGGCACAGAAGAAATGCTATAGAAATTCAGCAAATATTGTAACTATGTTATAATCATACCATGAATTTTAATACAGTTATAATAATTGCTATATACAATTAATTGTAATATATTAATACATTTGTTATAATGGCTAAACTTTCGCGGCACTTATTCTGTGCCAGGAGCTACTCAGATGAATTAATTTACACATATAATCAAATGCACAGGAAAGGCAACCTACCTGAAGGGAGAGAATATTTGCAAATCATGTCCCTGATAAGAGGTTAATACCCGATGTATATAAAGAATTTATACAACTCAATAGTAAAAATCAAAAACCGAACAATCTGGTTTAAAAATGGGTAGGGGACCTGAATAGACATTCCTCCCAAGAAGACACACAGATGGTCAACATCTGTACTCATCAGGGAAATGCAAATTAAAGCCACAATGAGACACCACCTCGCGCCGGTCAGAACGGCATCATCAACACATCCACAAACAACAAGCGCTGGCGAGGACGTGCAGAAAGGGGAGCCCTGCGCACTGCTGGGGGGAATGTGGACTGGGGCAGCCGCAGAGGGAAGCAGCATGGAAGTTCCTCAAAAACTAAAAACGTCACTGCCTTTCGACCCAGCGATGGCCCTGCTGGGCGTTTATCCGGAGAACACGAGACCACTAGCTCGAAAAGCTACTTCACTTCTGTGTCCACGGCAGCGTTAACCACGGCAGCCACAGCGTGGAGGCGACCTAGGTGTCCCCCGACAGCCGCGTGGATAAAGAAGAATGGGTGCGTACAGACAACGGGATACGACGCGGCCATAAAGAGAAGGGAAACTTGCCATTTGCAACAACATGGATGGACCTTGCGGGCACTAAGCCAATAAAATATGTCAGAGAGAGAAAGACAAATACTGTATGATCTCCCTTACGTGAAATATAAAGGAACAACCAAGTCCTCGATCCTGAGCACAGATGGGGGGCCCTCGGAGATGTGAGGCGGAGGGTGGGCAAAGTGGGGGAGCTGGGTCACAGCTCCAACCTCTGCCTGTAAGCCAGGCAGTCCTGGGCTGGGGTGCGCAGTGCGGTGACTGTGGTTAGTAACCTGCCGCGTTGGGTATCAGAAAGCTGCTAAGGGAGGAACTCTTAACCCTTTGAGTGTCATGCGTAATTCGAAATTTGGATCAACATGAGAAAAAATTATATCAATATATAACCTGAGGTACAGAAAAAGAGAACAAAACATAAAATATGAATGATTCCAGTGCTATTTACATTTATAGCCATTGAAACAAGAGTCTCTGGGAGCGAGGCTGGCACTTATGGGAAAATTTGTCAACGTCGCTCCCAGTGACGTTGGCACTCAAAGGGTTAAAATTTCTCTTCACAAGAAGAACTGGAACAATGTGGGGTGGCAGATGATAACTGGACTTAATGTGGTGATGATCTCACAATAGACAGAAATGTCGAGGTACTAGGTTGCACACCAGAAACTACCATCTGCTATGTGCCAATTATATTTCCATTAAAGACAAATAAATAATAACAAGAAAGCAGCTCTCTGGCCCTCTCTGCCTTCAAGACAGGCCTGGGCACAATGTCCACGGGGCCAATTTTTTCTCACTCTTGTCTTTTCCTCCCACACCTATGTTGGGGACCAGAAGCCAGTGTTTACCCCCAAAGACAGAACCACGGCAACCCTTCCCGAACCCGGGCACGCCCCGTGGGCACAACCTCACCCTGACGGGAAAGGAAGCACCCACCGTACCTGTAAGGCCCCACACCTCCGCCCTGGCTCCCGGCACAAGGACGCCAGCTGATCAGCGCAGCTCAGTGCGTGAATAAATCTCCTGGAGACGTCCGCGCACCGAGCGGGAGGGCTTTAGGAAAAGCCTCCCTTGTCCATTCTTCATACCTGTTGTTTTTCTCTGAAAAGCCTGTCTTCGACTGGGTTGGGGGGAGACAGATAGAGATGCAGGTGGAGGTGTCAGGTGATAAATTTTTCTCCGCCTTTCCATGAAAATAGACTTTGGTGCCGGATATTAATCAGACCTTCGAGAAAACACAATGGATTCTAGGGACCTCATGTCAATAACCAGCGTGATTTCATGAAAAAAGCATTTTGCGTCACCGGCTTGTTAAGAATTCTTTGAATTTTACTGTCGTTTAATTAAAGCAACTGTAATGAACTTGCGTACAACCCAGCAGGGGACCATCCGGATGGTTTTGTCACCTCTTCCCTGTGTCAAACCGAACTGCCCTCGGAGGACAGAGACGCCTGAGGTATCAGCCAAGGGCACGAAGCCCAAGTCACGCTGGAAATGGCACGCGACCCCAGGACCCAGAAGCAGGGATTCTCAAACCCAGGAAAGATGGGGTGATATCTCCAGGCCTCACGTTTTATAGTAAAATAGTTTAGGGAGTTTGATTCGCGTCCTTAGGACACACAGCCAGGACTGGAGACGAGAAGCCCCATCCCAAGGACGTTTTCTACCGTCTCACGGATGAGAACGGACCCCCCCCACGGGCTCCACAGGAGTCTAGGCGCAGGAGGGCGCATGTTGTTGTTTATATTAACAATGTGCACCCTGACACCGAAAGCAAGATTTCTCCAGTTGGCAAATTATACTAAATAGCATGACCTCAGCCAAGAATGAGAACAAGGATGGACAGGAAACCTGACGCAGCTGGCTGAGGCCAAGAGAGGCGATTAAGCAAAGCTGCGGAGGAAGTAATTTGCTACTGAACGAAGAACAAAACGAAAACGAAAAAATAAAAAAAATGGGGGGAAGTCTTGCAGCCTACCCAGAAAAAAACACTTTCACTGGGAGTGATCACAGCTCTTCATTTGTTCTTGGGATGGTGCGGTTCTGGAAGCTGATCATTCTGGCTGTGAACAGGACGTGTATTCACACCCCATGTGTGCACATAGCCGCTCCATATGGGTACGTATACAGCAGCCCCTCTATATCGCGGTTCACTTATCGTGGCCTCACTGTATCGCGGGATTTTAAAAATATTATGTCTAAATATTTATCGTGGATTTTTTGCTATATCACGGGATTTTGCGGTAATGTGCAGTAAATTCTAAAGTAAATGTAAGGCTCCTACTTCGCGGATTCTCACCTATTGCGGGGGTGGGGGGGGCGTCTAGAACGTAATAGCCGCGGTAAGGGAGGGGTCGCTGTCTATCTGTACATCGAGATCTAGAGCTGTTCATCAAAGCAACGCTCTTGCCCCACCGAGGGCTCTCCTTCTGGGAACAAGGTCGCCATGGGGTGGCTGTTTATATTCATCTCCCTCAAGTTTTTGATCATCATATCTTTTCATTACAAGCCAGGCTGATGACTCTGGGGTCAAAACCCGTCGTTTTCCCGATGCAAACGGAAGCCTCGGCTGTTTGGGGCTCGCCCAAGGTCGCGTGGCTGTTACGGGGTGTGGCTGAGCAGGGGCAAGTTCAGGTGCAACACAGACATGGGCAAGTGGGGACAGAGACACACTTCTCTGAGTAGCACCCCTTCCCCAAGGCTGTGCTTCTGAAGCCAGGCCAATAAATCCTGGCCGTGACCTCACAGGAGTCATGATACCATCAGCCAACCCGGCTTGGTCCAGCCCTCAAGCCCAGACACCTACTTGTCTTTGTTGAAATAAACGCTGGTGGCAGGGTCGGTCCTGCTATTGTGCCAGAAAGAGTGGAGGCTGTCGCCTCCTCGGAAGCCCAGCTCAGTGCTCTTGCTACCATGCCACGCTCTCTTCCACCCAACACCTCCGAACCCCTGCCTCAGTGTCCCCAAGCTGCTGCAGCAGAGCACCCCAGCCCAGGCCTTCAAACAGCAGAAACTTCTCGTCTCACAGTTCTGAAGGCCTGAAGGGCCAAGTTAAGGTCTCGTCAGAGCCACCACGCCCCCTAAAACCTGTACGGGAGGATCCTTCTGCCTCTTCTAACTTGGGGTGCTGGCCCGCAATCCTGGCACTCCTTGGCTGGGAGAGGCATTGCTCCGATCTGCCTCCATCATCTCCTTCCCTGTCTCTCCTCCTCGGGTTGTAACTGAATGTATGTCTGGCTGCCCGCCGCCTCGAAAGCCAAGACTCAAAAGACAGGTGCTGGTGTCGAGGAAAGCGGTGTGTTCGCACGTCGGCCTAGCTTTCCCAGAGTGAGCTCCGGAAAGACTAGCAAAGAACAGTTACATGGAACTTAGGTGCTGAGCCGAAGCGAGAAGTCACATCACGTGGGGAGAAGTCGGAATTGGCGCCCAGACCTCGCTGAGCTGTCCAGCTGGGCCCTGAGCAAGGCCACTCCCTGGAAAAAAGGGAAAAACTGAATTCAAACGCCTCAACTAAACCCAAAATCAAGCTTGGATAAGAACACTGTGATCCACTTTGAAGTAATTGAACTGCCTGCCAACATAAACTTTTATCCTCATCAGAGGAAGATAAGGTCATACAGACTCTACAATATATTATCTACAGTCTCCAGCTGACACACAAAAAACTTACGGGATATGGTAATAAGGAGAAAAAAGTGACTTACAATAAAAGGATGAAAGAGTTACTACAAACAGACCAAGACTGGATAGCTGGCATAGGTTTTATTGTCCTACCTTTCCTCTGCGAATCTTTCCTTCTGCTATCGAGGCCATGCAATTAGCTGTTCATTTCAAATACCGTGAAATTCAGTCCTAAACTTTTACATTTGGTTGAGTTTCCTTTGTCTCGCTCCTTCCTCCCTTTCTTTCTTGCTGAAATGTGCCATCTTGGTGCCAAATTCGATCATTCTTTCATTAAGTTCCTTAACGTATTTAAAATAGCTACTGTAAGTCTTTGTCTGCTAATTCCAAAATCTGGTTCATCTCTGACTCTGCGACCACAGTCAAATTCTTCTAATTACGCATCACATTTTCCTGCTTCTTCATGTTGCGTGATTATTTTTTACTGCATGTTGAACATTGTGCAAACGAGAACAGTAGCAAACCGAGTGGGCACTATGCTCCCATCAGGAAGGCTCACTGTTCTCTCCGCTGGGCAACCAGGGTAGATTCTGCTTCCTCCTAGCCCGTGAGGAGTCCCTCTGGGTGAGGGCCAAGTCGTCTGCCGTGATTCCCGTTCACCGGTGCTGTCTCGAGGGTGGGATCTGACATCCAACACCTCCCGCCATAGTTCTTGGTGAGACCCTTCTCTGTGCCCCAATCCAGTCCCTGTTTCTTGGATGAAATAGCCCTGGCTGGTGTGGCTCTGTTGGTTGGAACATCATCCTGTACGCCAAAAGGTTGGGGGTTCAACTCCTGATCATATCTAGGTGGCAGGTTCGATCCCCAGTCAGAGTATATGGGAGGCAACCAACCAATGTTTTTTCTCTTTCTCTCTTTCTTTCCTCTCTCTCTCAAATTAATAAACATATTTTTAAAATTAAAAAAAGAAAGGATGAAATACTGCCGTTTGTGACAACATGGATGGATCTTGAGAGTATCATGCTAAGCAAAATGAGTCTTTTTTTTTTCATGATCCACTGACTTTCTGGATTTCTACCTCCATTCATCAAAAAGTTAGCAAAACCGTGACCAGGCGACACCCTAATGACTGCCTCCAGAAGAAAGACTTTGAATCATGAAGCTGCATTGAGTAGCTGTTCACTATACGACTTGTACAATCTTTATGAGCTTTGACTTCCTTCTCAGATAAAATAAGGATCAAATAATATGAGTGTGTGAACAGCCTTCCTGGCACATAGTAGGCCCTCAGCACTGTCAGCAAGTCGGAATCTCTGTGTGTCTTTCACGCAAACTGCTTTGCGTTATGGGGCTGTGAGTAGAAGTCCTATTCCGCCTCTGGATGCTGACAGCCCTTTCGAGTTATGCACGCCATTAAGTCCTGCTTCTCTTCATTTTCTAGCCTCGGTGGTAATTGAGTGCTCAGTCATTGTTATAGTCGCCATCCTGACAACATGTATCGAAATGAAGCCATTAACTATTGCCTTAAATGGGGTTCAGGGGTGAGGCTCATTAGACGTGGGCTCATTACAATTAACTTCAATGATAAATGCAAAGTTATTTGATCCCAGCGCTACCCTGAAAATGGGTTCGACAGTATTTCTCTAAAGCTGGCTTCCCTTCCTTGCGGAAGAGCCAAGGTTGGAATATTTCAGTGGAACACTATGTTCATGCCAAGGACAGTATTAGGAACGTGAAGCCCCACATTGGCCCACGGGGGTACCTGCACTGTCCACCTTACTTCACAAACTGCCCCAGAGCTGGGTTTGGGGGCTCCTGAGTGGGGGTCAATCAGGAAAGGGGCGCAGCTGTAAAATGGTCCTTTGCCATCAGTGTTGCAGGAGATGGGACCCCCATGCGCACGGAGGGGCAGGGAGGACAGTGCAGCCCTGAGGAAGCCAGGGCTCGGGGGGTCAGTGAGTCTCTCTTGGGTTCATCGGCAGTTGCAGGAAACGATGGTCTCCTGGCTCTCTTGCCAGATTCCCGACATTAGGCAGAATAATTAAGCAATTTAATTGGTTTCCAGCAGCCTTGTGAAAAGAAACCAGAAGCAAAGGGGACTCCAGCAGGCTCATCCCAACTCCCTTTCCATCACAAGGGAGCAGGGAGAAAATTTCTGGAAAGATGTCATTTCGGAAACTTGAAAGAGGGTGTACTTTGCAGTCAGACAGAACTGTCCCTCCCTCCTGACTCTCCCAAGGGTGGCCAAGGCAGTCCTCCGGATAGACAGCTTCCCACTTTTGGGGTCTGAATGTGGGAACAATGTTCAATCCATCCGGCTGTGGGGACAGAAGAGATGCTGGGTGAGCACCCTGGGCCTCTGCCAAGTAATATACATGAATAAATGTCCCTTGTCCCCTTGGCTTCTATGGGTTATGCCAACCATTTGCTGTGGTTTGAAAGGTATAAGGTAGAATATAATATAACATATATGCATATACATATTATGATGTAAACAGTGGATAGAATATTCTCTCCCCTGCATGATTGTGTGTTCCAGCTTTTGATTCATGTGATAAGTTCTCCTCGGTTTGGTCCCTGACATCCCTCTAGTAATCAGATGGAAGAATAAAATACATCAGAAAGAGACCTCTCCAGGACCATGGTTTGACTGTGACCTACGGGAAGAAATCTAAGAAAACAGAATAAAAATGAAAGAAAACCGCTTTCTGACAGCAAGGCTGGCCATGGAACGGGCTGGAGAGGCTGTGGTGGGGTCGGGGAAGGTGTCAGGTAACAGAAACCAGGCACAAGGAAGCCCAAAATAATCAGATGTGCTATTGCTTTTCATGTGGAAAGGACATCTCCATCCGTAGCCCAGGGCTCCCAGGGGAAGTCTGCAACAATGCCGTCCGCTCTCAGGGCTTTGGTGTCTTCCTGCTCCATGATCTGTGTGTCTTTTGTCCGGATATGTGTTGCCTCATGGTGACAATGATTGGTGGGGTCCATCTAGTGTCCCTGTGCCCCGCTCCAAGGGAGGCTGGGAAGGCAGGCAGCACCTGAATCTATCTCCCTAAAGGCAGGGGGCCTTTTGCCTCCACCAAGATTCATGACGGGATAATCCCCAAAGAGCAAAGGGGTGAAGGCTATTTGGCCCCACATGGGAGACACATGTTCACACTCTAGGAATATGTGGGGACAGGAATGATGGGCTTCTTGAAGCAACGGCAATGGGACCATTAGACTTTGAGCCTGAAACCACCATCAATGTGCCCTTGAGGGTCGTGACAGAGAGCCACCCCCTTAAAGGGAAGGAACAGCATGAAGAAGGAATCGCGTCTAGAAAGTGGGAGAAGGACCTCTGAAAACCTTTTCCTCCGTAAGAAACAAAAACAAGAATCATCAGAATACACTTTTTTACGTCTCTGGATTTTTGAAAATTCTGATAGTTGTTCTGCAACAATCTAAGGAGCGTTTATTTAAGGAAAATGAAGGCATCTCGGTAAGAATAGTGAGCACTGTGGTCTTTTAAATTTCGCTATCCCACCCCCTTCTCAGCAGCTCCATGGTACCCCAAAAACCAAGAGCCCACAATCCCAGTCACCGTGGAACCCAGCGGCCACACAGGCAGCCCCGACCTCAGACAACTGTCACTGCGTGACCTGACTGTGCCCATGGGAGGGACTTGTCTTAGTTAACCCGATGCAGAGCCGGCTCCGTGAACGCGGCACTTTGCGCGTGTGTGTGAAAACCATTACGGGCACCTGCCGACCATTGCAGCTGCTTGAGGGGGTGTTAGCAGAACAAATGGAGGCGGACCAGAAACCTTCCAAGGAAAAGCGGGGGAAGGAGACATTGTGTTAGCTTCAGAGGTACAGCCATCCCTCTCTGTATCGAGGTTCCCTTATCGCAGCCTCCCTGTATCGCGGGGTTTGTAACAATATTATATTTAATTATTTATCGCAGATGTTTCGCTCTATCGCGGGAGTGTGCAGCCCTATACAGTAAATACTAAAATAAATGTAAGGTTCCTACTTCACGGATTCTCACCTGTCACAGGGGGGTCTAGAGCGTAACACCCGCGGTAAGGGAGGGATCCGTGTACGACGCAGGGATGTAACACACGCACCCCATCTTATGAAGCGATCACAGGACACCCAGTAACCTCTCGTCCCCAGTTATTACGATATTGCTGATGCTCTTCCTTACCCTGTATCTACATCCCGTGACAGATTTTGGAAGGGGCATCTTTTACCTCTTCCTCTCCAATCCCCTTTCATGTCCCGGGAGAGGGATTCTCCCCGACGGCCGTATGAACCTTCTCTACACATTGGAGACCCGACGAAAAGTCAGTGCCACGTGACAAGTGCACCTGCCATGTTTACCTAATCACTTACAACGTATACTCACCTACTTCTGAAAATCCCGAATGTCGTTTTGGGAAGTCCCGTTCCCCGGTTCAGCCATTCAGTCACAGAACTTGGGATTCCTCCATGAGCCCCCTGCTGCCCCACCTCCGAAAACACACACCTTGGCCATGCCTCAAGCATGAAGACCACCCTCACGGCCATCCTGGGGCCCCCGGGCCATTGACACGCAGGGCTGGCAGAGGTGGCCTGGGGCATTTTCTCACCACGGAGCAGGAGAATCCCGGAGAGAAGACAGTCGCGGCTGTGCGGGCCACAGCCCCAGACCGGACAGGCCAGATGGTCTGCGCCTTGCCGTGTGCTCCTCCCGCTACGCGGAGACGTTGCCTCTGACTTTAATTGCACCTGACAGACAGGCACGCGTAACATCTGCTTTCGCTGGCGACGATCCTTCCGTGGTTCTGGGGCATGTCTGAACATGGAAGTTAAACGCGCTCCATCCATAATTAAAATACAAGAGACACAGTGGAGCGCAAGCGTCCCGTGCGCACTGCGCACAGCCGCGTGACTGTCAGCGCAACGACACGTCCAAATCCCACCCCCGGCGAGCGCCTGCCGCCCCCTTTCCAGGCCGCGTCTCTCCCCGACTAGGACAGCCACATTCTGACACCCGACATCGGGAAGCGCTTTGGCGGGTTCCTAAGACCCCACATAAGTGGAACTGAGGAAGTGTGTGCCCGGCTGCCTCGGTTTTGAGATTCACCCCCAGGGGCGCCTATATCAGTCGTGCCTTTTATGTGCCGTGATGTGTCTTCTTACACAAAGATTCAACTTCCAAATAATCTGTTTTCCTGTTAATGAGCATTTGAGTTGTTTCCTGTCTGGGGCTCTTTTGAGTGAAAATGCTATGAACGTTTTTGTACAACGGGTATTTGAGGACATCTGTTTTAACAGCTTCATCTAGAAATAATTGATGTAAAAATAAATGCAGTATTTAAGGCGTATCATTCAATAGACGTGGACAAGGAAAACCACCACAGCCACCATCAAAACTATGAACACACCCTTCCCTAAAAACCTCCCTGTGGTCCCTAGTCCCTTCTCCCTATTGGGCCCCCACGCCCCCACCAGCTCCCACGGCCTGGCTCTCTGACATCAGAAATTAAACTTTGTAGCATACAACAAGGAAAGAGCAGATTATGATTTTATAACCATCGATAACGGTTTTAATAGTTACCAGGAAGGGCCAAGACGCTTTCTTTTCTTTAAATGCCACATGATCGTTCAAGGCTGTCAGACTTGAACTCTATCCTTAGTGCTAGTCTGGACTTGCCCTTCATTGGACCCCGCCATGGAGAAGTTCAATCTTTTGGGACCGAGTCATCATCTCAGTCGGACAAAAAGGAAGCCTGTGTTTGTGGTCGCTCTCTTGGTCCTTCCTGGCCCAACATGAGAAATGCAGAAGGAAATTGCTAGAGGCCATGGCTCCCCTCCCCGTCCCTCGCTAAATGGGTCTGAGGATGAGGCAGCATTCTGCGTTGACCTCCTGGCAATGGTTTGAAGACGCTCCCACTGTCCTCACTCCCCCCTCCTTCCGTCCGGGGCACCCGCAGCCTGAGGGGGCCTCCATCTTGCACGTGACAAGAATGCACCGTGATCGGCCCACAGACGCTTCTCAGAGGACAGCTCTGTGTCCCGACCCAGCGATGGGGACCCCAGTGTGAGGAAGGGAGCGATGTACCTGCAGAAGGAAGCCAGCCCTGCGACGCCCCACCGCCTGCCTTTTGGGAAGCGTCTGGTCCGCTCATCGGCTCCCTGCTCATGGACCACCTGCCCACCAGCCCTCGCCCGTCAGCGACTCCTGGCGGTTTAATGCCGGCAAGTGTCTGCACGTTGAAAGAGACCATCGAACTGAAGCCAAACAGAACAATTCTCTAATGGCTGTTTCACACTTCAGGCCCTGCATAACGGTTTCTGCCCCAGCAGGAGTAACGCCGGGGGTGACCTCAGGGCCCCACCGCTCCCATGGGAACGCAGTGGTGAGAGCCTTAGGATTTCATGACCCAAGACTGAGTTAGATAGAATACCCAGAGATCATGGGATTGCAGGTCACTGGCCAACACCAAGTAAACTCAGAAAAGGTGGCTGTAGAAGACGTGGAGTAATAGCGTAGCTGGTCACACTGTGCCAAGTGATGTGATTGCCCCTAATGCATCAGGACACGGTGCGTCCTGAGCACTAATAGTTCCCACAACAATTCCGTGCGATATTACACCCCTTTCACAGATCAGTAAACTGAGGCCCACCCTGTTGCAGTGACTTGTCCAAGGTCACCTAGCGAGTCAGCCATGAAGCTGCCATCTAAGCTGGGTCCCTCGGGAAAGTGGCCTGCGGGGACGACCTGCGGATCTTAGAGACGTAGGAAGCGTTCATGTGACAACAGCCACGTCCGTGACGTAACAAACACGGCCCACAGGCTGCATAAACACAGAGGCAGAGCCGGACTTCCAGACTGTGACCCGTGGCCCCGTGACGGGCTCTGACACTGTCCAGCACTATGCAAATGTTATGTAGAATTACCAGTAAAACAGGGGCAGTTCCAGACACGTGCACTTCTGTCTGTGACTAAAAGCTTTTCGTGCCTCACATAATACGGTAATGGTTAGAGGTTATTAAAATTAACATCCGTAATGACAGTGAGCACAGGAGCAGAGGCTCCCAATAACAGAAGAGCCCCCAGAGCGCAGGGACCTCAGACGGGGCCCCGTTCCTCCCGTTTCAGGAAGGACTCCCTGATCGCTGTGACGGTGTTAAAGATGGGGTACAACTGCTGTTGTTTCTGCTTTTGTTACACACCCCCTTTCATTCACATTTATTATCAGCTTGATTAAGGCAGAATAAATGGAGATGACTATGCATTAGCAATATTTATCCTCCAATTTTACAATAAATTGACCTTACGTGCATCCATATGATTATGCAAATATTAATCACCATCTCCACATCGCCCACAATAAATAGTCCACTAAAATGTTCAGGACCCCTGGCTTGCCATGATCGTTATGATTTTTCCCCATAACATTAAATCGAGATCGGTCTTCTCCGAGATCCCGCTGAACCCCAGCCGGGTCACGCGTGGAAGGTCGTTGGTAACGGTTGCAGTAGAAGAGGTGAGACCGTGCAAGAACACACAGTGCATGTTAGTCCAGGCACGTACGCACGGTGAGGTCGGCGTGGGTTAGATCCATCTGAGATGGTCGGCTGAGGCGTGAGACAGAGGCGAGGGGCTGAGCGAGCCGCCTGGAGGGACGCTGGTGGAGGTTAGACGTGGCCCAGGCCCAGCCCCGAGAGAAAGCACTTCCGGCTGAGGCTGCGGCCGGAGCAAAGGCTTCGTTCGGGTGGGGATGCGAGGCGTCTGCAGGACGGGAGAGGAAGAGCCCACGGGAGCAGGTGTCCGTGCTGGAGAGCCGTGCAGATGAGATCGGATGGGTCAGGAGGGGGCACGGCATGCAGATGGCTAGAAGGAACAATCGAGAAGGCGCGGGGACAGCCAAGGCTCCCCTTCAGCCACCGCTTTGTGTCATCCCTGGCTCTCTCTGGGCCAAGCATGGCCTCTCCTGGGCCTGGGTGCAGGCTGGGGACGCATGGGCCCTTCAAAGGCCACTGGTTTGCTTAGGAAAAACTGATTCTGGATGAAGCGGGTGGAGACCGTGCAGCGACCTGCGAATGCAGCGGGAGTGCAGCGGAGCTTCTGCACGAGGCCTACGCTCCCGGTGCCCATCTCCGGGGCCTCTCTGGTCCAGGGCCGAGCCCAGTCCTAACGGAGTCGTCACTCCAAGGAAACTGCTCAATTTTCCATTTGGCATTGGCATCGGGGTCTGGAAAGTACTTTCTCTGTGGACTGCGAATCCCAGTCCAGATTTCACTGGGGCATGTTTAATTCACTGAGATGAGCAGACTGCTAATAAGGCTGAGAACCATTTGCGGTTATGAATTACTTTTATATTTTGTAAAATATAAAAGAATATGAGATACAGAAGATAAATACTCCTACATGAGCTGCAGCCCAAGAAACAGTTAATGGAACGAGTGGACAACCATTAGGTCTCTCCTCCACCGTCTTCCTCCTTCAAAATTAGGGTGATTGTAAGTTTTGTGGTTATTCTTTTGTAGTTTTACTGAAGTGCGTGTGTCCCCGCAAACACACCGGCTACTGGAGTTTTCAGTTGATTCCGTATCTAATTCGGGGAGGGTTTCCAAAGAAAAGGGAGAGCAAAAGACAGAGACATGCAGGGGAAAGGTTTTCAGAGTGAAACATATTTTAGCTGGATTTTAAGTAATTAGCAGGAGCCTGTCACAAAGAAAATTATCATTGACTGAAAAGCCCGCACCAGTAAGGTTACCGACATCCAAGAATATTGGAAGCTAGAGTCCAAGGTGTAGGGAGAGACTCAGCCCTCATTAATGTCAATATATGTAAGTCCAGAGTACAAGATTCTTGACTCCCCCCAACTTTTAGTGGGTGCTGGGTCCTGGGGACAGGGACAGAATGAGCAGAGTTAGAGGCCTGGGGGGCAGGGGAGCTGAGAGGAGGGATGAGAAAGGCTGTGAATTGTGTCCCAATCCACCCGATATTCTTAACTCTGCACGTTGACGCTGTGTTAGGTGACAGGACACTGAATGCTCAGGCTTTCTGATTTCTGACTAAGGACTGCGTATTTCACGGTTCCTGGCCACCATGTGTTTGAGGTAACACGTGTGCATTGAAGGGGAGTCATTCTAACCGTATCAGCTCCAGTTTCACACCAGTGGCTCATGCTTGGTCTTGGGGTCCGGCTTGAACAGCATCTCGGGAGGGCTCCCCGACCACCCTCCCCCACTTCCCCCCTGGGGAGTCCGCACCCACCCGCCTCCCTGCACCCACTGCACAGGGTCCGGAACTCTTGTGATGTTCTGATGTCCTGTCCACGGTCTCTCTCCCCACGTGCCTGCTCTGTCCTTGTAGGAACTTGGACTACGTTGCTGTCTCTTCTACCTTTAGCCCCTTCCACAACTTAGGTGTTCGACAAATAGAAGGTCTGTCTGGAAAAAGTCCAGCCGTTGTTAATATAATGAGAATGGTTTGTGCGACATCGATGTCACCTGGCAGCCAAGGAGAGTGGACCGGAATGCACATGCGTGAACAATGACGACTTCACTGTACTGATCAGTGGGGGCAGTAGACACCATTGAGTGAGCATGTGTACTGTGTGGCCGTCGCATTCAAAATGACTGAGCAGGTAGAGCAACGAATCTGCATCAGATTTTGCGTTGTGCTTGAACGTTCCTCCGCGGAAACTACTGGGATGGTTCAGAGGCCACAGCTGTGGGCAATGGGTGATTGGCAGCTTCATCACGACAATGCGCCCGTTCATGTGTCACGTCTCATGCAGGGATTTTTGACGGAACATCAGATCACCCAGGTGACTCAGCCGCCCTACAGCCCAGATTTGATGCCCCGTGACTTCTGGCTTTTCTCACAAATGAAATCACCTTTGAAAGGGAAAAGATTTCAGACCATCGATGAGATTCAGGAAAATATGACGGGGCAGTTGATGGCAATGGGGAGAACTGTGTGAGGTCCCGAGGTGCCTACTTGGAAGAGGACTGAGGCGTCATTGTCCTGTGTACAAGGTTTCTTGTGTCTTGTATCTTATTCAGTAAATGTCTCTGTTTTTCATATAACATGGCTGGATACCTTCTGGACAAGCCTCATATTTGTTCCATGAATGAATGAATTTTAAAATAAGGAACCTTTTTTTAAAAGTATACTTTATTGAGTATGCTGTTACAGTAGTCCCAATTTTTTCCCCTTTGCTCCCCTCCACCCAGTAACCCCTTCCCTCCAGCAATCCCACCCCCTCTTAGTTCATGTCCATGGGTCGTGCATATAACTTCTTTGGCTTAACCCTTTCCTTTATTATTCTTCACCTCCCCTGTCTATTTTGTACCAACTGATTATGCTTCCTAGTCCCTGTACAATTTCCCCATTTCTCCCCCTCCCCTGTCCCAGCTGATAACCCTCCAAATGATTCCCATACCTATGATTCTGTTCCTATTCTGGTTTGCTTAGTTGGGTTTTGCTTTTATTTTTTAAATTCAGTTGTCGACAGTTGTGAGTTTGTTGTCACTCTAATGTTCATAGTTTTGATCTTTTTCTTAAGTAAGTCCCTTTGACATTTCATATAATAATGGCTTGATGATGATGAACTCCTTTAGCTTCACCTTGTCTGGGAAGAACTTCATCTGCCCTTCCATTCTAACTGATAGCTTTGCTGGGTAGAGTAACCTTGGTTGTAAGTCCTTGCTTTTCATCACCTTGAATACCGCTTGCCAGTCCCTTCTTGCCTGAAAAGTTTCTTTCGAGAAATCAGCTGATAGTCTTATAGGCAACCCTTTGTAGGTAACTCTGCTTTTCTCTTGCTGCTCTTAAGATTCTCTCTTTATCTTTCACCTTTGGCATTTTAACTATAATGTGTCTTGGTGTGGTCCTCTTTGGGTCTAGCTTGTTTGGGACTCCCTGTGCTTCCTGGACTTGTATGTCTATTTCCTTCACCAAATTTGGGGAGTTTTCCTTCATTATTTTCTCACATAAGTTTTCAATTTCTTGCTCTTCCTCCTCTCCTTCTGGCATCCCTATGATTCAGATGTTGGCACATTTAAAGTTGTCCCACAGGTTCCTAAGTCTCTCCTCATTTTTTTCAATTCTTGTTTCCTCATTCTGCACTGGTTGACTGTTTTTTTCTTCCTTATGTTCCAAATCATTGATTGGAACCCTGGTTTCCTTCCCTTCACCATTGGTTTTGTGTGGGTTTTCCTTCGTTTCACTTAGCATAGCCTTCACTTCTTCCCTTATGTGTTTGCCATACTCAAGCATATCTGTCAAGCCTGTGAGCATCTTTATCACCAGTGTTCTGAACTCTATGTCTGTTAGGTTGGCTATCTACTCATTCGTTAGGTTGGCTATCTCCTCATCACTTAGTTCTCCCACTGGAACCTTTATCCATTCCCCTTTTTGGGCCATACTTCGCTGTCTCCTCATCTTGACAGGCTCCTGTGTTTGTTTTCCTCTGTGTCTTAGGTAGAGCTCTCGCACCTGTTATGTTGTAAGGGGCGGAGCCTTAGGGTTTCGTCAGTGCAGGGCGACCCATTTCACCACGTTGTGGGGCTGTGTGTGTGGGAGGGGTTCTAGAGGGAACAATGCTGCTTGCTCAGCACTCGCGCCTTTTCCAGGCACTTTTCCTACTTCCGTATGGGACTGGCGCCCCTCTAGCTGCTGCCCTGGTTGTCGTTCCTGGAGTGCGTGGGTCTGCGAACATTCTAGGACCATGGGGGCCCTTTAAACAAGCGGACTCTGTGGAGAGACTGGCAGTTTCTGCCTCCACCCCAACCCCCACTGGTCTGCACAGTCAGAAGCAAAGAGGCCTGATTTTCCCGGTGCTCAACTGTGAGCTGCGAGGTCTGGTGAGGAGCTGGGAGCGCTCCCCAGGTGTCCCTCTCAACTTTTTAAAATGTGTGACTCCGTTTTCTGCCGGCCTGCTGCTGCTGCAGCCACTGCTGCCACCACCGCTGCTGCCACCACACCGCGTCCTCTCCGCCCCGGCTCCGCCCTTCCTACCTGTCTGGGTGAGTGTTTCTTCTTTATATCTTTGTTTGCTGGACTTCCATGCAGTTTGATTTTCTGGAACTTCTGGTTGTCTCTAGTTCTGAGGTAGTTGTGTTCCTTCTCAGTTGTGGAGGGAAATGCAGCGTGTCTGTCCACGCCTCCATCTTGGCCGGCAGTCTGGGACCTCTGTTTTTAAATAACGATTACACTGTGCCGTGGGTCAGCAGGTCACATCTGCTGTGCCCAAACTGAGCTGCGTGATTTGCCCAAACATGGAAATAAGATTGCACAAAAGTGGTATAAAGCAGGGTTGTCCTTGTTTTCCAGGGAACTGTGATAATGACATATATTATCTTGTGCTGTATTTTTAGTCTGAGCTCTTATACCATTCAGATAAAGTAGACATTATACCAGTAAAAAGAATTCTGTTCTCTTTCTATTACTTGGAAAGGATTTATAGACTAATGGGAACAAAGCTACAAGTAGGTACACTAAGTATACTGCCCAAGGACATTAGCAATACCATTAAGAAACCTGCTGAAATATTTATGTAGTTTCTTATTTCTAACAGAGGCAAAGGAATTCACAATAACCAAGACCATTTTCTCATTTGATGTGGATAAAGTTGTGGGCTTCTATACTAGAGTAACATAAAAAACTTTAATGATTATTTTATTCACATAACTTATGTGTAGTCATATTTTTCACTTTTTAGAAATTTATTGTTGTTTTATTCCAGTTGTCAAACACCAATTCAAAAGAACCTATGTTTATCCATATTTTTATAGCTTCTAGAAATCATTAAGATTGTGCATGTCCTTTGAGTGATTTGGTTTGGGGCATATCATTAGCTCTGATTTGGATCCAATGTTTGCAAAGAGATGGCGTTTTCCTAAATAGTCCTAAATAGTTAATATCCCAAAATATCACTCCACTAGAAGAACATTGTTCTTTAGGTCTTTGTAGTTTCCTATTAAGGAATGAGAAGAAAATGAAACTTAAGAAATGAGCTGGGGCAATAGTTTAAGAATTTTTGAAGCCGTACTACAGAGCTCATCTTTCATCATGTGGAGATTTCCGAACCCCAGTTTTATGGAGAGAATGGTGGTCTGAATCCAGGGCGGGGCAGAAGTTGGTTTACAGGTGTTTGCATAGAACATAATACAATAATTAATAAATAATAGCACAAGAATAGACATAAACCGTGTTTCACGTACTCACAGCCATGAGCCTACTTTTGCCCACCCTGTACAGGTCAGGGGGAGCCCGGAACTGGACGCACCCCGTGGGCTGTGCCTCAGTTATATGACCAGGGAATGGAAAGAATAGAAAATCACCCCTTAAGAACCGTTTCTTCCCAAAAGCATCACCTCCGGGGGTGCAGCGGGAATGTCTGACCTCGGCTCTCCATGTGCAGAAGTGGAGAAATGGCTTGTCCTTCAGCGTCTTCTCTCTGTGAGTTCTTCTCAGGAGTTTGATGTCTGAGGGGCCTGCGGCCTTTTGTTCTGAACGCGCCAGAGCCAAGGAAGTTTCCTTTCATCCGCCCGCTTGTCTTTAACATGGAGCTATGCTAGTTCAATGCCAAGTGCAGAGCAGGTGGCTTTTTCTGAGGGCGTCCCATTTCGCCTTGACCGTCCCAGGCTGAGTGGCCTGCTCAGAGGGGCGGCTTTAGTTACAGGTGCTAGAAAATGCCGGGCTGTAAGGATGCCCAGTGGAGTGTCTGGCCGCTTGGTTGGCAAGCCACGCGCTCGGACTGACGGTGTCGTTTTGGGGAGCTCTGTCCTTCGGGCCAATTTCCAGCATGAATAGTGGGGGAGCCTCTTCATCTCAGACTTCTCAGGCCTTCCAGGAATCCCACCAAGCCTGAACAGACACCAGAACACCATCTTGGCTACAGAGGCAGACTCACCGGAGACAGATGCAAACCACTACTGTTACTCTGCAAGTCACTGAGCCAGAGGAAGGAAGGGGAGGAGAGAGAAAAGAAGAGAAAGAAAGAATTCAAAGTAATGGTTTCAAACTTCAGAATATATGACCACTTCCTGGAGGAGGAGTTAAAGTAAGGGCTGCCGGGTGCTGTCCCCAGAGCTCCTGACTCAGTGTGGAATGGGGGCCCAGAATCTGGACTTCTCACCAGGGGATGCAAATACTGCCAGTCCAAGGCCCATGCTCTGAAAACCTCTCGTGTGACCTTTATGAAAGGACAGATACAAATGAAGAGTAAATCAAAAAAAGAAAAACGAAAGTAAAGATACAGCTAACATCGTATTTACCCATCAAAGACTGAATACTTCCCAAGGCTGGACACAAGGTAGCGATATCCATCTTCACCGCTTCTGCTTAGTATTTTACTGATGGGTCCTGGGAATTAGGAGAGGGGGAGAGAGAGAGAGAGAGGGAGAGAGAGAGAGAGAGAGAGAGAGAGAGAGAGAGAGAATATCTACATATCTACTCAGAACATCCTAAGGAATCTACTAATCATCAACTAGAGAAAACAGGCGGGTTGTCCAAAGTTTCAGGGTGCAGGGCGAGGTACAAAACCCAGCTGTATTTCTGTCTATTAGCAAAAGCAATTGGAAACTGAAGTTCAAAGGTAAGAGCATTCAAAAATTCTGTTGATAAAATGACCAAAGTGTGTGCACCTCTGAACACTAAAAACAGTAAAACGTTGCCAAGACAACATCCATCAGAGACGACCCATTCGCGGATGAGACGCTCCCTACTGGGAAACGTTCCTTCTACCCCAGTTGATATGTAGATATGAAGAAACCCCAGTCGAAACCTGTGAGCCTTCTTAAAAAATAGAACCGGCCAAACTGATCACTATGTGGCAATGAACATACAAAGGAACTGGAGTAGTTAAAACCATTTTGAAGAAGAGGAGCAGAGTTCAGGGTCTTCAGTAATTGACTGATTTTAAGACAAAGTGGCATTTGCAGAAGGGCGCTCACGTGTGTCACGGACCGGGACAGAGCCCTAAAGCGTGTTCCACATGGGCCGCCAACTCATTTTTGGCAGAGGTCCCAAAGTAATTCAAAGGGAAAAGGGTTGTCTTCTCAGCGCATTCTGCAGAAAAGAAAGACTATGTAAGTGAAAATAAACCTCATTACTTCACGCTTTTCACCAACCTCACCTTGAAATAGATCACAGATCTAAATGTAAGAACTAAAACATGAAAGTTCAGAAAAGAGAGCACAGGAGAGGTCCTATTGAACTCGGATCAGACAAAGATTTTTCAAATAGGACAAAAAATATAACCATAAAAGAGATACATCAGGCTTCATCAAAATTTAACAGCTTTGTTCATAAAAGGACAAAGTCAAGAAGATGAAGGGGCAAACCACAGACCGGGAAACTGCCAAGCATATAACTGATGAAGGCCGCGTACTCATGATATATACACACACACAACTCAACAACCAGGAAATACACTATTTGATTTTTAAAAGAGACAAAACGAATGTGAATAGACATTTGATCAAAAATGATTGCCCAAACCACAAGCGGCTCAGTATCATTAGTGGGGAAGGGAATGTTTAGGACTCCTTTAACATGCTACCCTACACTCACAGAGAGCGAAGATGAAGAAGACTATCCAGTGTCGGACGAAGGTGTGAAACGGCCTGGCGGGAACGTGGAATGGTCCAAGTCCCTTGGAAGACGGTGTCCGTGTCTGGCTCTGCTGGCGTCACCTCTCCTTTGTTCTCAAGCTGTCCCCCTTGGCCACCCCGCCCCCCCGCCACCGTACCTAAGTGAGCAGTCTCAGAACCGTATCCGCAGCTCAGACCTCTTTCCAAAGCCGGCCCTAGCTGTGCAGCTGCCTGGCAGGCACGTCCCCCACTGGGCACGTCCCCCACACGACCCCGCAGGCAATTCAACTTGACCTCATCCCCCTCAAGCCCGTCCCCTTCCTTGTCACCTCTGCTTCCCCTTCTGCCTCTCCTCTCGAGGTCCTGATGGTTCTGCCACCACCATCTTTCCCTGATTAATATTTTTAAACGTCCTGTCCCCTCAGCATCCTGGCTCACAAAAATCCATCACTTTTTGCCTTATTGATTGCAACT
Organism: Furipterus horrens; assembly: GCF_987537825.1. NCBI lineage: Eukaryota > Metazoa > Chordata > Mammalia > Chiroptera > Furipteridae > Furipterus > Furipterus horrens. The sequence goes on from NW_028327179.1 coordinate 101,185,026, forward strand.
TCGTCACCAGACTCCCGGGGTGCAGCCTGCTCCTCCGGAGGCTGTTCCCCACAAGCAGACAGACCCCATCACACCGCTCTGTACCTGGAAGGTGCCAGCCCCCCCCCCCCTCCCCTGCGCATTGCTCCCAGACCCAGCCTCGCAGGGATCAGGTCTCCTGCTGCGGCTCCGAGCGCCTCCCACTGCTGAGTCCCCTCATCATCTTCCTGTTGTGGAGTAGAGTCACCCCCAGGCCACACATTCTCTTCCTCCACAGGCCCAGGGCCACCCCCCTCTTCCTGCGCTGCCTGCCTTCGGGAAGCTGTCTGTGACCTGCCAGGACTTGTCCCAAAATCACACGCCTTCCGCCCGCGCCCAGGAGCCCACAGAATCATCATCACGCCTCCAGGAACCCAATCCCGCTGCCTGCAGGTCACAGCACACGGATAGCGATGCTCCGTGACCGCCAACCAAATGGGTAAACCGGTCACAGCAAGACAGCTAGCGGGGCGGGAGAGAGCCTGCAGGTGTTTGGTCCCCTAAATCCCCAGTGGACTAAACGCCCAGGGGTACGGAACTACAGATCCCCCTGCAAGCACATTTACAAACAAATTCTGTGTAATTAGCATTAAAGAGCTTTGCTGAATTGTCGGGGGAAGGTTCTTAAAGTGTAAGTCCTAAATCCATTATTTCTGGATTATCTTTAAATGAAGAGATCCTTGAAAATTCAGGAACAAAGCCCTGTCCTAACAGCCACACCAAACTGCTGCTTAACTCTCCGCCAGAGGCTGTTTTCCTAACACCCGTGATCAGTTTCATTCGGGTGTGAAAAGTACCCATTATTTTTTTTTTTTTACGCAAATGCTATTTTTTTCTAATCCTAAGAGACAAGCTAGAAGACAAGCCCATTTAAAATGCATTGCCCTCGTTCCTTTAAATGAGCTCAGGGGTGGCAAGCTGTGTTCCCGTCGGAACCACTGCCTGGCACGCCTGCGTCGCTAGGATTGCCGAGAACAGAGACGCATGCTCGTTGCCAGACACGCCAGCACCAGCACTGAGCGGCTCCGAGGCTGCTGAGTGGCTCTCCCACGCACGCTCAGGCGGGAGCTCCGGCGCTTCCTGCTGCGTGAGATGAGTGGTGTGACCATTGTTATGGGTGCCGGTCCTCCCACGTGGTCTGGGCGGTGACGATGCTGACCCAAGGAAGAGGGCGGGGACGGAGAGGCCACACAGTGGTCACTGAGGATGTGAGGGACCCCTGGGGTGGGGGGAGGGACTGAGGCAGACCCCGGTGTCAGGGGAGGGGACACAAGGAGACCAGGCAAGGGGGGTGAATACGGAGCCTAGGGTCATGGTGTTGAAGGGTAACAGTGTACAGGTGTGTGCGTGTGTATGTATGTGTGTGTCGAGTGCTCCTTTATTCTCCGCCTTTCCCCAGAATTAGTGGCGTAATGACAGAGTAGCCTCTGTGCATAACTGTATATTCCAGGATTCTGTCATCAGATAGATGACAGAGAGAGTAGACAAGTAGGCTCTCGATAGATCACAGAGAGGTGACCGCTATGATACAGAGATAAATGATATAGATTAGAGAAATGACAGATAGATAAGGGAAAGAATAGCCTGGACAGACAGATGGATAGGACATAGGTAGATATAGAGATATCACCATGAGAAAGAAATCGGTGACAGGTTAGAGACAGAGAGAGATATGGCAGATAGATAAGGGGGAGAGAGAGGATAGATCGGATGGGTGGGTGGGTGGATGGATGGATGGATGGATAGTTGCATTGATGGATGGACAGATGGATGGATGGATGGGTGGATGGGTGGTGGATGGATGGGTGGATGCGTGAATGGGTGGATGGGTGGATGGATGGATGGGTAGATACAGAGACAGACAGACAGATGTTGGTGAAAATTAGCTGGTTCTGTGGTGCTCTGGGTCCTGGACTCTGTGTGTAGCTAACTCCCAGGTCATGGACAGATGCATGTACAACTGACTAACCGGCGGGTGGGCTTGTGGGAGGAACAAGGGCACCGTGGGCTTTCAGCACTGTGAGCAGCTGAGAGAAAGTAAGTGGGGACTGAACCAGTTTTGTGATCGTTCCAAAAAGCTGCCTCTGTGTTCCTAAGGGGCTGGCAGATGTCCTCTTTTCCCTCCAGGAGTCATTTTCAAGAAGACTTCAAGGCAGCAGCGTGTTCTGTCGTTCATGTGAGCGAGTCCCGAGGGTTCATTTCTAGCTCATCGCGCTGATCGCTGGGAGGCTCCGTTGCTCCTCCTGCTCCTCTAACCGATAAGTTACGGTTCTGTATGATCTTCAGGCACTTGGTGGCAAGAGGTCCACCCTTCTCCTTCAGCCACCCCGAGGCGTTTGTTAGGAGACAAAGGCAAAGATGACGACCCCTGTCTAAGACAGGAGGACTCTGTCCCTGCCCTTCCCCATCGGTGCTGGTTTCAGCCCTCCCGGGTTGCTGGACTCGAGACTTCAGAGTTGGTGGGGATGGGGGTTTACAAAACGAACCAAGACGTGGAAAGGTTCGGGAGCAAGTCTGTTCTCAGGGACTTAGTCACTGTTCTTACCTGGTAGGCGCGACTCCATGGCCTGTCTCCCCGAGACTGAGACCCTGGGCAACTCACAAGGTGCCCTGGAGGTTAGGAAACCGCTACAGAATTAAATGACTGGTATCAGCGCCGACACCCCCAGGCCCGTGTCCCCTTCATGTCCCGGGTCAGCACAGGGTAAGTGCCTGAAGCCTCCCTCCCCGGGAGGAAGGAGAGGCCCGTATCTGCCCACAGGGCAATCCACTGGGCCTGTAACTGTACTAGTGACTCTGCCCCCCCAGAAGGGAGGTGTTGGAGACGCCCCCTTCCTTCTGCGGCAAACCTTCCCCGGCGCCCACCAGCTCCGTGCGGGCTGACAGGGCAGCCACCGCGGCTGGTGCACCGAGTGCTCTGAGATTTGCATCGTTTCATAACCGTCGGCGCCGGCGCGCTCCTGCCGAGGTTTGCTGCAGAGGGAGGCGCGCTGAGGGGCAATTTGCTCCCTTTATTGCCCCGGGCAGACGGAGTCAGGGAACAAAGGCCGACGCACAGGGACTGCAAACTACCGTTATTATTTTATCAGCAACAATAACACAATGTTGCATTAGATCAACTTCTGAGTAATGAGGGCGCCTGAAAGCAAGAGAGCGGGAGGCAGCAGAAGACGGTTCCCCGCAGGGTCAGGTGCAGCCGAGCCGGGAAGCGCATTTCCTTCCAAAGGCATGAAACCTCCCTGCGCCCGAGGGGGAGAGTTTCAAGGGCACGGCTCCTTGGCTGACCTTGGGCTGGCCAAAAAGTGCGTGTCGTTTTTTTCTGTAAAGTAAAAGATTTTTCATGTTCAGCAATAACTTGATGGATTCGGGTATTTTGGGTCTGTCAGCTGTCTCCTGCGGGGTAGAACGCGGGTTGTTCCAGGTAAATGTCTCGATTTGATCATTATCACCCTCAACGGGTCTGCCTGACCGTGGAGCGTCATCCAGAGAGAAATCTCCAGCACAGAACTTTACAAACCATTTTTGATAGATTCAGTCAGTCACAGCACCTTCTCCCTACACGGCACACTTTATTTTATTTTATTTTTTGCATTTCAGCTGTGCTTTTACTTTCCTTGAAATAATAAAGCACAATATGCTGAAAATGTGGCTTATTTTCATTCCTTTTCGATATTAAAACGGCTACACAAAAATTCACCGAATACATGGGCTTCAGTTCTCCTGAAGGTTAAATTGGGGTGTACATTTGGGGGAAGGGGCCGGCCGTTCCACGCTCGAGGCCAGAAAGAGGGGTTTGTGGGAGGAAGTGGGAGAAACACTGGCTTTAGTTTGTCTCATCACCGGACGTCAGCATGTCCTGCTGTGGTGAATACACTCAGCCACCTCGCGGCATGAGGTCTGTCACGGTTCGACATCATTGATGTTTTCATATACGTGATCGTTATTGCAAATATCTTAAAATATCATTGCCTCTCAGCATAACTTTGAAGCTATTATCCCCCACATTTTCATTTGAAAGTCACATGTTACTATGCCAGAAATCTGTTTTTAAAGTTTAGATCCCTACAATTTCAATATACTTCATTTCCTTTCTAATCCCGCGGTTTTCTTCTCCTTTTTTTCATTTAAAAATGTCATTCTTAAGAGGGTCTGTAGACTTCACCAGACTGCCCGGGGTCCACACCTCCGACGCGGGCAGGAACCCTGCCTGGAAGGTCAGAGAGGGAAGGGGAAGCCGCGGCCCCCCTGATGAAGTCCTCCCACTTCTCAGATTTGCTCTTGGCACAAGAAAAAGACCAACACTCCCTCGTAAACACACCAATGCACAAGTTAAAAATCAGCTTCGGGGGGATGATCAGCTTCTAAACAGACACCCCCTGAGGTTTCTAGCCAAAGATCCTGTAGACCCCAAACCACAGGGAGGCTGAGGCCTGGACCCGTGGGCCAAGAGTCTCGCCTTCCACGCGGCCGTGAAGGAGTCCCATTTCCTACGTAGGAAGAATGAGGCTTGAAGAGAAGAACAAAAATTACTGGAGCAGCCAATGGACCGGGCACGGAAACCTCCCTTTTCCCATCATTTCCTGTTCCTCCACAAGGAAGTGACGGTCAAGAAAGCCACCAACCACTCTGTCCTCGCAGTCTGAGCGCGTCACCCACAGTCTGCGTGGGCGTTTTACTCTGCACGCTTCTAGGATGTGGTTGCGATCTGTCCAGAGAGTCCTGCGACCAATGTGGTTTCAACGTTGATTTAAATGTTTCAGGTCTGCTCACCAAAGTGGCCGCGTGGGTTTCCGGCTCAACACCCGTTCCAGAAGGACAGGCACGCTCATGGTCTCAACATGTATGTTCTGGGGGAGGATTTCATGTCTACAGACAGCAAGCGTGGCCTTGACGTCACTTACATTATGACGGTGTCCCTGAGGGGCAGTGACCCCTTCCTCTCTCCAACACCCAACCCTCAAACTCTACTCTCAAGGGTGGGGGAAGGGACGGCTAGCTCCCCATTGTGACAGCGCTGCTTACCCGTAGCTTAGCTGTGACCTTTCTGGTATAAATGGTAGAGTGGGGACGTTAAGTGAGCAGGAGGGAAGGGTGCACTGAAATGAACGCTCAGGTTTTTGAGACTTCTGTGGACCCTCCTGAATCGGCAGACAAAAATCGCCGGGTAAGTCCTGAGAAAGAAGAGCTGCCCAGCAGCCCCGCAAGGGCAAGTCAAGGCGCATGGTAGTGTAACGCCCGTGTGGCAGACGGGCGCGCCGTCACGCCTGGAGAGTCTGAGCTAATTGCGTGGCACGCTGCTTTGATTATTAATAGCCAATAGTAACTGGCAGCTTACCTTTCAAAGTATCAGCATGCGCTGTAGAAAAATAGCATAAACTATAAGTAAGGCTTTATACTATTTATGATTGCCCAATGGCAGATCTCCACAGCTGGATATTAGAGGTGATATCTGGTACCTTCAAGTCACGTGGTGCTAGGGACTGAATTGTGCCTCCCGCCCCACCACCAGCATCCAAGGTGATGCAATTTGGAGGTGGGGCCTTTGGCAGGTGGTTGAGGTCATAAGGGTGCGCTGCCTAGTGATGGGGTTAGTGCCCTTATAGAAGAGACACCTGAGAGATTGTGTTCTCTCTCTCTCTCTCTGCCAGGTGAGGACCCAGGGAGAAGTTTCCCTCTGAAAGCCAGGAGGAGGGTCCTGAATCAGCTGGCACCTTGATCTTGGACTTCCAGCCTCGGGCACCGTGAGAAATGAATCCCTGCTGTGTAAGGCACCCCATCCATCTGCAGTGTTCTGTGACCATGGCCTGAGCTGACAAATAAACATGGAATGGAAAATATATCCTTTGAGAGTGAAACTATAAAATCAACCTATCAAGGACCCATGCAAAGTCGCTATGGAAAGAAGAGATCTCAGGTCAGAGCGAGACTTGGGTGCAAGCAGGTAAAAGGCTAAGTCGATGCAGTTAAAGAGCACATGAACCCGACGCTGTGTCTCGGGGACAGGAAAACACTGGAAGGGCGTACAGAAGATGCCTCCGTGCAGATCCGGACCTGGGAAGCCGGTCTGTGTCGGCACCTAGAAAGCTCTGCAAACTTAGAAAGAGAAGCTGGAATTAAATCTCCGAGCTCAGGGAAGCCTAGAATAGCTTGCTCCATCCTTGCCAAAGTGCAGGGTTTGCGGCTCTCAGCACAAACCACGGCAGGCGTGCCTTTCTCTCCCTGCGTGGAGTGCGGGGACCGTGTGGCTGGCTCCGTCCCACCTCTGCACAGCCCGGCCCACTGACATGCTCATTCACCTCCCTGTGTTCTTGCAGCCCACGCCACTCCACTGGGACAGCCTGTCCACGGCACAGCGGCCAGAGGCAGCGCTTTCCTGCCCAGCAGGCGGCCTGTGGTCACGAAAGGCTCTAGCCCTGGCTGGGTGGCTCAGCTGATTGGAGCGTCGTTCCATAAACCAGAAGGCCGTGGGTTCGATCCCCGGTCAGTGCACTACAGGAGGCAACTGGTCACTGTGTCTCTCTCACATTGATGTCTCTCTCTCCCTCCCTCTCTGTAAAATCAATAAATGTATTCTCTGGTGAGAATTAAAAAAAGAATAAGAAAAGTTGTTGACCACCAGACTCTGCAGTTTCCTCTCTTTTTTTTAAGTTTGCTTTTATACAAATCACCCGCGATCGAGACAGGCGCTGAGTCCAGCTGCTTTACAACCTGTCCTAGTCATAAAATCAATAAACATGCCAGCATTATTTGATCTAAACACAATTTAAAGCCAATTGAAATGTAAAACTTCTAGTATTTTATTTAAAAAATACATTTTGATGTCCACAGCAGTGTTAATATAAAGGTGGTTTGATTTACCCGTTAGCTCTGACGATATCCGATATTGTTTTATGCCGACATGTGACTCGCAATGAGACAGTGATGAAATGGCAATAACTCAGTCTTTCCTGTCCGCCTTACACTGCGCCATGTCACCTAAAACAGTCTAAGTACTGCGAGTCCGCTCTTGCCTCGTTTAGTTTCCCTAGTGTTTACAATGCACCTGTTTGTTGTCATTGTTCTTCCCCCAACACGCCACCTTCTTCTGCACCTGCCCACCCCCACAGCCTCCCCGTCACCCCCTGGCTTGACCACGTTGGTCTTCCGAGCAGCGGGAAGCGAATCCAGTCCTGCAGCCCTTCTCAGCTCCAGTAGAATGTTCTAGTCCGTAGGCTCTTTGTGGGTGATGTGCCCAGTGTCTGAGTGCGCTTTTTGGAGTCAGGGTGATGAATACTTTACATCTGCATGTTTCCCAAAGAACTTACGAAATTGCTGATGCGGATGAGGAGCTTTAGAAATATGGGCTGATTAAACAATCCACAGCAATTTGGGCGAATGAGGGCAGTTATTTCTTTTATTGCGGACACAAGCGCATGCCCACACGCAAAGGGAATTAAATATTTAAGCGAAACCAAGCAATGCAGATGGCTGTGGGCGGGAAAGCCAATTAGTGCGGCCACTGTAAACACCAGTACAGAGGCGGCTCAGAAAATTGGAAGGTTGACCTTATGACCCAGCCCCCCCACTTCTGGGGATTTATCTGAGTGAATCCAAAATACTAATTCAGAAAGGTGTGTGTGCCCGTGTGATTTATGACAGCAGGTGTGGAAGTGGCCCAAATGGTTATCAGTAGACAGCTGGATAAAGAAGACGTGGCACATATATGCAATGGACTATTACCTGAGCAGAAAAGCATAAATCTCACCACGTAAGACAACACGGATGGACCTGGAGGGTGTTATGCTGAGTGAAACAAGAGAAAGACAAATACCGCATAATTTCACTTACACGTGGAGTCTAGAAAGCACAACAAAGAAGCACGCAACATGGAGACAAACTCACGGATACAGAGGACAGAGGTAAGGCTGCGGGAGGGGAGGGGCTGGGAGGGGCAGGTCAGGGGCAGAGTGACTAAGAAGCCCAGGCTGGCGATTACAGAACACGGACAGGGATGTCAAGTCCGGCACGGGGAACACAGTCCACAACATTGTAACAGCCAGGTACGGGGCCAGGTGGGCGCTAGACTTACCGAGGGGGCCGCTTGGTAAACTGTAGAAATGCCCGATCACAACGCTGTGCACCCGAAACTGATATAATCTCGCGTGGGAACTGGAAGGAAAGATAAATACAGAAAAACGAAAGGCAGACCTTAAAACCCTGAGATAAGGCGGCCAGTTCGTGTTATTCCTGCTACATTGTATGAGGTCTCGTGAACACTGAATTGGCGAACACCGAACCTTATTCCTACGCAACATGCACGGTTTGGTTCCCGTGGTCACAACGCAACACGTTGTATCCACCATCAGTCTTTTCCTGTGTCTTTCCTGCTTAAAGAAATCGTATTAAATATATATTTTTGATTCATTAACATATAACTCACGCCAGCACTGCTATACCTCGGCCTGAATGAAGTTCATCTAACACGTGTGTTTTCTCCGTGAGGCGCATCACGCTTTCTTGAGGTTAGAGCGCAAGAAAGCAACTCAGCACCCTGCTTGGGGGCCACTTTAAACAACAAAATTACCCACCAAAAGCACAGAAACGCAGGAAACCCGTCACCAAACAGACCAGGGAAAGGACCCTTGTTTCCGGTGCACGAGCTCAGACAAGAAGGGGACGTCAGCTTCCCCGGCCTCAGCAGGGACACCCCCTGTTCTGCAGCTCCGTGCGTTTCTGGGAGCGACCACAGAGGCTCTGGAAGTACTGAGCTGGGGGTTACCAATGCACTTTAGAAAGCAGGCGACCTTGCACCTTTGGGATCTGCAATAACAAGGATCAAATCCTTAGGAAGGTCCTCGCGGGAGCGGGCGCGCGGGGAGGGAGGAGAGGCTCCGCTTGCCCCTCCGCGTTTCCAGCGCATTCACGGCTCCGTCGCGGACGTCCCAGCGGGAGGCCGGGCACCCCGCCATGTGAACCCCAGTGCCTTCACTTATTAGTGGAATTGGACAGGGCGAGGACATGTCTCTCTTTTATTTAGGTTTGTGTTAAATGGTGTGCATGCTCCTGAGGCACATTAATTCGTGATAAAAATAGAAAAACCAGTGTGGTTTCTTCATGAAACCAGTTGGCTGGCTGCAGCTAATGCTCACACAGTGTGCATTTACTGCCCAGAGTGAGACCCTGTGGGGACCCACGCTGCCACCGTACAACCTCGGAAACCCACGGGAAGAGCGGCACGAGCCCAAAGCCATCCAGGGAGCGTTGGTCCACCATCGTTAGTCAGGACAAGGTCACCCTGCAGGGATGGGCGAGGCTTGCCAGGAGGCAGCTCCAGAAAAACAGAACGAAAATGAGACCCGTGAGGACGAGGATGAGGATCATAAAGGACCCAAGGAAGAACGGAAACTCACGGGACTGTGTTAGCCACTCGGTAACGCACAGTGGGTTTACCGGGCGCCCTGGAACGCGCAGAGCACTGGCCCCGGGCAGTGGTCCCTGGGAGAGCCGACCTAGGGAACAGAAATCAAATCTTTACGCCTAGACCTTTCTCCTTTTCTCCTTTACTTTCGTTCGCATGGTTTAGACAATCTCAGTCTCATAATAAGCAAACTGCGTTTTTAAGTTAAACACTTTTCCCTGTTTCCAACGAAGTGTGGCCGTCGCGGCTGCTGTGTTCCCACTTCCAAACCCTTGAGGCTGAAGCGCTCCCTGACCGCATGGCCCGCAGAAAGCGCCCTTTGTCATTGGACGCGGGTGAAGACCAGCAACGTCACGGCCAAGAGAAGGAGGCCGGGGATGTGGAGAACATGCCTCAAATCTCCCGTCCAAAGACCCGCATGCCGTGTTATGAAAATAAAAGCAGCAACGCTCTGGCAGCGTCTGGTGCTGCAGCCACGGAAGGCGTTAAACGCAGGTGAGAGCAAACCGGGGCAGGTGGCAGGGGTGCCCGCAGGCCCCCTCCTGACTCCTTGGCAGGTGGGTGTGGCCCAGGAAGCCAGGCTCTGTGGTTAGAAATGGGAAGGGGTCCGAGGCCGCTGCGGGCGCTGCCCTCTGCACATCCTTTGCGGGTGGGGGGTGGACCCTGGTCGTCCCAGCGCTGTGACCATGCAGGGCGTGAACCGGGCACTCATGGCTCACTGACCACGGGGGACGAGCCCACACCCTGCCACGTGCCCCACTTAGTGTTCTGTTGGGATACTTGACACGCGTGCTTCCCAATTTGGGGAGCTGGACAGAAACACGCCAACTGTCACCATCCATAAAACTTCTGTGACAGAGCACGTCTCTAGCACCTACTTCTTTTCCTGTGAACAGCGCTGCGTCTCCGTGTGAGCCCCCCAGTCGGCCCCTGGTCTGGGGCCTGGGGGCCCACATGTTTTTCCTGACCCGTGATCTGTTCACAGATTTTCCATTTGAGAAGAAGCATCCATGAGACCGTGAGGTGTGCGCACCCCGTTACGGCTGATACCCTTCCCAGAACATCCTGCTTTAGATTTTGCCATCGTTCGAATGGCAAAGACGTGCATCCCTCGTGGAGAGATCTCAGGCCCGAGAGGGAGCGGTTCATGGGCAGAGCGCGGCAGCCCCCTCCCCGTACTCCGCACAGAAAGTCTCTGGCCCCGGCTGTGCCTGAGGCTTGTTTCCCACATGCTTGGCACCAGGACCCTGTGCCTCCCGCACGTGCGCCGTTTCAGCGCGCACAGCGGTCACCTGCCGGCGTCTCCTGTTGGACAGGAATGGATCACACACCTGGAGTGGTCGGGGACCTGTCCGCATCTGCCAAAGCTAGTCTACGTTTGAAAGAAAAAGTGCCCATTTTTTCAGGTTTCCCTTCCTCAAAAAAAAAAAAAAATAATAATAATAAATAGATAAAATAAAATGAAATGAAATGAAAAAATAAAATAAAATAAAGAGGGCAACAGGGGGCCTTCCAGGACCGAGAGGACAGAGGAGAAGGGAGGGAGCTGGGGGAATAGTGCTGCTCCCCTGAAGGGAGAAAACCCAGAACGAGGAAAAGAAACCGAGGGATAATTGCGTCAACATGTCACTAATCTTGAGTGTAGACAGAAACTCTATGGGGGGAGATACTTCCTTTTCTCTTTTTTTAAGGTGGTATTGATTTATTTTTAGAGAGAGGGGAAGGGTGGGAGAAAGGAGGGGAACATCCATGTGCGAGGCACATCAATCAGTTGGCCCTGGGGACCTGGCCCGCAACGCAGGCCTGTGCCCTGCCTGGGAATCGAACCAGCAATCCTTTGGTTCGCAGGCCGGCTCTCAATCCACTGAGCCACAGCAGCCGGGGTGAAAATATTTCTTTAAGTGAGTGCTGGCAAAAAGATTCGTTAGGAATTACTATAGCCCTAAATCTAATATGGCCTATATTTAAGCAAACACATCATATTACCAACGCATCCCCTATACCTATTATTCCTTTTTATTATAAAATTATCAGGCACAAACCATGATGGATTGTGTATTTTAGGCTTTTAAATATCTTATGTGGCATGCGATCACTTACAATGTAAAGAAAATCTATAACAATCAGATTAAAATAGGATTGAAAATTGCTATAATTCAATGAAATGGGTAAAAGCATTCTTATTAAATTAAAAAATTCTTACTCTCACTTTTTACATCTGGTTCATCAAGAAAATTATTCCATGTCTTCATGTGCTCTTAAAATAGAAAAAAAAAAAAAGCAGTTAATTTTAGTTTTAAAGCCATCATAAGTTTAAGAAAGATCAATGAAAAATAACAACTTGGCCACACAGAAATTTGATGAAGAAATTAGAAATGCAAAGCCCATTAGTGCTTATTGTGAGTAAAATAACGAGAATTAAATCCGAGGGGAGAGTAAAGAATAGTAGCACACTGTTGGATTAGAAATTAGGATATTTCCATTTAAAACATTTTTAAAAGTTTCAATTATAGTTAACATTCGATATTATTTATATTATTTGCAGGTGTATGGCATCGTGGTTAGACAATCATATAATCTATGAAGTGACTCCCCCCTGTGATTCCGGCACCCACCTGGCACCATACACAATAATATCACAAGATTACTGACTCTGTTCCCTCGGCTGGACTTTCCGCCCCCACGACTATTTTAGTAACTCCAATGTGTGCTTCGTAACCCCTTCACCCTGCTCATCAGTCCCTCGGCCCCCTTCCTGTCTGCCAAGGGAACCAAACAAACAAACACCAAATAGGACTACATCACACTGAAGTGTTTGCACAGCAAAGGAAACCATCGAGAAAACAAAAAGACAACCTACTGAGGAGACCTTCACCAATAATACATGGAATAAGGGGTTAATATCCAAAAGGGATAAGGAACTCCAACAACTCAACATCAAAAAATGGGCGAAGGACCTGAATAGACATGTCTCCAGACAGGACATACAGACGGCCAACAGACATATGAAAAGACGCTCAGTCACTAATCATCAGAGAGATGCAAATTAAAACCACAATGAGATACCACCTCACACCTGTCAGAATGGCCGTCATCAATAAACCAGCAAACAAGTGCTGGCGAGGATGCGGAGAAAGGGGAGCCCTGTGCACTGTTGGTGGGAATGCAGACCACCCACGTGCCTGCCCGTCACACATCTCATTGCGAGCGTCCTCACGGTGTCCCCTCCTCTCCTTGTAACGGCCGCTGCAGCTGCTTCAAGTCCCTGCCACGGCAAACACGCAGTCACCAGCTTGGACATGTAGACCTTTGTGGTTAGAAGCACAGGGTCTCCAACCGGCATGATGAAAAAGCCCCAGGACAGAGAGCTGTGGTGGGTATGGGACGATTGGTGGCACGCACTGTGACATGTTTACAATGGCGGGTCTGGTGTGCTGTGTGTTTTGCCAGGTCAGTGAGGCCGTTGGCCCGCCACCCTGCTGGAAAACGTTCTTTCCCTCTTCGGGATTTCAGTTTTCTGGGCCACATCCATGGGCTTGGGCAAGCGCTTCATCACAGAGAACGCGTGAGAAACCCAGCCCAGAGGTTTTGCCAAATGAATAAAGCTTTAGAAGATAATTCAAAATCCTAACTGGACTAGGAGTCCAGCCAGATTCCACCAATATCAAAGACAGGGCGTCTGTGACTCTTCAAAGTGAAATAATTCATCGATTTTCCCGCAAAGTATATATATGACGCAGGGCGGCGTTCACGCCTCTGCACGGAAATATTTCAGGAGAGTGGCAATTATTTTAAGAGCAAGTGGGCGCTTTAGCTCTGAAGTCCTGCTTGACCTGGGTGTACATCCTGGTTATTAACTGTCACACCGGGCCACACACTCCCTGGGAATTAATGTGCTGGAGTCCACAGGGCGGCCCTGAGCTATGAGCGCAGGTAACACTGGCTGAGAAAACACGCCAGTTTCTCTAACAGCGCCGCCTGTCGCGCGTCCCAAACACGCGCGGAAAGCAGTTGTGCAGAGTTGGGCAAGCCGGGCTGCCGTGCAGACGTGGACGCAGGCACGCGCGCCGTGAGGAGGCGCAGACCCCGGGCCCCCGGGCCTGTAAGCGTGGCAGGTCCAGGCCCATCGGTACCCACTGCTCGGAATGACTCCGTTCACCACGCAGAGCCTCCGTCTGCTGTAGCACTTACGTCCCCAGGCGTTACCTGCTCCGGCCCGGCCCGGCCTCGGCCGAGAGGAGGCTGCCTTTCTCTCGTCTGCCGGGTGAAACCTGACTGCCAGGCGACATCCCCTCTGAGACCCCCCTCTAGTCCTAATGGTCCTGTGACTTTACGATGTGATGAAGGGAGTCCTGGCTGGGCGGCTCCGTGGGTTGGAGCGCCGTCCTGATACACGCCCCGCGGCTGCTGGTTCGGTCCTCCGCCAGGGCTCAGACAAGGGTCCGCCAGTGAGTGCAGAGCTAAGTGGGACAACCAGTCGATGTTTCTCTCTCTCTTTCTGAAATAAATTTAAAAAAAAACAAAAAAACTAAACAAAGACTATGGTGGTTAGGTGGGACCCCCGAATGCCTCTGTTTGGGGTTCCCCGTATAGGCCTATTGGGCACAAGAGGTCACGTTGGAAGATGAAGCAGGACCACGGCCACGAGTGAGGGGCCGAGATGTGTCAGGCCTGCCCCGCGGCCACACAGCCCACGTCGGTAATGAACATGAGGGGACTTGACTAGGAGAGTACTCACTCCATTAGGGAGAACGGAGAACATGCCTTGGCAGCCCCCCAGCCCAGGGTGCAAGTCTGGTCCCAGCGGAGGAGCGAGGGAGACAAGCTCAGCCAGGTGCTTGTGGGGTCTCGGGACGCTCTTGAACAAGGGCCCCCATCCCCCAGGGCAGGCCCTCAGCGTCGCCGTCCCTGCCACGCTCCGCGCAGCTGGGAGGAGCGAGGGGAGTCCTACCACACGTGCCCGAGGCCCCCGGGAGCTGGGATGCAGCTGGGGGCTCAGCGGGCGTGGCGGCCTGAGGCTGGGGGCAGGCCCGGGATTTCAGGGGCCACCCCACGAAACACAGAAGGAAAAAGAAGCCATCTAGTGACACTGTAAGCCCCGAAAGGGCAGGGTGCACCTCAAAGCGATCTTCTAGGCTCAGGGCTGGGGCATTTCCCTGCAAGTCCCCCGGGGCAGTTAGTTAAGATGCCACAAGGGGCAAGACTGTCATGGTGCGTCCAGTTTGCCACACGCCCAGAGCAGAGAAAGGCCTCAAGCCGTCACCTTGCGGGCCTGCAGCTGCCACAGAGGCTGGCAGGGCCCCAAAGGCCAGGAGGACACGGGCAGGGCCCCCCACTGCCTGCGGCCCTGCCAGGGCGCCAGAGAGGCAAGCCCCCGCTCTAACCCGCCCCCTCTCGACCCCTCGCTGCAGCACCAAGGGCACGAGAATGACCTTGAGAAGGCAGAGCTCAGCGGGATGGGCATCGTGCGGGGGCTTGAACAACGTGCGCATCCTGTGGGCTTCTATCCCCAGCAGACATCCCGGACGGCCTCCTTCCTCTGCGGCCAAGGAGCTCTGTGGATTTCTTCCTGCATCTGCCCACCACGGGCTTTGAAGCCCCCTCCCCTTCTTTATGACATGCCTGGGGAGATCATGTGTTTTTTAAGTATGCTTTATTGATTATGCCGTTACAGTAGTCCCAGTTTTTCCCCTTTGCCTCCCTCCACCCTGTACCCCCTTCCCTCCAGCAATCCCCCGCTTATATCACGTCCACGGGTCATGCCTGTAAGTTCCTTGGCTTCACCCTTTCCCATATTATTCTTAACTCCCCCTGTCTATTTTGTACCAACCGATTATGCTTCTTAGTCCCTGCACCATTTCCCTATTTCTCCTCTTCCTCCTCCCCCTCCCAGCTGATAACCCTCCAAGTGATCCCCACACCTATGATTCTGTTCCCGTTCTGGTTTGCTTAGTTTGTTTTGTTTTTGTTTTCTTAGATTCAGTTGTTGATAGTTGAGTTTGTTGCCATTTTAGTGTTCATAGTTTTTATCTTCTTTTTCTTAAATAAGTCCCTTTAACATTTCACGTAATAAAGGGTTGGCGATGATGAGCTCCTTCAGCTTTACCTTGTCTGGGAAGCACTTCATCTGCCCTTCCATTTTAAATGATAGCTTTGCTGGATAGAGTAATCCTGGTTGTAGGTCCTTGCTTTTCCTCACATTGAATACTACTTGCTGGTCCTGTCTTGCCGACAGAGTTTCTTCTGAGAAATCAGCTGACAGTCTTATAGGCACCCCTTTGTGGGCAACTCTCTGCTTTTCTCTTGCTGCTTTTAAGATTCTTTCTTTATCTTTCACCTTTGGCATTTTAATTATGATGCGTCTTGGTGTGGTCCTCTTTGGGTCCAACTTATTTGGGACTCTCTGTGCTTCCTGGACATGCATGTCTATTTCCTTCATCAAATTAAGAAAGTTTTCTTTCATTATTTTTTCAAATAAGTTTTCAATTTCTTGTTCTTCCTCTTCTCCTTCTGGCACCCCTATGATTCAGGTGTTGGTACTTCTGGAGATGTCCCAGTCTTCTTATTCTCTCCTCAATTTTTTAAATTCTTGCTTCTTCATTCTGTTCTGGTTGACTGTTTATTTCTTCTTTATGTTCCAAATCATTGATCTGAACCTCAGCTTCCTTCCCTTCACCATTGGTTCCCTGTGAAGTTTTCTTTATTTCACTTAGTGTGGCCTTCATTTCTTCCCTTATGCTTTTGCTGTACTCAGTGAGTTCTCCGAGCATATTTATCACCAGTGTTTGAACTCTACATCTGATAGGTTGCTTCTCTCCCTTTCATTTAGTTCTTTTTCTGGAGTTTCATTCTGTTCTTTCATTGGGGCCATGTTTCTTTGTCTCCTTAAGTTGGCAGCCTCCCTGTGTGTGTTTCTGTGTATCAGGTAGAGCTGCTTTGATTCCCTGTCTTAGTGCACCTGTTAAGTTCCTCTTTCCCGTAGGTGACTGGCACCCTTCTAGCCTTGGTGGTGGTTCCCAGAGTGGGCGGGTTTGAGTACATGTTAGGACCATATGGGCCCTTTAAGTGGACTCTCCTGAGAGGCTGGCAGTTTATTCGGCTGCACCGACCCCCACTGGTTTTCACAGCTAGAAGTTATGGGGCTTTATTTTCCCCTCGATGGAACCCTGGGCTGTGTGGTCTGGCCTGGGGCTGGGATCACTAGTTCCCAAGGTATCCCCCCCAATTTTTTCCCACCACACATGAATGTGAGACTGCCCGTTTTGCCGGCCACTGCTGCCGAGGCCCCCCGATTCTGCCCCTCCTACCTGTTTGATGAATGTGGCTTCTCTAACTCCTTGGTTGTCGGGCTTACATACAGGTCAATTTTCTTGCAGTTCTGGGTGTTTTTTGTTTGAGGTCAGCTGAGATCCTTCTTTATAGTCGTGTGAGGAGGTGAAGTGTGTCTACCCATGCCTCCATCTTGACCGGAAGTGCCCAAGAGGATCATTTTACAGATAAATCATTGGAAAGACCCAACAGACTGGAGGCAGGTGAGGAAGCAAAGTACCAGAACACACTGTAGGCCCCGGGAGTGGGTGTGATCACACGTGTCTCCCACGGAAGAAGAACAGATTCCGGAGAGCAGGGTGCTTGGAACAGACTTCTAACCGGTGGGCACTGCTTGCCAAGAGCACTCTTGGGCTCCTTCACAGTGAGCCTGGGGTTATATAACCCACTGTCTTGCAATTATGGTTCCAAGAGCCAACGCGATCAAGCTGACGGGTTTGGCTGGGCTGACTTGCAAGGAGAACACGATGTTCTTGTAGATGCAGGAAGAGCAGCCACAGTTCCTAGGAGCAGAGATGTTCTTAGGACATCATGGAATTTAGGAGCATTCCAGGATTGCCCGAGAGGCCGGAGTGACAGAGAGGTGCTTGGTCTGAGCAGAGACGTCAGCCCCCCTGGAGTGCCCACCGGAAATTTAACTGGTGTTCAAAAATATTAACGGACGCCGAAGCTAAATTAATGACGGAAGTAGGAAAACCTTCATTACCCTGGAGGCCTTTCTCTCAGTCCTGCGTGTACACTGAGGAAAAAGATATTGATCTCCAATAATTTCAGTTCCCGTTTTCGTCACGTGTGAAAGCGTCCCTGGTTTGTCTTTGGCCTCCCTCGGCCGTGAAGGCTGGGCACGAGTTTACCGAAACGACCCCACTCTCTGAACGGGAGTGTCAGAGGCAGGGATTTTAATCAATAAAAAGACGGCACAGAAGCGCGAGGCCATTGTGCCGGCCCGGCGCCCGCCTGGGGTGGTGTGAAGGGCGGACCACCGAGAGGCGGCGGGAGGTCAGCCGGGGTGAAGTCTAACCGTCAGAACATGGGGTCGCCACTCAGATTCCATTATCAGCTCACAGCCGCGGTGGCACCGCAGGACACCCCAGCGCCCTCCCCGGCGACGTCAGCAGAAACCCCGCGGCTCTTCTGAGACAGCCCTTCTCTCCGCGGGTGTGGAGCATCAGCCGTCTGTGCTTTTACATCCCTAATTCAAGTTGTTAAACCCCCCAAACAGGAGCCAAATGAGGCCAGGGATGAGGCTGCGCTTAGCTCTGTACAGCCAGCGTCCTGTGTGACGTGCCCCGGGCCCTGATTTCCTGGGTCCTGGTGGGGAGGAAGCAGGAAGCAGACGAATGGTCCGAATTTGTCCTCCAGGGACTCCGCTGGCGCACTGATCCTGGGCGGCCAGTGTTTGCTCCAACTTGAGGGCTACCGGGGAGATGCTTGGGGACCTGAAGACGCAACTGCGCTGCAGAGAAGCAAGGACACCGCCCACTGGTGTCCAGGAGGAGAGAGAGCTGTGGGGGGAGGGCCGGGGGAGGGGACGGCGGTGGCAGAAAGGAGACAAGGAGGACCGAGCGCCCATCTCCCTCCCACGCACTTCTTGGCCCTTGACCATGTGGGACGGAGTGGGAGGCCCTGCTCCTCCGGGACTGAAAAACACATCACTGGTGAACTCAGCGGGCCTGGCAGCTCCGGTTTTTCTGTGAAATAAGTACGGTGCGTTAGTAAAGCTGGCCACGCGCCACTGAAGGCCCTAGCGTTCCCATTCATTATTGAAGCTGCGTGGTGTGGGGTTAGCAGGATGCTCCGCAGTGGCTCCCGCCGCCCCATCGGAAGCATCGGGGCTATCTGGGACTGCAGGGCACTTAGGGAGTGTGTCTTCTGCAGAGACGCTCCAAACAGAGGGTTTTTCTGATGCCACTAACAAACCTCCTTATGTAGGTAAAGGGATTTCTGAGCAGCGTGGAAGGCACCGCCTCAGGTTTTTCTTTCTACTTGTGCCATAATCTGAGAGAGGGGAGACGAATGATGAAACTAAAAGAAAACAGAACCCGCCAGGGGTATAAAAATATACTCAGAGATACCTAGTTTCAGCTCCAACCTGGCAAGAGCTCAGGAGTCATCACGCCCACACTTATAAGAAAAACCTGCGTGGACTAAAAATCAGGGAAGCGGGGTCCCAGGGCGCACAGCTCCTTGAAATCTGCAGACAGAGCGTCAAGTCACGGCTGAGATCTGCTGACTCAGAGCAGAAGCCACTGGAGGGACGCACGGGGTCCCTGGTGCCGTGGATGAATGGCTAGGGGCTCCGAGTGGGGCAGTGCGACAGCGCACACTCCTTGGAGGGATCACACACGTGAGGATTTTACCTCCGAAGCAACAGCCCCGAACAAGAGTGTGTGAAAGGGTTCCAGGACGTCGGCCGCAGCAATGTCGCCATGGCATGACGGCCCAGCGGAGCGAGGCGTCCGTACGCACCCGTATTTCGAACCTCGGTTTGTTTACCTGGAAAGGGAGCCCTGCGTCACGCGCCTCTGAGCTGTGAAATAAAAGGGAAATGATTTTCTCAGAGACGTCCCCTGGGGAGAGCAACGCCAAGCTTCTAACCAGCACCGGCCTCCACGGCCCCGCTCGGCCCATCACGTCACACGGATGCCCCAGACGCGCTCCGCAGTCACGGGACAGAAATGTCTTCAGCTGCTTCTCAACTCCTTCAGTGGGCAAAGGCCTCCGAACACAATCGCTTTTTTTACAAAATGAGGATGATTCCTACTTGGACTTGGGAATACGAAGGAAACACCACACCCACCAGCAAACACCTAAGAATGAAATCTGTCACGTCCGCGCGTGCGCTACGGGGCGCGCTGGTTCTCACAGGTGACCCAACTCCGTCCTTCACTTTCTAGGTGATGAAGGTCAGGGTGCGGGGCTAGGAAACCGACACCCAATCGTGTGGCTTGATTTTCCATCCAGAATACTCAACCTCAACCCTCATTCGGGCAAATCTAGGAAAAGCCGCACTTTGGACTAAGTATCGCAGCTGTACCCTAACGTGCCCCTGGCGCCCCGTTCGGACTTGGGGTTCTAAGTCTTGCCAGGCAGCCTGCGCGCGCAGCGGCCCCTTTCCTGATTTGTTTGTCTCAGTTCCCCAGGGTCAGTTTTCTGTTTCGCTCTGAATGCTGCCTAATTAGGTTGTGCCCTGACAGGCGCTAAAAGGAAAAGAAGGGAAGAAAAGAAAACGCGCAAGCCCTGGGGAGCGGCCAACAGTCGTACCGCAGACCGGAGAGGGAGCGCCCTGCGCCCTCCCCCCGCGCGCGCCTCCCGCGGTTGCGGCCCCGCAGACCCGCCCCCGCGCAGCGCGGCCCGGGGCGGGGGCCTGGCGTCCTCGGCTGCGGCTGGTGGGGCCTCTGCCAAGGAGCCTGGGCACCGTCCCGGCTCCTCCTCCGCCCCCGCCACCCCTGGGCTCCTCCTGCGGTGCCGCCCGGCAGGGCCTCGCTGCCACCTCCTGACCATCCTGGGAAGACTGGGCGAGCGGAGCCGGGGGTGGGAGCCGCAGGGAGCGCGCCCGCCCCTCGGACCTGCTTGTAATTACCGCGCGTGGGGCGGGCGGGGGCCGGGGCGGCACTGACGACGGCTCAGCCTGAGCGCAGAGGGAGCGGAGCGCGAGACCCGGTGCGGTGCACGGAGGCTCCGTCCCGGGTGCGTCGGGCGCGGGTCCCCGAGCTCCCAGGGGTGAATCCATTTCGAGTCTCCCCTCACTTACCTCCTCGGCCCTGCCCGGGGCTCCCTTGGGACTTGCTGGGGCTTCTGGTCTGGAGCGCCCTGGACGGGGTCCCGGGAAGGCAGCGCCCATCACAGCGACCTCGGAGGGGCCGGCGGGCTCCCTGCGGTTCCGGCAGCCGCTTCTCCTGCGGCCGGACTGCGGGCTTCACGGCCCCGGTGACGAGCCCCGCGGGGCCGGTGGCGCTAGGACGAACTCCCGCGCCCCTCTGGAGAGGGCGCCCTCCTCGCCACCGCCGCGCGCGCGGAAGTTTTGAAGGTGGAGGAACAGGCCCCGAAGTTCTCCGGACATGAATCAAACCGCGGGCGTCTCCAACAGCATCAGGTGTCCGGGCAAGGGACCCAAGGTAAGGGACCCACGACGAAAGGGCTGGTACGGGACCTGGAGGGCAGGCTTGGGCAGCCGTTTGGGGCGAGTGGTCCCCGCTAGTTGGGGGACTCGGAGGCGCCGGTCTCTCCGCGTGTGTGTGTGTGGGGGTGGTACTCGTGTCCAGGCGGCTGACGGAGCGTGGGGTCTGGGAAGAGAGGTGCTGGTTCCTGAACCCAGAGCTAACGCGGGCTCTGCCGGCGGGCGGCAGGGGCAGCTGTCCCCCGGGTCGCCGGACTTTCGGGGAGGGGGTCGGCGGAGGGAGCTGGGCCGGCGGGAGCCAGACGTGGCCTCTGCGGCGGGAGCTGGAGGGAGAGCCCCCGGGACGCGCTCCGGGTCTGCGCGCGCGCTCCTGCCGGTGCCGCGACCGCGCGCTCCATTCACTTCAGCGGGCCGCTGCTAACCGGGAGTGAGTGGTTACCGGGACAGGACGGGCGGTCGGAGAAAGGAGAGCGGTCCGCGGCCCGAGGAACCGAGGCAGAAGCTTCTGGTAGCCCGGAGTGTGTAGAGCCAGGACTTGGGCACCTCCGCGTGCCATGCACCCGCTCTCCAAGGCGGTCCCAGGTCCAGGCGGGCCGTGGGCGCGCGACCTGTCTTGGCTGCTGGATTCTGGGGTTCACCTTAGCTTGCAGCTAGTTTGCAGGGAAATCCTTACCAGCGTTACCCGGGGGAGCCCCGCAGCAGGACACGGATCGATGTACTTGTTAAATATTCAAAACCATTTCTATTTTTTTTAAACTGAAAAAAGACAAGTGCTTTGAATCTTGGATATGATATGTAGCCTGAATCCTGCTGTGTCTTTCAGCTGGCGTTTGCTCCCCCTCGTTTTGCCTCATACATATTATATGCAGACAGGCATATATTTTATTTATCTTGTTATTTAATAACTAGAAGGTTGTTCCCGATAATGTCTATTCGCTGGGGGTTGGAGTTTGTCATGATACTGGATTCATCTGGTGAATCAGGGAGCTCTTGGTCTGCTGAATTATTTGAGATGAAGATTTTGGACTGACTACCTTTATTTCAACTGAGTAATACCCAGAATTTTCTACTCCAATCAGGTCTTGGGTGAACTAATTTAATAAGCCAGTCATATCTCTGCTCTCCTTTCTCATTAACTAGGGCTCGAGTAGTTATGCTTTTCACATTTACTTTATTTAATATCCAAAGGAAATGTCTTTTTAATATGTAGGCACTGATAGTATAAGATTTTAAGTGAAAAATAATAAAGTTTCACACATCAGGGAGCATGTAGTGGGGCCATCTGCGGAGCTCAGAAGATTCAGTAATTTCTTTTAAAAACGCTCTGGGTTCTGGTGTTAACAAGAATTGCATGCCGGGTGTTGACGTCAGGAACTCTTTCTGGGACGTGTTCCGCAGCTGCGAGAACTTAGAAGGTACCGGGGCACCTGTTCGTCGTGAACTGGGAGTCGCCGTAGGCAATGAGCTTGATCCATGGGATCGTCTTAAATCAGCAAGCGCCCTGCGCCCTGCACCCTCCACTCAGTTAGCAAACACCGTGAACGCCTCTCGCGTTCCAAGGACCTAGCCCTGAGTACAGCGTTAGATATTAGCTTCTCGGTCTAGAAAACAGCTCTGTTCATGACCAGCCCTTGGGCTTTAAAGTCTTGCACGCTGCCCTTGGCCCCAAGGGAGGTGATTGCTCTCCACCTGCCGGAAGTAAAAAATACTCCAATCCCCACCCTCAGAGAAGAAGCCCTGAAGCTGCGGCTTGCCTCCGAAGTGTGTGGTTCTGCAGGGCGTCCTTTGTGTTGAAGGTCACTGCAATGCCATGTCAGTGCTGGGGGTGGACTTGTCGTGGGCTCAGTGAGTGTTCCGGGGTGCATGAGGGGCTCGTCCGTTGCAGGGGTAACAGTCATCCGTGGAAAGTGCCGGCCAAACCACACGAGACGCAGGATATTACGGTGTTTAGCGAACTCTGAAACGCACTGATTACTGCATTAGAAGTTTGAAATAAGTGTTCCCGGTTCACGCACGGTTCTGAGAGTTCCTCCTGGAGACCTTGTGGGAGGCGAGGCTGGCGGGACCACGTTCCCACTGGGCTCCCTTCTGTGGTGTCTGTTTCCCGATCCCCGTTTTCCGCTGGGCAGGCTGTGGTGGCTGGTTCCGTGGGGACCCGGCTGGGGGAGCACGTGAGAGACAGCCTCTGATGGGCCGTGTAGCCTCCTCGCCCCTGACGTGGTGGGGGGCGGGGGGTGGTGGTAACTGACCTTCCGCTAAGAGCTACTAAGAATCAGTCACAGGCTAAGTAACCCCACGTCATTCCCAGCAGGGGCAGGTGCCACGGCCCCTGGCGTGATGGGTCTGGGAGTTACAGTCCCATGGGGTTAGGGAATGAACTGTCCCCGTGGGACCCTGCAGCCACAGCTGCCCCTTGCCGGTCTGGCGAGCAGCTGCCCCTGTTCTAGAGTAGTCGAGGCCTGCGACCAATGGGCTGCTGCCCGGGGACCAGTTGGGGACCCACCAGGGGCGTGTCGGGGTGGCGGGCTGTGTGCCGGAGGTGCCGGCGGGCTTCGCCAGCTCTCCTGTGATGGCTGACTTCTGCAAACATGCTAAGGGTCTGTCCGTCTTTCTTCTTCTTTCTTAACATTACCAAATGATATACTTTATGAGACCAATTATATGAAAATACATCTGTGAAGAGAAAAGATAACCAACCAAACCGCAACCCGTGATGAACTCAGCGGAGGAGACAGGGAGCCTCTCACCACGTTTTCCGCTTAGGTTCTCTGTCGTCCGCGCGTACTGTGTTGTCGTTGTTCCTAGTGCTTAGTGAGCCTCTTCTGTGATAATTTTACTAAACAATGTGAACATGAAAATTGTTGGTTTTGAAAACTTACATGCCATTGTATAAATTATTTTTCAAAACCCAGTAAAATCTTTATTTTGAAAAAGAGCTGCTGTTTTACTATTTACACAAAATATTCTCCCTTCTTTCTTCACCCTGTAAACGATGCTGACGTCCCCGCGGCAAAGGCCTTGGTCGCCGCTGTGTCCCGGCGCTGCGGAACGGACAGTTGAAACCTGCGCGTGCCGTGGGGGTTCACCTGTACCCCGGATCGCTCTTTAATTTGCTGTTTTCCTTTCCCCCTTCGCGTTGCCCCGTGGCTGCATCAGCGGCAGCACCCTCCCCTCGGGGCTCCGAGACAGGAGGCCTTCCTGCTGGGACAGGTGTGCTGGGTCAGCGTCCCGCTCTGTTTTCTGACCTGCTCGCTGGAGTGTTGCTCACGTCCCGCCTACATAGAAGAAAACGAACTTTTACTTAAAAAATGTTTATTTACTGATAAACTCCATGCAATATTGTATTTAAAGCTCACATTTTGATTGTTCTAGGGGAGGCTTTGGAAATCGTTGGGGAGGTCACTGAGAGGGCGTGGCTGCAGGTGACTCACTCCCCGGACATAGGAATCAGAACCCGTCCCCCTGTCCCCCCGACCCCTCTCCTTGGAATGTATGCCCCGCCCACCCTTCCCACAGGAAGGAGCTGTCAAGGGATTGAGACCACCTGGACAGTAGAGGGGACTGAACCCTGTTCAGAGTTAAGATTCTAGCAGGTGTGACCAAAGCAAAGCCCTTGCTGCGGAGCACACCTGTCACCTGTCACCCTGGAGTGGTCTGCCTTTTCCTTCCCACCCTCCCTGCCCTCCAAGGGAAGCCAGTTTCAGGGTTCACCTGGGAAGCTCCCCAGGTCTGGGACCAACAGCAGTGCAAGTATCCCCTTCCATGAACTTGGCTGCTTCTTCCCACTCACTTCCAACTTCTTCTAGTGCTTTCTTCAGCCCGGGGACGGGCACAGCAGGGGCACGGCCTGGGGGATCCGTGGGGCGGGGGTCTCTGTCGTCTTCCCTGTGGGACATTCCAAACACCAAGGCCCTGTCACTTCAGACCGTCGGGCTCAGTGGGAATGCGTCTGCGGCTGCTGCGAGGTACACCCACCTACTCGTCCCCTTTGCCTTCATTCGCAAGCGTGTTTTTCCTGGGTGTGGGATTCTGACCGAGACGGTTTGGTTTCTCTTTCAGCGCCTGGAAGATGGTCTTCCACTGAACTCTGGTCTCAGTTTTTCCTACTGAGAAGTGAACAGTCACATTCCCTGTTTACTTTTCAAGATCGTCTCTCTTTAAAAATGTGCTAGTTAATTTTGTTGGGGTGATACTGGTTAATAAAATCATATAGGTTTCAAGCGTACATTTCTATGATATGCAAGGCAGTACACAGGAGTCCCTCTCTGTATCGCGGTTCCCTTATCGCGGCCTCACTGTATTGCACAATTTTTAAATATTATATTTAATGATTTATCGCGGATTTTTCGCTATTTCATGGGATTTTGTGGTACTGTATACATATGTTGTTAAAGTTACGTAGGTTTGAGAGTGTAGAATATGTTTAAGAACATAAGTAGTGTTTATAAAAGTGTGGGAAAGGTTAATAAGGGACTGGGAATGGTGATAAGTGTGTGGGAAGGGTTTATAAAGCCTTAAAATATGTATAAACACTAAAATAAATGTAAGGCTCCTATGTTGCAGATTTTCACCTATCGTGGGGGTGGGGGGGAGTCTAGAACGTGACACCCGTGATAAGTGAGGGATCCCTGTATGGCACTGTGTGCTCACCACCCAGAGTCAAATCCTCTTCCCTTTGCCCTTTCCTGTCCCCCTACCTGCTTCCCTTTGGTAACTACCATACTGTCGTCTGTGTCTATGAATTTCCATTTTACATCTCACACATGAGTTAAATCATACGGTTCTTAGCTTTTTCTGACTGACTTGTTTCACTTAGCAAGATATTCTCAAGGTCTATGCATCTTGTCGCAAACGGCAGTATTTAATCTTTTTCACGGCTGAGTAGTATTCCACTGTGGATATGTACCACCTCCAGACTGTCTCTTGACCTTTGGTTTTTAGCATTTGAGTGTTGTGTGCCCGGGTGTGCATTTTTTCGTGGTTATCCTTCGAGGAGTTCATAGATCATCTTAGATCTTTCAATTCACTGTAGTTGGGAATTTCACAACCATTATTTTTTCAGATTTTTTTTCTGTCCTTTTCTTAATCTGTTGAGATGACAATTATTAATATGTACACACTTTCTGTTGTCCTGCGAGTCTCTGAGACTGTTGATTTTTTAAAACTTTTCCCTCTTTCTTCTTCATAGGTGATCGCTTCCGTTGCTTTATTTTGAGATTCACGCCTCTGCTGTTTCTCCATCTCCTCGTCGCCCATTCGGTTGCTTATTTCCGACGTTGTAATTTTACTTTAGAGTTTCCTCTTTTCCTTTTCCTTAGTTTCTGTTTTCCTTGCTTAGATTTGCTCTCCTTTCATTCATGGTGTGTGCTTTTCTCTTCCTTTCAGGTAACGGGTCTCATTGTAGCAGCTGCCGGGAAGCCCTTATCTCCAGCTCTAGCATCTGGGTCACCCCAGGGCCGGTTCGTGTTGGCTGTGGAGGGGGCCCCATGTTCGCAGGGCTTTGCATGGGGAGTCGTTTCGCATTTTCTCCTGGGCGTTGTAAGCGTCGCGCGGAGACTCTGGATCTGGTTACGTTTCTCTGAAGAGTGCGTGCTTGTTTTAGTTTTTAGTGAGCAATGAAGCAGAGTTTTGTACGTTTCGTTCTTCTAGCCCGCCTTGGCCGCCTGGCCTCTCCCAGCACCCGCCGGCTTGGGGGGAGGGGTGGGGAGGGGCGCCCAGAGCAGCCTGCGGCAGCACCCACGCACAACCTGAGGCTCTCCTACTGATTCTAACCGTGGAATTCCCTCTGACCTCCCACCGCTGCAGAGGCCTGAGCCCATGACCCCTGCAGACGCTGCTACCCTCGGGCTGTTCTGCGCCCGGCCCTTTGCTGTGTACACTGCACGAAGCTGTAGTTCTGCTTGCCGTGGCCGTCTGGGCGTGAGCGTCACTCGGCCACCGCTGGCGGCGGGACGCCCCCTGCCCTTGTCCGTGGTCCAGTCAACGCCGAGACTTCAGAGTCGGTCGTTTCGGGGGCTTTACCTGCTGGCTCCCTAGAATCAGCAGCATCAGCTTTCTGTGATGACTCAGTGGCTCGCCAGACTTGTTCTGAACCTTATTGCCTAGCTCTGCAGTTCAGAACGCAGTGTTCCTCTGCGCTTCGAAGCTCCATCAGGGAAGAAGGGTCCGGTCGGCCTCAGACGCTCCCCCACCGCTGTCGCCTGTCTCCTCCCCGCCGAGACCTCGCTCAGCCTCTCTCTCATTTCCTCTTCCTCCTGCGCCTTTGCCCAAATTCACGCTTTGACAAGTTATCACCTGGTCAATCCAAAGGCCCCCACGGGCTCCTTTCTTTCGCCCTGTCAGGAAAAGCAAACAGCAGCTCACTGATCTGCCCGCTCCAAGATGCCTCCCACGCCTTTTCCAGGCCTTTCCGCCCCTCTGCAGTCAGCTCCGCAGAGCCGCTGCTGTGCAAACTTCCCTCCGGCGGTGCCTCTGGAATGCAGCGGCCACCCCCTCCTCGTTTTCAGGGGTGAACGGATTTCCGACTTGGATTTCAGGGCACAGCTGAGCCACCCACTCCTTTTCCGTGGGAAGTCCTCCCTGAGGACTGATCAGCCGCTGACTCACAGCCGCTGTGACAGCTCAGGCGAGACTCTCGGGTCGCTGGTGCGGCTGCAGCCTGGTGTGGCCCTGCCGCCCCCCGCCCCTGGGCCGGGACTGAGCCATCACCCAAGGGCCGGAATTCAGTGAGAAGGAGGCTTTCGTCCTCCCTCTGCAGTCTGTCTGTCGGCGGGAATTTCAGACCTTTCCGCCTGCTCTGACCCCTGCCCCTCCCTGTTCCCGGGCTTCTAGCTCTTTCTGGACGCCCAGCTCCACCATCCTGACCAGGCTCTGGGGTGGGGCCTGGTTTCTCCCAGCAGCGGGATCCTCCATCCCTAGTATATGAAGTATTTTAAAAACAGGATCTACTTCCGAGGGGGCGGTCGGGTCATTCGTTTTAGAAGAACTGAGACTCCACAAAGTATCACTAGTTATGGAGAGAGTGAGGGCTGTCACCCCTTGACTCCCGGTTCTTGGCACGCGCATTTGTACGAGGTTGTGGCATGGTCTGTCTTGTCCATTGGAGTCCAAGTCAAGGGCCACATCTGCTGGACAGTCAGGGAACCCGCCTACAGGACACGTCACCAACACGTACTATGAACAAGAGCAGGGGCAGCTGATCATTCGTCCCGGCCACCTTAGCTCTTCATACGAAGCCAGGAAGCATCCTTGGTTGGTGGGGAATTTCTGAAAGAAACAGGAAAGGGAACTGGTATGAATAAAATATGTAAATTATTGCTATTCTGCAGGATCGGAATCATCCTGAAGAATTTTAGAAAGTTTAATGTAGGGCGTGAAACATAAATTACTTTAATGACTTCCAGGATATTAGCACACATCTATTTATATTATTTTGGTTTTATATTTTATTGACTTAAGCAATTTTAATCGCCCTCGTTTTCTCAGTAACACGCATAAAACCCATGTAAGTTTGCGCATAAGTTAAATTTCCAGGAATAGAGGGCAGAAAAGGAGAAGCAATTATTTTCTCAGTTTAGCTCATGGGATTTTTTTTTTTAAAGTCAAAAGCTGCACCTTGAATGCAGTATTTTAATGACCTGATATCTTGTACCTATTGGAGGAAATAGACTGGAATTTTATGGACCCCAAATCTGGCCTTATTTTTGATTACAGGCCCAGAAGTCCATATTTAATCAATGGGGGGAGGGTGTCTGAGTCTTTGCTCATCCTCCCCCGTGTTTTTAGGGCCTTAGAAAGTTTTCATTGTTTTTATACCATGTCATTCAGTCGCTCTTTTATGGTCTGCATCTTTTCCCCCTTTTTTAAAAAAAGATTTTATTTATTTACTCATGGAGAGCAGGGAAGAGAGTGAGAAAGAGGGGGAGTGAGAAAGAGGGGGAGAAAGAAGGGGAGAGATACATTGATGGGTGGCCTCTTGTGCACCCCCCAACTGGGCCCCAGCCCACAACCCAGCCGTGTGCCCTGACTGGGAATCAAACCGGTGACCTTTGGGTTCACAGGCCGGCACTCAATCCACTGAGCCGCACCCACCAGGGCTTGCATCTTCCCTTTTTAATGAAAAATTTGAATGCAATATGACAAGGTCATAAGGCACTTAGACATTGCTGTCATTAACAGTTGTGTCTGACAAAATGCGGACACAGCGGAAGAGGTTCATGTTAGTTATTTTATTTTTCGTAGATTAAAAAAAGGGAGGACACACTGGCGTTTGTTAGAGTCATTTTAATGTCCAAGTTCAGATGTGCAGAAACCCACCTCGTGGCGGATTACTGATTGCGGCGGCGAGGAAATAAGGGCACGCGTCGGTGGACCGGATCTCGGAGTTAGTTGGGTTTGCCTCCCGTTTGAGTGGAGCCTCAGGGACGTGGAGGCTGGGCTGTGGGTCTTCTTTTTTTCAGTCTGGAAACTGGGGAGCCGGCTGAGCTCAGAGCCCCGCCGAGCTCTTCCTGCTGATACCCCAACCCTAGGAAGAGTCGTAGGCAGAGCAGCTGCCATTATCCAGGCATTCCTTGAGGTCAAAGGTGGCTTTATCGCATAATACACTTACTGTGAATCCTAGGGGCAGCCCTTCACACTTTAGTATGAAAGCACACCCATTCCACACAGATCCAACGTCCCCCGGAGGCCTGAGGCAGAAGGTTCTGTGTGGACCCTTGATGGGGGCCTTTCCTCATATCCTCCCACTTTCCATAACATTTTCATACCTGTTCTGTTCTCCCAGCTTCGTGGCAGGGACTGAGGAGGACAGACAAGCTTGTATTTCTCTTTTCCTTCATTAACTGGGGAAATGGAGCTACGTGATTCTATACACAAATCGCCCACGGTCCTGGAGCTGGTGACGTCAAGAAAATGCTTTCAAATGGAAAATGTGTAAATAATGAATAGTGTTGACTCTTATCTGCTGTAAGCTTCAACCTAGAGGTCTGTCCATTTTCTCACAGCTGAGTAATAAGTATGTATTTTAGAAGTATTGCACTCCTTGCTTACTATTCTTTAAAAAAAAAACAAAAAACTGCTACTTTTATTGTAAACCAGGGTCTTCCCAGATGGGACAGCAAACGACTGCATAAAATACCCAAATTGTTAAACAAGGAGGAAGGCCTGGCTGTGGGGCTGCCGTCAGAGAGAAAGGGGGCCGGGGTAGGATGCATCACTGACGTCTCCCGACAGGCCCCTCCCACCCCCAGTCGCAGGAAACCGGAGCTCCAGGTAGCAGAGCTTTGTGCTTCCCCAAACGGTAACTGTGACTCTTGCCGACCAGAGGCCCCGTGGGTTGTTACAGACGCGTATTATGTAACATTTTCTATATCTGCTTCTGGGGCCACTGAGAACAGATTCTACAATTCCTTCCCGCGTGCGGACACTGTAGCTTACCTTCCTCTGCCTAGTCAACGGCTGGAGAAATCACAACACGAGACAGCGCGTAAACAAATCAAGAACGATAAAGTGATGTGCATCACCTTCCGGGGAATGCAGGCTCTGGGAGGGGCGCAGCGTCTCTTCCTTCTTCATCTGGTCATCACTTGCCAGGGGGCCATCTGCGACCTGGAGGTGCTGCCCAGGGCCACACGGCCGCGCCCCTCCCGGCCCACGGCCTCGCTCTGCCCCCTGAAACACAGGACGGACGCGGCCTTCCTCAGCACAGCCGGGCAGCCCCGGGCTGGACACGTGCTCCCGGGTGAATAAATCCACCGGCTGAGCTGACCCCATCCCACACCTGCTTTTGGGAGTTTGGACTAAGGGACACGTAGCCCTTGCCGGGGGATGGAACGCTCTGTATGGAAGGTCACCTAGCCGCTGGCTGCCGCGTGCGGTCCTGTCAGGCTAAGGATGGCAGTTGAGAGAGAAGGCAGGGAGCCGCAGAGGTAATGAATTGTGGGGTCCCCAAAACACGGAGCCCACGGCCTCCCTTGCAGGCTTTCTGGTTCCGGTTCTTGCGGAGTCTCTGCTGCCCTGGACCTCTTCTCAGCGTCACGACGCGGGTGCCCCGTTCTGTCAGACCGGTAGGAAGCAAAGGGACTTCTTTCACGACGAGCGGGGTTTTCTACTTTCCTTCCCCCTTCCTCCTCACCGCCCCGAAGTCTGATGGTGGCGCACGAACTTTCTGAGGAGCTGCCCTGCGTTCTTACTTCGTGTCCCAGGAGGCGCACGGGGGAAGGGAAAGTCACGTTGCTGACCTGCTTTCTGAGCGGGAGTCGGGAGATGGCCTCTTCCCAGGGTGTTATCTGCCCGAGCTTGCAGGGCTGGATTGATCGGCCGAATAAAGGGTGTCTGGGAGGCTTTGTGGCAAGAGATAAAAGGGAGCGAGACAGAAGGGAGGGGGCTGCTGGCAGCCAGAAGCTATGGGGGGGAGGGGGGGACTAGAACTGCTGCCCGTATCTCGCTGCACAGAAGTGTCAATAAAACCTTCGGGGTTTGCTGATGTGTTATATGCTAGGCCTGGCGTTTGGGAGCCGCTGGAGCTGGGTGGCCGGATGTGACATTGGATAGAGGTTCAAGGTGGGGGTGGGACAGGAGTCTGGACTGCCCAAGGAGGGGCAGAATCCACCCAGACTACCTTTGTTTGTAGTGGTTTTTGTTTTATTTTGCTTAAGCTCCTTTTGCTGGCTTCCCACTTACTCTGGAATCCAGTGAGCTCCGACAGAGATGAGGTGCCGTGTGGGGAACCCCCGGGGGCTTCAGTGAACGTCACCCGGGACCTGCTCCCTTCAGGGACTCTACCCGCGTTCTGTTGACTGTGTTAGGTCCGTGGGACAGTCGTGGACAACCTTTACGTCCCCTCAGCCCGCGCCTTCAGAATAAACCTTTGCTCGTGGGACCAGATTTGTGAAGTAGCTTTTCTCGGGCCCTTTTGCCTTCCAGATGGTGTGATTTCAGACGTTGCAGTGCCCAGTTCAGTTGACCGTAACCCAGTTAATTCCAAAATTCACCCCGAGTCAGGCTTCTCCTCCTTCTCTGGCGCCTCCAGCAGGGGTCTTCCCCTCGCCGCCTCGTAGTGCAGCTCTGACTCCCCGCATCAGTGAACCCCGTTTCTCATGTCACCAAGACTGGGCACAGGCGGAGAGACGTGGGGGGAGAGGCAGATGTAACATTGTGGGTGCTGCTGAATCCTGGTGATAGGTCTCCCCAGAATCGGCGGGCATGTGGCCCCCTCCAAAACAGCCACTAAGACATTTGGTCCAGTGCAAAGGGTCCTTGATAACTGGTTCTGTCAAAATGTCCCTGAGCCCTGGCTGGGTAGCTCAGGTGGCTGGAGCGTCTTGCCAGTATATCAAGGTTGCAGGTTCCATCCCTGGTCAGGATACATACAAGAGTTAATCATTCCATGCACCAATAAGTAGAACAAAAATCAATGCTTCTTCTCTTTCTCTCTTTCTCAGATCAATAAAAAATTTTTAAAACTGTCCATGAACAGATTTGGTCCTTTTAACATGAACCTCGTGTCCCCGTGGACACTTTGGACAGGACCATGTCCTGCCAGGCTCCCTGAATGTGATGGACACACAAAACTGACTCTTTCCTTGTGGGGCTGGTAGGGGGTCTTCTTTGCATACGTCACACAGGATACAGGCAGGTAACTGTGGCTTGTTCTTGTCCTCATGCTTCCTGGGGTCACCCTCCGCTAGTCACTCTGCTGTGTTTGGGGCGGTCCCTTCCGAGCTGGCTGTTGGCTTACTCCTCCTACCTGGTCCATTCCTGGTTCAAGAGAAACACCTACATTCCCACCGTCACCACCACCGACAGGTCCCAGTGGGGCCCCTCCCTTCACAGTCACCTGCTGCAAGGCCCCATTGCAGGCTCACGCAGGAGCCTGAAACCCTGACTCGTTCGCCCTGGGCTGAGGGGCCACCCACTCACCTTGCGCCCCATCCCTCCCCGCTTCCCGCGGGCAGGGCGCTGCTGGAGGGTGCTACCCGCTCTCTGCACCGCAGGCTCGCTCTGCGGTGGGTGGGGGCCGGGCTCAGTCCAACCCTCTTGTCACCGCCTCCCTGAATATTGTCACCGGCGGCAGGGCGCCATTTTTAGGGCTCTTCACTTGGCGACCTTGGGGGAAGCTGATAGAGGAAGACAAGGTTAGACTTGGTTATCGTCCTCCCTGTGGCCACCCTGTACCTCTGAGGCTGTCGGGCAGGTGATGGTCCCTGTGCAGTGGGATCTCAGGTGGGCGTGTGGATTGTGAGAACATACCTTGGTGTCTGTGGTCTGCAAGGGGTGATGGGAGACCCGGGGCCGCAGCTGGGCGGTGCAGAAACTGGCCTTTGGCTGAGCCCATGGGTACCCGAGGGACACCTGTGGCCTCACCCACGTGGGCAAGGGCCACCTTCAGGTATTAGCTATTAGGGGGAAATCTGCAGTCTTTTCCCGGACAAGTGTGTCAGGACTACAAAGTGCCACATGTACCTCAGTCCACGTGGACGTTCCCTTTGTAACACTGGTGCTTTTAAATCCATTTTTTTTGTTGTTGTTGTGTGTGTCCCCACAAACGGAGACCTGGAACAGAGGGAAAACGTGGGGCTGAGCGAACATTGAGGTCAACAGGAGCCCTTTCAACCTCATCTCAGTGTGTGTCCCTCTCTGAAGCAGAAGATGGCAGGTTGGCAGATACCAGTCACGGAATGACGGCCACAGGAGGAAAGAAAATCACTGGGATCTGGGTGGGGTGTCACGGGACGTAAAATCAAAGGTTAATCCAGTATCTAACGCGATGTCTAGACAGCAGTGAAAACAGTTTGAAATAACTATTTCAAACATGTACTGTGGGGCAGAATTTACTTCTCACTTTGTGTTGGAAAGAAGGGTTCCTTGGCAGTAATCAGGGGGGAGAGAGGAGGGGGCTTGTCTGTGGATTAAAAGGTGGTGGCGCGGCTTTCGGGTCCTGCGGTCCGGCCACGGGCTTTTGTAAAGAGGGCTCAGCAAGTTAAGTGATGCGGACCCGGTCTTCGGCCTCGGCTCCGGCGCTCGCTACTGACCGCTAACACACGCTGCAAAGGAGGTAAATTAATCAAAGCGGTCATCGGGCAGTTTGGTCACTAGCTGAGTGGCCGGGGACCCCCTCGTCTCTCTACCCGGGGGGCGCAGGGGCGTACAGAAGCGGTGTTCCCCAAAAAACGCTGGCTCTCGTTCACGCGGTGAAAGGTCTTTTATTTTCACAGATGGATCGGGTACCTGTGAACCTCGCGGTGTTCGCCTTAGTTCTCGTGATCAGTTTCTGCTGAGTCTGCCGATTTGATTGTATTAGCGACGGCTCTTACTTTCTCTGCCTGTCATTCCTCCTTATTTATCTTTCCTTACGTTCCCGGTCAGGGCCTCGGATACGCCACATGGCGGCGTTTCTGGGGAGACGCGCTCATTACGCTAGCAGAACTGGGGTCCTTGCGTCATTTCCTGAGACAGGGGAGAGCGGCAGGGAGCAGCTGAGAGACAAAGAGGACCCCCCTGTGACAAGTCCAAGTCTATACTCTTAGGCATAAGACCTGGTTTCGGGGAATTCTGGTCTCATTTCAGCAAGCCCCCCATAAATCCGCTGCCCCCAGTCACTGCCCGTGCCCTGCGGTTCTCCTGTGTGACAGAGACCCTTTCCTGCTGACGAGACCGTAGCAACTTCCCTGTTCTCAGTGCCTGCTTCCCTATCGCTAGCCAGTCCCACCTGGGCTTCTGAAAGTCCCGCCAGCTCCCCAACCTCTGGACAACCCCACTGTTCCCGCCCGGGGCTGCGGTCACTCCAGACTCAGCCCGCCTGCCTGGACCTCCTCAGTAAAGGCTTTGAACTGGTTTCCACATCCCCTCCGTTCTTCCTCGCATGAATCGAACGTATATGACATCTCGTGCTCTGGAAAGAAGTAATTTTAGGAGATTCAGACTCGGAAATCATCAGCTTATGGGTTGTCGGGAGAAAGCCCCCGAAGTGTAGATCTAGGGTCAGTTCTGCAGAACTGGCCCGCAGCGTTATTCCTAAGCGCTCTGATGGGAGAGACTTACATTCATGGGCAGAGTGGCGTCGGCAGGGAAGAATCCACACCCCTCCCAGGACAGATCCCCTTTTATAGGGGTTAAGAGTAAAACCAAAGGGGGGTGGCCACGTGGACCCCCAGAAGGAACAGCGCGTCTCTAAGTTAACAATATTGGGCAGTTATCATATATGTTCATTAACCTTCTTCCTGGGGGCTTGACACTTCTCTTTGGGTGGTTTTGTGGGTTGTCGCCCAAGCCTGAGGCTGCAGGAGGTGAAACAGAGTCCAGCATCTCCCAGATGCCTTTGCTGCAGGAGCCGTATTGCGTCCCTGAGTCCCCCTGCACGGGTATTAACTGAGGCCGGGCGATGACTTTCCAGTTTCTGCTCAGGGATGTTAAGAGCTGGAGCGTCCCCCACATCCAAGCAACGAGGAGGCCAGTCAGTGCACAAGTTCATGCCCTTTGCCGACCATGAGAAGGGTGAGGTTTCAGGGCAAACGACTCTGGGAGGGGCCTGAGAGGGCAGGGGTATGGGGTGCAGACACGGACGACTGCTTCCTGGGCTCTGACAGTGTCAGGCCGCAGTAGGAAGAATTCAGCCAGGAGAGCCGGCGAGGGGCTGGAGGTCGAGTGTGGGCAGCTGGCAGGGGATGAGACCCCCGGTTTCACACGCCCCTGATGAGGTGAAGGGATCTAATGAATGATACATCCATGCAGCGTGGGATCTGCGGTCGGATCCTGGAACAGAAAGGGAACCTTAGCCGGGGACGTCCGATGGGTTCTCTGGTTCAGTTCAGAATACCCGAGCAACGTTGATATCTTGGTTTTGCCGCTTGACCTGACGTCATGGGGGACGCGTGCATTCAGGAGGATGCGTGAAGGGTAGACAGGAGTTTTCTCCTATATGTGCAACGTGCCTGTGTGTCTAAACCATTTTGAAAGAAAGAGTTTGAAAACAGGAGCTTAAGGATTACAGAGAATAATGGACAAAGGAAAAGGTGAAGCCGGTGATCGTCACAAAAACAAAGTACTGACACGGGAAGGACCGCTCACGGAAGCTCGGCAGGAAGGCATAGCGCGTGGAACCGCGGAGCTGAGACGCACCGTCCTGCGAACCCAGGAAAGGGCTTTGCTCGAGACGCGTTTTTGCACACCCTCCCATGAGCTGCCCTCTCTGGATAAAGGAATGATTCCTCGTGGAGCGGTCAACCTTCTTGAAATTCATGGGGCTTCTGAGCACTGTGAAGAGTTTGAGAAAGACTTGATTACTAAACTCTTTTAAAAATGAAAGGTTTCCCAAGATTATTTAGCTGTGAGTATTTTAAAACATTTTTCAGCAGCCCTTTGATGTTAATGTCACGAAATACAACTCACAGCGCATTTGGGTATTTATATATTAAACAGACCCGGGAGTGTCTCTTAGACCTTGGGCTCTGAGGAATGCAGCTGGGCAAAGGTTGGATCCTCGCAGTAAGACGACAGCGTGTGACCTTGAGGCAGATAACCCGGAGAGGGACGCGGATAGAACCTAAGGGACACTTCTCTCCCCGGATGAGGACAAGAAGGATGAAGACAGAGTCTAGGCTGGGAGTCAGGCCAGACAGCTGCATTGTGGTGGCCGAAACACAATTGTTAGGTTGGTTGACTCTGCCTACTGGTGGTCTAGAATTCTTCTTGGTTTTGATGCAGAGATGTGTAGTGCAGGGTCTGCACTATGGCAGTGACTGGGTGCCAAGTGATCGTTGGCCACGTGGGGGAATGTGGGAGGGCCCCGTGGGCGCTCAGTCGGTAAATGGAGCGGGTCTTCCTACTGCGCTCCGTTCCGCCGGTCGCATTTATAATCAGAGCGCGCCGACAGACATAATAGATGTGTAATCAGCACTTTGCAAACAACGGCTTTGCGGAACACGGCCTGTTTTGCGAACGCGAACTCATCAGTCTGGAAACAAAATAGATGCCTTCTCTGTAGTTCGCATAAATTTCTTTCCAGAAGATGGAGATTCTGAATTTGGAATTATGTACATGGTCGTGAAAATGGTAAAGGACATTATGTAATTCCCAGAATGGATTCTGTCTCGTTCATTAATATTTAGCTAGCATTCAGCCTGTGGTCTTTTTTTTATATCATTGGGAAGAATCAAATTGTTTTAAAGGTAGATAGTTGATGATCCTGAATGCTTTAGGTCTTCTTGTTTTTGAAGAGAATTAGTTTTGGATGATATACTGTAATAAAAATGACTTAATTCCAGGTGAAGATAGGCCTTATGACTTCCGTTTTAAATTTGAAACACCCGCAGAGCTAAGCTGCAGTGAAGCTCATAAAAATCACTGTCAGTAATTGATGGGGCTTGGAGGTCCTAATGGTGTGCTTTGGGGGTGTGAAACATCAGTTCATTATTAATAGGCAACTCCGACGTGTCTGCATTTTTCTCTCTGAAATGCTGGATTTTACGGGGAACAGACGAATGGAGAATGGCAGGACACGGATATAAATTTTATTCGTATTTACTAGAGTTGACTAAAAGGATGTCAGCCAACCCTTACGCTGTCAGCCCACACTGAAGACTGAGTCAGCGTCCCTCGGCGCCGGGAGGGAGCATCTTCTGCAGACCAGGGCTGCTCCTCAGGGCCACGTGGCCACCTGTCATAGGTAAAGCCAAAACAAACCAAGCCCACAGCAACCTCAGGTGCCCTCTGGGGGTTTTCTCCTCGCCACATTGTGACTGTTATTTTCATTTTTTATGGAAATTATTGGGGTGACATTGGTTCATAAAATGCATAGTGATTGCAATGAGCTTATTCCTCAGGCGGGCAGAGGAGTCTGGGTAACGAGGAAGGAGCTGGATCGTCGCAGACCCGACTCTCTCCAGACTTGGTCTTATGCTGCGTCTCCTCTGTCCCCTCCCTCCTTCCACCGGCAGGCCCGGCGCATGTTTGGTGCCCGAGGCCCGGACTCTGCGCTTGGTCCTTGGCCCATTCTGCTGTCTGGGACAGGCTCTTGCACATGGGGGTTCAGCGTACTTTTGTTTGTTGACTGAATTAATAATGTACAATTTTAGTATTGTATAAGGGCATTTGCACCCCCTAGTTCCCATCTTATTTTCCCTGTAATAATCTTTTGAAATCATTTACCAGGTGTCTTCCCACTTTTTCCCTTCTGTCCAAATTTACTGTGCTACATTTTTCTGGAAGGACTTTCACTTTTCATGTTATGGGGGTCATGCCCTGTGCACCAATCTGTAATTCTGATGCATTTCTTTTCTTTCTTTTTTTTAAATAAAGACTTTATTTACTTATTTTTAGAGAGCGGGGAAGGAAAGGAGAAAGAGGGAGAGAAACATCCATGTGTGGTTGCCTCTCACACACTCCCAGCTGGGGACCTGGCCCACAACCCAAGCCTGTGCCCTGACTGGGAATCGAACCAGTGACCCTTTGGTTCTCAGGCCGGCGCTCGATCTACTGAGCCACAGCAGCCAGGGCTCTGATGCATTTCTAATGTTTGAGTTGTCTCATTAAGGAATGACGGCTCTACGTCTTCATTTTTAAAAGTGTTTTTTCTACCTTGAGTAGAAGTTAACTGTCTTCTTCATCAGGAATGAACAACAAACAGTAGGAATAAGTATTTCAATATTTGCTGTGACATCAGAGGTGAACTTGTATCCACGTCATGTTGTTGCCGAATGCAGACGCTGAGGCCACACTGACTTCCGCTGCGTTAACTTGTCCCTGGCCGTGTGTCTGACGAATGAGAGCGTGTCTAACGGGTGTCGAGTGCCTTTGCTGGGCTGGCCCTGTCAGACATGCACCCTTCCTCTCTCTTGACACCTGTGTGCGGGGGCCCTTCACAGTAACACCCCCTTCAGTGGTACTGAGGGTCTGCGACGAACAGCGACAGTTAGAAGTATCGATCGCAGTAAGTGAGCAATCACACATCAGCACAAATATAAACGCAGGGGAAGTAGGTGAACAGCGGGGACTCATTCACAACGTAATGTCTCGGATAACAAAAACCCTACACAAACGCCCACACCCCTAGAATCTAAAATCGTCGTTGGCAGCCGTCCGTCTCGAGAGACGATGGTGTAGCTTCTTAAGAGTCTATCTGCACCGCCGAGAATGGCTGTGCAGTCCGACTCGGGAGTGACACGGTATCTGTCTCCTCCCGTGTTGAATCGACATCTTGCGATGACGCTGGAGTGTCCTCTCCAGTGAAGCTGAAGCTACAGAGCCTGGGCAGGGTGATATGGAGGGTCTGCTGTTGCCCATGCAGCAGACCCCCCTCTCTTCGCAGCTGAAGGATCCAAGGGAAAGATGGAGTCGATACAGCTTGGCTTCAGGTGCGCCGCAGGAGTTGCCGGTGTTGACTACAACGTCAAACCGCCTTAGGGACTCCGGCTCCAGATTTTCTGTCGGGGTTTACTCCCTTAGCCTTTCCCCTGAAGAGGTATGCCGCAAGGCAGCGGAGGTTTTTTGGAGTCAGAGTTTTCCTTCTCTGATGTGCCCTGACTGGAAGATCGAACCAGTGACACTTAGCTCGCAGGCCGACGCTCAATCCACTGAGCCAAACCAGCCAGGGGAAGAATCTAAAATATATGTACATTAACATGAGACTCTTCTGGTCTCTCAGCTGGGCCTGTCGTTTTTTAAAAGTCCATACTGATGTACAAACACTCTAGAAATGAATTTGGCAAAAACCTCAGGGAAGGGGGGAAGAGTTCCCTTTTTAAAATGCATCTTGGGCGTGTTTGGATATACAAAAAATTGTAAATGTATGTTCATTTTAATAGGAAAAAGAAGCAATATAATATCCACATCTAAAGAACCATTTTCCAGAGATGTTCTTCAACTATGCAACATGATTGAGAAAACCAATCCATTTTTGTTTAAAAATTGTACATTAGTATGAAAAAACTTAATCAGAAAATGTTATTTGACTGTGGTTGTATTTAGGTATTGAGCTGAGGCATGATTTGACTGTGTGTGTGTGTGTGTGTGTGTGTGTGCGCGCACTTAGCCGCTGGGCCTAGTTTTCTGTGATGATGCTCTGAATGGAACGGGGTGCATGATGGGAACCTCTGGCGTAACCCTACGAGCTGGACCGAGGTAGGAAGAAAAAGGTCACTGATGCAGCTCAGGACTGGGTAGTCCCATGTGGCCAACCCTATCTACCTTCTTCAGATTTTCTTTTGTGGCAGGAAAAAGTTCTAAATTCTTCAAGACGTAAAGGATGATTTCATCCTGTCTGTTTTATAGATATTATGGTTGAAAACCCCAAAGCTATATCGCTGCGTTCCAGCTTCTGGGTGGCCTGGGGATCTTTTTCTTTCTTACACTTTGGAAGACACGGAGCTACCTCTGAGAAAAGGCCCTGGGAAAATTATTTTGACTCCCCTTTAGACTTCTCTTCAATTCTTTTGAAGCGTGGATTCGCTGGCCTTCGGTAGCATTTCGTGAACTGTAATTCATGGCTGCAAATGGAGTGACCTGCTCAAATGAGGACTGTATAGACCTTTTTCTCCGTCCTGGCGGTCTGTAAGACTTTCTGGCCCAAATTATTTATGAGTTTCCCTGGACAAGGGGCCAGATGAAATGAGCTTCGCCAGCTGGGTGGTTCTGAAATGGATCAGGTGGGGTCTTAGTTCAGCCACAAGGTTTTTGTAACTGTCCTAACATAAAATGTGTGTCCTACAACCAACGGTGTCTGCGACTCAGCCTCTAAGGCTCACACTTTGCGACATCCCCTGTTCTGTCCTGAAAGAAAACTCATAGGGAATGAAGCTACCTGCGCATGTCATTTTCCAAACCAGTGTTACCACCTGTCTTCAAGGCGACAGACAAATAGAAGGATGTTACTACGTGTTCTCCAGGAAAAAGGTTTGGCCCTGATACAGAAAGAGGTAGCCAGGTGCTGATCGCTATTACGATGAATAACGTGGGGTCGGAGAGAAGAGAGACAATCAGAAGCTATTCTTTAACAAGAAATGCATCAGAATAAAGTGTGCAGGCGCAGGTGCGTGCCGGCGTGGAAGCGGTGCCGTGGCAAATAACAGGCGAGAGTCAGCCGTGCTGGTGAGACAGAGAAGAAGAGAACCTTAGTGGAAGTGGAAGTGATGCGCTTGGAGAATGATAAGCTGTTGAAGTGGAAATAATGAGAAACTTTCCACAGAAGAGCTGGGGCTTATTTACAAGTGTCATGTCAACGTTAATTGCCTTGGTGGTGACATGGGACGAGCAAGTGCCCCCCGTCACGGAAGACATGTTCACTATCAGGAAATGCTACTAGAAGTCCAGGTGCGACTTCGGGTCTCAGAACTCAGAAACATCTCGGAGACAACACACAACGTTCCTCCAAGGTCAGCTGGGGAAAAACCACAAACCGGGAGCCGACAGAGGATGTGTGTGGGGACCTCTGGGGACAGAATCAGAGTAGGATGAGAAGATTGACAGCTAACCACAAAACGGATGAATAGTTTCAGGGACTAATTTGTTCATAAATAACCCCCTGCCATTGTGCTAGATAATTTTTAAAATTGATTTTAGAGAGAGAGAGGGAGAGGGAGGGGCAGAGAGAAAACAGAGTATGAAAAATATTTTGAGCAAATATAGCAAAAACTCCACCAAACTGATAGCTAAAGAAATAGTTTTAATCAATGCCAGTTGAACAAAAATTATTGAAATGATCATCTTTAATGCTGGCAACATTTAGTGTGTGTTTATTCTAGTCTTATATGTAACAACATTGCAGATGAATGTCTCTAAAGTGAACAACATTGCGTGTATATATTATATGTAACAATCTTATGCATAAAAAATTGTAAATGAATGTGTATTAAGTGAACCAAAGGAGATTGGAATAAATACATTGTGATATACATATAATGTACATCATATATATACATATGAGACAAAAATTGTTAATAGCTTTCTTTTCTCCAGGTCGATGTTTTATTTTGAGGTGTCAAAGGTGTACGGTAACATCACCCCTCAGTCTGCAGGGGACAATCCTCTTCAGGAAAACGACAGAACAGAATTAGCCGGATAAATGAAAAACCTACAAAGACACGGGAAACCCCTGCATTCTCGAAGACCCTCGTCAAGACCATCTCTGTAGATGTGTGTTCACAGTGGTTAGAACGGAGTAAGAGCTCAGAAGTATTTGCCATTATCTCTCTATTTGCAAACTTCATGTGATTGCCATTGCAACACTGGTGTTCAGCCTGATTTTATCTGAGATCCTGTACATTCCAAAGCTGGTACTTAGAAACAGGTTGACCTGTGTCTTGTCCGCATGTGCTCCTCAGACTGGAGTGTCACGACGACCCTCCGATTGTAGCATATTCACAGATCGTACCTCTAGCAAGGGGACCTTTGTCGTTGTCACGGGGAGGGTGGTCTTAGTCTGGGGTTGTGTGGGATTCTCTTGCGCTCTGATCGATGTATTACGGCTTCCGAACGTGAGATCTGGGACCCGAGTCAGGGTTCCCGCGCCACCAGGAGCAGGAAGAATGAACGCAGGCAGGTGGGCTCTTCATCGCGGTCGCTCTCGAGAACCCCGGCAAACCATCGCCCTCCCCGTGGGGACGCGCCGGCCCCCGGGGAGCCGTCCAGGCGTGGGGACTGAGAGATCCATGGGACAGTGAGAGCAGCGCTCGGCAGGAGGGCGGGCAGGGGAGCAGAGGAGGACGGAGACCCTGCCCGTCGCGCGCGCTTCCAGGAAAGGCCTTTTGTGCGGGAACAAGCGTGTGCGCGCGGCCCCGCAGACAGCCCCCAGTCGGCTGTGGGCCCCAGCAGGTCGTGGGTCATCGAAGGTCGTCCTGACTCTCTTTTTTCTCATTTTCTCAAGTCCTCACCCCTCCAATGTGTCCCTTTGTCTCCCACCACAGGGCTGGCAGGGAGGAAGGGCAGGTATTGATGTCCTGTCCCTGAGACAGGCAGGGAGGCAAGGAGGGTCCCCGACTCGGCTCAGACTGGAGAGCTCCCTGCTGTGGAGGCGGAGATGCCGGCTGTCGCTCACTCGCTGGAGTCGAGGACGCGTCGGTCTGCAGCGGGGGACTCGGGGAAGGGGGTCGGGTCCCGGTGTGGGAGTGGGGCACACCTGAGTCTGGGTGCACCTCTGCACGTTACCTGACCCACGGGCACCTCCGCTTCCTCACCTGTGCCGGGGCACAGAGGTCACAGGGAGGTCAAGGGTAGCAATGGGAAGCGCCCTGTGCTCCCTGGTGGGGATTCTGTGTGTCATGAGTCACCTCGGGCTTTCCGTTAGGGGTCTCACTGACGACACACCCACATGATTTGGGGGCTCTGGTACAGTTAATGCTTCCGAATAAGAACTCTCTCCTTACTCCATCTGGGAGAGGAGAAAGGGAAGACAGGCACAAGTACTGACCCCTTCCTGGCGTCTGCAGTCAGTGGGGGCACTGGCTCAGCGTGACGCCGGATCACCCCTCCTCCAGAGGACATCATCCCATCCCGTCTCGTCATTGACCCTCCACATCCATGACAGCTTCTCTGGCGGTGCTGCCTGCCCTTCCGTTGCCGGTTCCGAAAACCCACAGAGAAAGGAAATTCTAATTCTTATTTCTGAACATGAAATCAGGTCTCCAAAGTCTCTGAATAAGAAGCCCCCCACCTTTTATTCTGAATAATCTGGACAGAAGAATTGGATGTGTCGGGAAACCCTACCAGCTCTGGGTTGAAGCTCCGTCCAGCGTCTGACCACGAAGGGCCCAGCCGGTCACGCGCAGTTAACCCGTTCCCAACCGCAGCGTCCGCACCTTCCGGCCACCTTGGCTTCATGTCGCACCGTGTCCGTTCCTAGGTCAGCGCGCACGGCCTGGGGTCTCTGTCTGCCTGTTCCCTCCTGTGGCCGAACCCCCACGCAGACCCCTGCGCACCTGCCTCCCAGCGACGTCCCGGCGTTGCTCAGCTGCTGCGTTCTCCGCTGCTCTCAGCTGCCCGGAGGCCTGACGCTCTTCTCTGGCTCTGCTGTGTCATTTCTCCCCGTCCCGAATCCAGCGGTCCTAACGCAGAGGCGACGTTTTAGGTCTTACTCTCCCCAGAAGTGAGGTGGGTCTTAGTTCCCTCTGTGGGTGGGGAGGCGTGGCGGTCTTGTTGCCGCGGCTCAGACACTCGCATCAAAACGCACAGCGCGGAGGTTGGGGCTACCAGGAAACCCTGTGAGTGTGACGAACCCCTCCCCGTGGCTCACAGGGTGACCTTGTGCAGGAAAGGCGGTCAGGAGAGCCCGCCCTGAGTGTGAGGGCGCTTTAGGGACGCTGTGG
The DNA here is from genome assembly GCF_987537825.1 of Furipterus horrens. Taxonomy (NCBI): domain Eukaryota; kingdom Metazoa; phylum Chordata; class Mammalia; order Chiroptera; family Furipteridae; genus Furipterus; species Furipterus horrens. Next base: position 101,229,184 of record NW_028327179.1, read on the forward strand.
CTGACGCATTCGTCCGCGTTTTCCTTTGACATTATTGACAAGAATGGGGTACGGCAAACGCGGCGTAGCAGGAAACCGAGAGCATTATTTCGACAGCGTGAAGGCAGTCTTGGTCAGACGTAGCGCAGGATTTACTGTTATTCTTGTTGGGAACGGATTGACTTCGTCGGGGCCAGTGCACAGCCGGGCACACCACGTGTCTCGGGAGCCAAGAGCAGGTGTCCTTGGGGTGCAGCCGGCACGGACAGGTCGGACCTCCCAAGGACGGTGGTCCTGGCCGGGCTGCGCCAGCGTGACAGATGCCATCGGGAATGGTTTTCTTCCCTCCCGCGCACCCGGAGGAGGACGGGTGTTTGAGGCGTAGGGAGAATGGAGTCTTTGATCCTCGCAAATCGTTTTTATGGTGGGAACAATGAGGTCCTGGGCGCTTGCCGAGGAGCCCCTCCGTGCCCTTTCCAGTCCTGTCCGGGGGCTGGAGTCCTGCCCTGACTGTGCCGCCCGCCCCCACCTGATCCGCACACTTGCCCGTTTCCATCACACGGATTCCACATTCCTGTTCCCGTTCCTCCTCCACCACCTGCGTCTCCTGGAAGGTTCCTGTCGAGATGTAACCTCCGTTTTCTCGGGATCCCTAGCTCTTCAGAGCCGGGTAGTGAACTGTACAAGTCGCTCCCTCACTGGTTTACCTGGACAGGTGTCTGTCCAGTGCCTGGTGAATGAGGCGTGCGTGCGTGAGACTCACGGTCCTGCAGGTTAGGGGTGTCACTACAGCGGTAGATGTGTCTTTCTTCCCGATGCAGGGCCTCCCACGGAAGCGAGGGGTGCAGGCAGGTAGCGACTTACCTGGCTTTACTGATTGCACGTCTGATCCTTTCTCTGCAGTTGTCGCAAACATAAAAAGCAAAGTGCCTCTAAATCCGCTTTGCCTTTGAAAAGACACTTTCTGTGGGTACTTATGGTCTTTTTTTGCGGACCACTGGGGGTTTTCTCTCCTGGCCTTTCAGGAATGACCGCTTCTCTGTGTCCTGTGCTGTTGTGTGGGTCGGAACTGACCCGGTTTCGAGGTGGAGAAGGGGAAACGGAGAAACAGAGAGAGGAGAGAAGGCTTCCCCGGGCCATCAACGAATACATCCGTGGAGACTAGATTTACCAAAATGTGCTGAAAATTAGATTCGCGATTATGAAATGCGATTTAACTGAGGCCCCCTTTGGCCTTTTCATCTCCATCTTTATTTTTTTTACTGGAAATTGATGTTGAATTGCAGAATCCTTTCCCTCCTGTCTCGCTAAGTAAGAATGGATGAGTCACAGGTAACATTTAGGAAATTGAAAATTCTCTTGGAAAGGAGCATGTATCAAGAATTTTTTTTTAACCTTAAAACACGGTAAATGTTGAGTTCAGTGGTTTAGGAGGCTTGATGCAGGGTGCAGAACCCAAACATGGCAATCAGGTCCCCACATCAGCCAGCTCTCTGGAGAGCTGCCCCCTGTCCCTGACACTTGGACGCAGAAGCAACATCACTCATTTGCGGCTTCAGCGGGGCTCCCACGGAGGGCACGTGATGGACCGCCCCTCGGGTGGTGAGACGCTGAGCATGTGGTCCCTCCCGGCTGCCTCTGGAGCTGGTGGGCGGGGGTGGGGGTGGGGGGCAGGGACAGCCAGAGGGAGACCGTTGCTGATCAGCTGAAAGCCTGCTGCTCTGGGCCACCGCCAAACACCCCCAGGGATTCCTTCCACGCCTCCATGGACCCTGTAAATCAAGGGAAGCCTGTGCGCATACGCTGTGGGGCGGGATGCGAGAGACAACCCCGCGCACCTCCCAGCGGAAGGGGGGCTGCAAACGGAGGAGGTGTTCCAACAGGAGACAGCGTCCTCGCAGCCCCTGGGGCTCTGTGCCCGTCACTTCCCCTTTTGTTATTAACTCTGCGTTCCAGAAGTCCCTACGTCCCCACTGTGTCCTCTTGGCCTTCACTCCGCTCTCTGCCAAGTGTATGGGTCGCAATAACCCAGCGAGGTGCCTGGCGCGGAGCAGAGGTTCACCGAGGAAGGCCAGCGGGTGGATGGTGGAGTCCCGAGGCTGTGAGCCCTCCACGGTACCGGCTTTTCTGCAGCCCCTCCCGCCTCTGCTCCTCTCTGGAATGTTCTCCCCGAGAACCGTGCAGCCCCTCACGTGATGGAGGAGAGGTGGCCCCCTTCCGTTCCCAGAGACAGTGTGACGAGCTGCCGTGTACGGAAGTGTTGAGGACAGGACAGGGCTCGGCGGGCGGGCAGTGTGAGACGGAGCGGAGGCCTGTGTTCTGAGCGTGGGTCCGTCCCCCCAGACGGTGTGGGCTCTGCCCCTGCGGGTGGCCTTTCTGAGCCCCCCGGGCTTGTCTCTCATGGGTCCAAGTTTTCTTCCCTCCCTTCTCGGAGCTGTTGAAAGGATCCGGTGAGTTCACGGGTGGGAGCGCCGTCCAGTAAAGCATCTCAAACACAGGCGTTATTCATGCACCGGGGTGAGCGATGTTGGCCTGAAAGTAAAAGGCCTCCGTGAGTGAGAGGCGGCAAGCAGCTCTTGGATCAAAGCGTAGCTGTTCAGGAGTCACTGATTCAGGCAGAAGCCCCCCCGGTGTTCTGATGAGGGGCCCAAGGCGGGGGTGCTCCTGCGGCTGGGAGGGGGCCGTGACACAAGCCACGGGGGGTCGGGGGGCACCTTCCTGCGCGTCCGCCGGGGCGGCCCCGATCCCGCCTTGCCAGCCCGGGACTCCCACGCACAGGTCTCCCCCCGCCCCCACGTGGTCTCCCCACTCAGCACGGTGCCCGTAGAGAGTAACCATGACACCGGTTCTGTCTGTCTTCCTGCAGGAAACTGTTGGTTTACCTGGATCCCTCGCTCAATCAGTTTAACTTTTTCCTCCAGCTTCATGCTTCCTGGGGCTCCGCCCACCCTTTAAAGTTGGGCCAGGGAGGGAAGGGGGGCTGTAGGGGCCCCCCTGTGCCCACATCCGAGGAGCCCTGAACAGGTGTCTGTAGACTTGCTTCCTGTTATTTCTGCCCATGTTCCTTCCTCAGCCAACTCGCCCCGACCCGGAAATGCAGGGAGGTCATGGGTCTGAGGCCGGGTCTGCAGGTGGTCCTGGTGAGGGGTGGGGGGCTCTGTGCGTGGTTTAGGGGACATGTAAGTGCTGAACCCTGAGAAGAGCCAGCAGAGCCCTGAGAACACCTGAGCCCCAGCTCTGTGCTGGATGCCGCACCAAGGAGCCAGGCCCCAGAAGGAGGTGACGGGGATGAAGGTGGGGCGGAGACTCCTGGGGTCTGAGCAGCCTCCAGAGCACAAGTCCCCCCGTCACCCCACCACAAAGACTTACAAGGTAGAGCAGGAACGCTCACGTGCCCCACGAAATGTTCACGGTCACGGCGCTCTGTCTCCGAAGGCCAGAACCCTCATCAAAAGGCCTGCTCACAAGGTGTGCATTGACCCGGTCACGCCGCCCTAGAAATCCCAGAGCACCCAGGGGCGCTGCGCAGAGAGGCTGCGTGAGGTCCAACGAGCTGCTGCTCGAACGCGCAAACGGGAGTTACAGATGGAACTTCCCCGGGGCCCCAGGCGACGCGGAGTCAGAGGTCGCGTGTAAACCCGCAAATGTCACCTCTGTGCATTGCAGGCGATCTGTTTCCCTGGTAGCTGGAGTTCACCTCCGCAAATTGGCATTCTAAATTATTACTTGTTATGCTACACGTGTCCTTAAAGGACATTTATGGAAAGAAATGAATATGTATTAAGAGAATGTGGTAAATTAGTGGAATAAGGAATGGCCCTTTTGTCAAGAATCTTAACGAATTTCCTCAATGTCATTATTATGTAAATGAACGTTCTCACCATCTATCACACCCCAGAGTTAGTTCTAGATGGATTTAAGTAGCTAAATGGAGATCCAGAGAAAAGGATAACATTATATCATAAAAACTAAGAGAAGTGGAGATAAATAATTGCCTACTATCTCAATAAAGAAAACATTCTCAGAATACAAGCAACAAAGTGATCCCAAGGAAAAATATTTTTAGATTTTTATCTAATAAACATATTATGTATTTAAAATACCTAGTAGAATAAAAGGAAAACAAAAATCTGGTAAAATGTTTGCCCAAAACTCCATATGTTAATATATTTAATATATTAAGAGATCAAATACACTTATTAGAAAACACACTTATTGGGAAAATTACATAGTCAAGATGTTCTTAAAATAGAAACAAGTTTGAATGCATTGTAACGATGCTTTTCTATATATAATTGTGAAAAGTTGGAAGTAACTATTTCCCTGTTGAATAAATATTGGTGATGGCACACAAATTATAATACATTCATGATGATGAGCAAAGCTTATATAATTAAATCTGCTCTCCCCAAAAATCTTGAAATAAGAGTAAAAACAATACAAAAGGGACCCTGTTTCTTAGGCCCTGGAAGGCACAACAGCAGACGAAGATTCTGACAAAATTCCATAAGACAGAAGGACGATGGGCCGTGTTAACAAAGCACCCTGGTAACGGAGATCCAGGTTAGAGCGAGCCCCACCGGGCAAGGGTTTCGGCAGGTGAGACCCACATTCTCTAGGGCTGTGCTGTGTTCCCCGACCCTCCCCCAGCCCCTGGGGAGCAGCTGCAGAGGGAAACGGAATGCTTGGTTCCGTGCCGATCCGTGGAGTGGGTGCAGGAGCCACGGTCCCTGTCCGTCCCCACGGAGCTGAGTTGTAGCCTCCGTCCCGGGAGCGGGCGTGCCGACCCTGCTCAGGAAGGAGCTAGATTGATTCATCGGCCATAAGAAGGTCGGCTAGACAGGCGGCACACGGGAAAACGGAGCATCGGCAGCTGTCCTCCATGCAGCGACGTAAACAGAGCCCGGGTGGGCGAAAGGAGCGAGTCTGGGAAACAAACCTACGTCTTGCTGAAAACTTGTAGACACCTATCTCCACGGCCCCCCTGGGGTGGAAAGGGTCTCACAAACGAGGCGCGAAGGCGACAGCGTGGCAGACACAAACTACAGAGGTCACTGTGTTGCATTTAAAAACACCAGCGCGTCCTAAATCATTGCTTTCAATCCTCACCTGAGGATATGTTTATTGATTTTAGAAAGAGAGGGAGAGAGACAGAGAAACATCAATTGGTTGCCTTCGGCATGCACCCCGACCGGTGACCGAACCCGCAGCCTCGGCATGTGCCCCGACCATGGATAGAACCTGCAGCCTTTTGGCGTACCGGGATGATGCTCCAACCCCCTGAGCCACCCAGCCAGGACATGAATCATTTTTTAAGCAGGGGTGGCGGGGAAACCACGCACTGAGAAGGCATCCACGCCCATATAACCAAGGTATGCCCACCCCAAACATCTCGAAGGCTCTTTCAGGCACAATAAATAAAAGGTAAGCCACTGAATATAAAAATGAGCAAAAAATATACTCCAAGTGGCCCACAAGTATATCTAAATGAGATCCTGTGTTATTCCTGGTCAGGGAAATGCAAACGAAAACCAAGGCCGGTGTCATTTCACACCATCACAATGGCAGGAACAGTGACCTCTGACGTGATGATGTGTTCGTTGGTGAGGAGAGGGCTTCCGGCACGTTCTTGAGACCCCAGGCAAAGTTAACAAGGGGGCAGACCCTGGGCACAAGCCCAGGACCTAGCTAAGCGCTAAAACAAAGACACATGAGAAAAACGTTTATTGCAGCGTCGCGTGTAGAAGTAAAGGTCTGGGAACACATTGTGAATCCATTGGTAGAAGGAATAGATATTCAGAGTGTGGTATAATACCGTGGGATGTTGCACAGCACGGAGCGGAAGCGGTATGTACCAATGCAGTCTTCCTGAGTGACGTGTACTCTTCATTTCCGAGAGACATGTGTCACGGTGGCAGAGGAGGCTGTGGACCTCCGAACCGCTGGAATCCCAGCGTCTTCTCCGTGTGCGTGTTGGGACCCCGGCCGCTGTGCAATTGCTCTGTGCTCCATGGGGCCCAGCTAAGGATCAGTCGCTTGTCCCCTGCCGCATGGGGAAAGCTTAAAATTCATCTCCCACATGTGGCCAGAGCTTCGGGCCAGATGGCTTTTCCCATGGAGGCCTGGCACCTCCCGGGGCAATAAGGAGATATTGATTTAACGATCTCCTAAAGTATTTGTCTCTCCCGAAAGCTCCCAGTGAAAGCGCATCCATATTGCAAAAGTGATTTCAGCAGAGTTCACAGAGATGTTGATGCAAATAATCTTCTTTTCTTTAAACTGATTTTTGAGAGAGAGAGAGGAAGGGAGAGAAAGAGAGAGAGAGAAAGACATCAATTTGTTTCACTTACTGATGCCTCATTGTTTGATTCCAGCACGTGCCCTGCCCAGGGATCAACCCCGCAGCCTTGGTGCATTGGGCAATGCTCTAACCCACTGAGCTACCCGTCCAGGGCCCCAAATAATCTTCTATTGGGTCCCTGTCTCTGGAACTTCACCTGAGTCTACCTATGTCATGAGCAAAAAAAAATTTTTTTATGCTCAAGATTGATGCTGGACCATATCCAACAGGGAGAGAGGAGTCCAGCCCACGGACCTGGCATCGTCACCGCGCCATGTCCCTGTCTTGGGCTTCCATGTGCCGTCTGATACACACGGTCCTAAATAAGCCTGTAAGACCGAGGGGCACTGAAATCCCTTCTCGCCTCATCACACGCCTGCGTCTCCCCGTCGCGCATTGTAGCTCCTGCGTCTCTCCCCCACTGGTCACCGGCCACTTTCTCCCTCCCTGGTGCCTTCCTTACGCCCTGCGGGAGGGACCTCTTCCGGCCACACAGGGTCCCCGGCCACACGCGGCCCTAAGGTCTGTGCTGCGCTTCCGCCCCTCGGTGCGTTGGTTGGCACTGTGGGTCTGTCCCGTCTCCGCAGCAAGATTAAAAGGGTGTTGAGGGCCACATGGAAAATTAATAACATCAGTCACATCGCAGATCTTGAGCAAGAGGCTTAGCTCTTCCGGGGATCCGTTTTCAGAGCCAAAATGTGTAAAACAGGGACAAGAATATTCACATGACTCATTGTTCTAAAGCTGCCATAAAATAAAGTGACTGGCATCGTGTTTCTTGTAAGGACGTCCTGTACCTGAATCACCTTCATTTCCCCAGCGTTTCACAAACACTGTCTTGTCTGATTCTCGAGACAGTATGGGAGCCCCTCTCTGTACCGCGGTTCACTGAGCACGGTTTCACTGTATCGCGGGGCTTTAAAAATATTATATTTAATTATTTATCACGGATGTTTTGCTATATCGCGGGATTTTGCAGTGCTGTATACATACGTTGTTAGAGTTACGTAGGTTTAAGAGTGTAGAATATGTTTAAGAACATAAGCAGTGTTTATAAAAGTGTAGAAAAGGTTAATAAGGGACTGGGAATGGTTTATAAGTGTGTGTGAAGGGTTTATAAAGCCTTAAATATACATAAATACTAAAATAAATGTAAGGGTCCTACTTTGTGGATTTTCACCTATCGCGGGGGGTCTAGAACGTAATACCTGCCGTAAGGGAGGGATCACTGTTTTTCGTGACAGAAGGGGCATTTCTGCCTCCAATTGTCAGCTGGGACAACCGAGGTCCAACATGAAGAATGGCCATTTTTAGAGCGACCTCTTCACAGTCGGTATCTCCTGCCCCTTCAGAGCCTCAATCCCACGTTGGTACCTTTGCCCATGGAGTGATCGCTGCATAAATCACAACTTGGGGCGAGGAGGAAGTCTCTTTTCGTACAGAGAGACGGTGTCGTGAACAAACGTAAAGCCAGTTCCATCGAGTCGCTACACTTAATGCTAAATTTCGGTTTGTATTATTTTGGTAAGTAAAGGGCCGACACTTGGGGTTCCCTCCAATAACCATGACCATGTGCTCCACACACTATCCCAGGGACCCAAAGCCCTGTTGGCTGGTGACCTGAGGAGCAGGAGGGGAGCAGGGTCAGTCCCCAGGGCGAGGATGTCTTTCTCTTGGTCAAGGGGACGGGAAGGGGACCCATCTCGTTATGCGCGCAGAAAGCAGACGGAAGTAGGCGCGACTCTAATTAGTCCAGAGGCGAACTTGTGGAAGCAGCTGTATTTATTTCCGTCCAACGTACTGTTTGTCCGCGGTCCCTCCCATGTAGTATCGTTTTTAACCAAATGCCCGACAGGTGACGTAGTGAGCGGTGTGGGAGTCATGCTGGTGTGGCTTCGCAGGAGGGGTGACCACTGTTGCTTCCCGGCGCGGCTCAGACCCGAGGAGACTCAGAGGCTCAGCTTGCCCCCTCCTGGATCTGCAGTCACCTCTGGCAGGACGAGGAACGGCCTGTGTGTTTTTGCTTCATGCATGTCACAGCCAAGCCTCCTTTCCTGAGTTGGCTGAGCCACGTTAGCATCCATCCCAGGCATGGCTGCAACCAGAGGAGCCGGGTGTCTCCACGGTAGCATTTCCGTTCCCAGGAGGACAGCCTGGATGGCGAGGGCCCCAGGGGTCTGCCGCGGGCCGCCATTCATTTCTGCTCTCACGCACGTTGCAGAACAGGAGCCAGCCACGAACAGACCGTGGGGAGGAACCCTAGCGGTTTTGGATTTGCGTTAGGCTCTTGATATAACCCCAGGAATAAAATCGTGCCAGGATCTAAAATGTCAACCCCGTGGCTATGAGGACGGGCCTGGGACTTGCAGGGAAAGGCAGGGGAGGGGGTGGGGTGCGGTCGCTCGCCGTTGGCTGGGGGAGACTGGCCCCCCGCATCACTGGTGCAGAGGTGTGGGAGGTGCCGGCACCACGCACCGGCCGCTGGACCGATGCCGGCCAGGCTGCCGGCTGGGAGACTCTGGGGGCGGGGGCAGAGCTCACTGATGTGCATCAGCCAGAGGGCAGGGTGCTGACAGGTGACTTCAGGCACCTCGCCTGCCCCTTCCTTCTCCCTGAGCATCACTGAGTCCGCTCTTCCCTGTGGGAGCATCAGCACAGCTGGGCTGGACCGCGGGCATCCACAGCCGCACGCTCTGTCCTGCGCCGGCGTCAGACCCAGGGCCGGGGCCCGGGCTGCCCGGAGGCTCACACACACCAACACGTGAAACCATTGCCGGGGCCCTTGGCTCAGGTCTCCGTCCCCTGTGACTGCCTTTGGGAGAAGATTCAGAGAGAAATCGGCACAACAGGACCCGGCAAAGCCAGAGTGAGCAATTGAGGGGGCAAGGGTAGCACACCCCAGACCCCTCCAAGCACCTCTGGTTCTAAATTTTTCTGTCGCTGTTTTCTGAGAGAGAAAGGACAGGAAAGAGAGAAACATCAACGTGGTGTTCCACTTACTGACGCGCCACTGGTTGGCTCCTGTATGTGCCCCGGCCGGGGATCGAACCCGCAACCCTGGCACATCGGGATGACCCTCTAATCAACCGAGCACCCGGCCAGGGCAATGTGCTCTGATTTTTTATGCAGCCACAGAAAAGTGGGTGCAGAAGTCACGCAGCCTCCGCAGAGGACAGGACGTAACTTACCTTGTCTGGGTGTCGTTAATGGTAGGAACTGGCTTCTGTTCCCAAAACCACAGTGTTGTGCTGCCGACACAGGATGGTGGCATTCTTCCCAGTTCACAGAGAGAGAGTGGAGGAACTTGGGCGCGTTCTGGAGTTTTTCCCTCAGTACCGTTCATCGATCTTTGGCGCCTGCCAGGGTTGCCTCCGCTGGGACACGACTTGTCATCGCCTCCAGGAGGCACACAGCTGCTCAGATTCAGATCATTTCCATGTAACGTGTGGCGTCGGGATACCTGGCCTTGGACGTCAGGCCTCTGTCCGGGGAGCAAACCTTTGATGCTCTCTGAGCTCTGGTTCAAGTTGCCGACCACCTTTAGACAGATGGAGAGAACTGGAAGGTGCGTGGATTGTCCTCCATGTTTGGCGCTGCTGAGACAGAAGCTGCTGGGACGCGCCCGGTGCACCAAGTCGTCCAGCAGCGTCCAGCTTCGGCCGCGGCCATGGCGAGTCCCATCGTGACCCCGTCGCTATCAGTCCCTTCCTTCCAGAAAGCCCTGCTTGTAAGCACCGAGCCCAGAAGACGAGACAGGATAAGAGTTCTTTTTAGGGCCTAATTTCTTCTAAACATTGGGGGCGGAGCAGGCCTCCACCTCAAGGAAAAGGGCGGAGTTTGAGGTGTTTTCTTTCCCCGGATGGAGAAGCCGCCGGCCACAGCAGGGCGCTGCGTGGTTTTGTGTCTGCAGAATGAAATGGTTTTGTGTGTAATCCAGGTGTTTTCAGTCACGCCTATCCATTGGTGACTGTCAGGTGGCACCAAGGGTGTTACAAAAATTAGTTCCTTTAGTGTGGCCATCTCGTTACCTCCACGTTTAGATTTTTTTTAATTGGGGGCTCATCCAACTGAAGTGGCTGACCTGAATTCCCTTAGCTAAACAAGCGCGCACTCGGGTTTGTCTCAGACTCTGGCCTGGGCCCTGATACCTCCCCAGGAAACTCATTTAATTCAAAACCGTCTTCCACCGCGCACACGTAACTGTCAGCACCGTCCAGAGCGGTTTTCTCCTGCCCGGCCGCGTGCGCAGAGCCATGGGCGATCTTTCCACACAGCGTGCACTTTATAGCTCTTTGCGCACCGATTCTTCTGAGCTCCCACTGCCTGTGCCCCAGGGGAGTATGAGCAAAGCTCCTGCAGGAAGGGGGCTCCTCGGGAAGAGATGCTGTGTCTGCAGTCACGTGCCACCATCACACAGGTCACTCCGGCAGAGCCGCACATCCTGGCAGGACCAGACCTCCCGGGCACAGCATCCTTCCTGCCGCCGCCCGCCCGGTGGCAGAACGGCCGCTGCGTCGCGTGCCCGGGGTCCCCGTCCTCAGAGCGGCTGGAGGCTGGTGCGAAACTCCGTCGGCCGGACAGAGCGGACGGGGCTGCTTCTCGGGTCTGTGCTCTCTGCCCTGAACCACAGCAGCCGGGGCTCTCTCGTGAGAATCCTTACCCTTTTCTTAAAGGAACTCGTGTATTTCACACTGGAATTCGGTTGTAGTGTCTGCATTCATCTGGGTATTGAATAGGACATTTCCTGAGGGCAGGGTAGATTTTTTAAACAAGTTCTGCTCTTAATGCTTTTGCCAGTCCGTCCCACATAACGGAGCGTTAATACACAGCTACTAAGTGACAGATTTCGCCCCAGTGCCAAGGAGCCCCCTAGAGCTGGGGGCGGGGGCTGACCTCGAGAACGGCCGCCTGGAAGACCCCCCCCCCCCCCCACATGCTGCAAAACAAGTGGTGGCTGCAGGAAGTGGAGCCTTCAGAGGTAAACAGTTCCCGGACAAAGACGGCAACTATTTCTGTCTCCGACTCAGTAAATGCTCATCAAAAAGGCCTGGGTGGGGGGGGGGGCGTATAGTTTATATTTGCCCCCGGGGACAGGAGACCCTGCCCCGGGGTCCTCACTCCATGGACCAGGACGGTCAGGAGCGCTTTCCTCCTTTGAGCCAAGCCTGTGACACCAGCGGCAGAAGGCGTGTCCTGGAGGTGCCACGTGCGCAGCGCCCGGATCCTGCGGGGCCACAGTGCTGAGCGAGAGGTCCGAGGGGTGCTCTCCCTCCCAGAAGAGAAACCAGCAAGCACCAGAGAGAGAGCAGACCCCCGCCCCAGCCGCTCCTTGAGGTCTGAGCCGCAGTGGACCGAGGGGCCTTTGCAGTGCAAGGAAACGAAGCACCAGCCCCCTCACCACCGGACCCCCGGTGGTACCAGACCCGGTCTTAATAAACTCCATGCCGTGAAGGGGGTAGTGTAGGCCCGGGGCCGAAACACGCCGGAGAAATGAGTGCCTGGCCTTGGACTCTTCCTCCCTGCGACGCCGCTTATGCACAGAGCGGCGGTCTTCGTTTGAAAGTCAGAATATCACTGATCTGGTCTCTTGATGACGTGAGTAACCTCCTTGAAGTTTCACAGTGAAAGTCTCAAGTCACGTGTGACAAATGATCTGAATGACTGCGGTCCCCTTCTTCAAGTCATGTTTGTCCCCGTGACCGCCCACTCTGCTTCCTCGCGCCCACCCCAGCTGCTGCTAACATCCTTTCGTTTTTCTGGGGCCGAATGAGGCAGTGAGGGGGGTTTTCTAAATGCAAATGGAAGGGTGGCTCTGCGTCCCCCGGCTGATTGGTGTCTCATTAAGCAACAGAATGGTCTGAGTCCAATGAGTTTGCAAGAACTGCTCCAACCAGATTGGTTTTGCCCTCATTTTAAAGTCTTTTCCCGTTTTGCTTCTATATTGCACACAGACGCATAAATCTGAAAGCAACTAGCGTCAGCTGAAAAAAGACATGTTCTAAGCATTTACGGTGAACGCAGGGTGTTTGAGAGAGCCGGTCGCGTGGGGCTGGGGCGGGGCCGCACAGCGCAGGAGCTGATGAGCCGCGGGGAGTTAACGTACTCCACGGAGAGGGCAGACTCGCAGTCACTCACGTGTGGTTTTCTTTCTATGTTTTTTTTTTTTTTTTTTTTAATGTGTGGTTGCCTCTCACTTGTGCCCCCAAATGGGGACCTGACATGCAACCTGGTCATGTGCCCTGACTGGGAATCGAACCAGCGACACTTGGCTCGCAGGCCGACGCTCAATCCACTGAGCCACAGCAGCCAGGGCTTCTTTCTATGTTAAGTGTTTCTCTTGCTAAAGAAACTTCCACAGGCAAAGCAACTGTCACTGCCTGTTTTTAACGAACGCGATTCACTAGTTTAACGCGTAGCCACGTTCTCACTGGCTTCTCGTCGATGGTCAACAGACAGGAAGAACAAAGGATTCAGCGGGAGGGAGTGACCCTGAAATGGACATAGAGTCAAATAAGAGCTAGTTGACTAAGTTATTTTCCTATAAGTGAACATCAAGTGGGCATATTTTAGTCTTTTGATCAATATTGCAGATATAGTCTTTTTTTTAAAAAGATTTTATTTATTTATTTTTAGAGAAAGAGGAATGGAGGGAGAAAGGGAGGGAGAGAAACATCACTGTGTGGCTGCCTCTTGTGCACCCCTAACTGGGGACCTGGCCCCCAACCCAGGCCTGTGCCCTGACTGGGAATCGAACCAGCGACCCTTTGGCTCACAGGCCGGTGCTCAGTCCACTGAGCCACACCAGCCAGGGCGCAAGTGCAGTCTTAAGAAGCTATATATAGAAAGGCGACTAAGCTTGACACATACCCTAATAATTTAGTGGTGCTTTGAGAAATATTTGATTATTGTCTAGTCTGTATTTATGGCTTTTTATTTTCATTTTATGTTGTCTAGCTGTATTGCTTACTCCTTATTTATCATTCTTATTCTTTGCCAGTCATTTTGACTAAGAAATTTGATCAGTAATAAATACTTTAGCTCTTAAAATGGAACATTTTGGTGGTTAGTAGTCTTATTATTTCCCTCATAGTTTTTTTCCTTGTTTTTGACATACAGAAGTTCTTTTTCATCTTCGTAGTTTGTGTTTAATCTTTTTCTTTATGGTGTCTGCCTGTTTGTTGTAAGAACTTCCTTCCTCCTCCTAAATTATCTAAATTTCTATCTCAATTTTCTCGTAGTCGTTTAATGAATCCATCTCTTTGAAACCTTCAAACCATTGGATTTTACTTCACAGTAATGAGGAACAGATTTACCTTAATTACTTTCCAAAATAATTAGCCTCTGTGAACACAGCTCTAGCTAGTGAATTTCTCTCCTCTCAAGGTTCAGCTCATCCCTTTAGCTAGGAACTTTCTAGAACCATCAACTATGTTACGTGCATCCCCCCCCCCCACCGGAGTTGGTAAGGTGAGCCGGGTGTCAGCTTCTTTAACATGACGGGAACCAGAACCGTCCAGATCAATGCTGTCGTTCCTGACCTCTCTCCAGAGCTGTGTTTCATAGTCTTTGAGATTCTGTTCTTGGTGTTTACGTGTTTATTTCTATACATTCTCTCTGGGTAGCCTTCTAATTTGGCTTGTCAGTGTGGTTGTGCACATTTTACTTGATAATCCCACTTTCTCCCATGTCCTAGGGTCTGAGGGATAGGCGGGTGGTGGTTTCTTCAGATGTGAAGCTCCGTGGCTTGTTTCTTCATGTTTGTTAGAAGTCTATAATTCAGCGGTTTCTATTAGGCTTACGGATCTATGCAACCAGCACCATAGCCCATTTTGTAACATCAAAGGAGACCCCCCACTCGACGAGAAACTCGGGACCCTCCAGCTGCATCTCCCCGCCTCCCCGCCTCCAGCCCGGAGCGGTCCCTAGCCTGCTCCCTGGCTCCATCTGCCTGTTCTGGACGTTCCATATCAGTGGGGTCATGTAGCGTGTCTCCTTAGTTTGGTGTGAGGGTATTCCTGGCCCAGAATGATTTGGGAAGTGCTCCCTCCTCCTCTGCTGTTAGGAAGAACTTGGGAGGGATTGCTTTTAATTCTTTTTTAAATGTTATAATTCCCAGCGAAGCTCTCAAGCCTAACCTGCTGTCGGTGGGCAGTTTTCTGATTACGGGTTCAGGCCCGCTCTTCGTCACAGCCTGTGATGGTTGCCTGGCCGCGTCCCCTTCACTGGGCCAAGGGACGCCTGGGTATTTGGTCAAACATGACTCTGGGTGTTTCCACGAGGGTGTTATTGGGTGAAATGAACATTTAACTAGCAAACGGAGTAAAGCCCTTCCTGATGCGGGTGGGCTGCTGTTACTTTCACGGTAATGCACCGCCGTGGAGCCTCATCTGTAGGAACCTTTGAGTGTGGACATGAACGTGATTCCCTGCAGAGAGGAATTTGCATTTTCTTGGACTAAAATATGGGGCCATGTCCAAACTGGATTGACTTAAACTGATGTTTGGCCTGATGTTTTCTGGGCCACACAGTTGATGTGAATGGAGGGTCTAAACCCAGCGGTGGCTGGGAATAATTAGTAGAGACATGTTTTTTCTATTTTTGCATGATCCACCCCCCTCAACCCCCTCCCACCCTCAAAGGTGGCTCCCTCAGGCCCCCTCCCCCTCCCCCCCATTCACTGGGTCCTCATCCGGACTCCAGCCTTCCTCCCCAGCGCCGGATTGCTTGGGACCCAGACTTGTCTCTTTTCCAGAAATTTCCTCCCACTTCAATTCCTATTAAGACAAACATTCTTTTTAAAACAAAGACTAGTTTAACATTTTATTCATATTTTTGGGGGGTGGAGGATGCTGTAAGATTCAAGCTTTTCCCCAAATGTCTGTTCAGCTGGAAATGAAAGTTTTCTTAGCAGCTTTTGTTTCACGTATTTTTCGGTCCATAGGGGCTTCTGACTTTACTGATGTTCTTGGGGGACTGTTCTTGTCACCTGTAAGAAACATCCCTCCTTGTACAACGCGCCCCACTGCTGGTCGCTGGGTACCCCGCCTTGTCTCGTATGCACACCACGCCCGTCTTCTCTTTGCTAGCGTTTGCTCGGCGTTTTCTCTGTGGGCCTTGATTCCACCCCTCCTCCAGCCTCTTACGTGTCTTTTATGCTGAGGGCAAGTACAGGTTCACTTGCTCTCCGTTTACCAAGAACACCTCTGTTATTGACTAGATAACGCTGGAGCCGGGAGGAGGGCTCCTGTTTTGGGATCTGTTCCTCCTCTACTGTTGTGTGCCTTTTTCTTCCAGTGCTTTTTGGTTGCGTGTTTTTCGTGTGTGATTACCTGCTGCTGTGTAACAACAGCACCCTGCTTAGCTGCTTAAATGACACACGTTTATTTTCTCAGTTTCCAGGGGTTGGGGGTCCGGACTCAGCCCCCCGGCTCCTCTGCGTGAGCTCCACGCGTCTGTACTGCAGACGTCTCCTGTGGCCACGGTCACCCCCGGGCGTCGCGGGGAGACCCACTTCCAAGGGCCCTCAGCCCCTGGGGGGCGTGGGATCGTGGGGCTTGGTTTCTGCGGGGCGTCCCCCGAAGTCTCCTCCCTGCCACGTGGGCACCTCCGCGGACAGCTCCCACAGGGCAGCTGGCGTCTTCAACGCCAGAGGGAGCCATTTACGAGAAGGACTGCTGACAGTGTCACCCGGTGCCACCACCCTCCTCGCAGCACCCTGGCCACGCCCTGCCGTCACGGGAAACCCTGGGTCCTCCCCAGGCAAAGAAAAGGGACCAAACAGGCATGACCTCCAGGAGGTAGAGGCGCGGCCACCTCCTTCAGCGTGTCCACCGCGCTCCCCGTGACCTTTTCTGTCGCGGTGCCGTTTTCCCCGTCACATTTCTTACTGGTCTGGGTTCTTTACATCCTAACAATCCTACTACACCCGCACTTCCCCAGCGGTGCCCAGAGTTGGTCAGAGTGTACAGTCTGCCCCCCGTGAGCCAGGGTGGTAATGACACAATATTTTGTGTGAAAAAAGGATTAATGGAAGTCTGGGGTGTTGACTGTGATCAGGAGAGGTGGCCCTCAGGATAATTCCGATTCTCGAGGAGTTATTCACTGTGGAGTCCTGCCTGGTGTACCCCCGGAGCAGCGTCCTGGACATTGTCACTTAGCTCTGAGCCCGTATGGACTCACTCTGCCCGGCATCCCCTCTGAAGGGGCCTTATTTGCTAATTGTTAGGGTTGTGCCCGGAAGAAGGGAGGAGTCACATGAGCCAGTTCAGAGCCTAGATTGAGGGGTGTTCAGGCAGGTTTCCTTTTCTGTCCTGAACGAGATTTTAAAAATGGAAATAACTAGTTTTCTGAAAGACCACATTTTTAGGTCACAAACTGGACTAAAGCTTTCATCTAAAGTTTTCAGGCCCTGGCCGGGTGGCTCAGTGGGTTGGAGCGTCATCCTAATACATCAAAGCTGAGCGTTGGATCCCCCGTCAGGGTGCAGACAAGAATCAATCAACGAGGCATGCATGAGTGGGGTGGCACATCGATGTTTCTCTCCCCCCACTCTTTTTCTCTCTCTCTAAAATCAATCAATAAAAAAACTAGAAATAAAATAAAAATTTTAATTATTCCCCCTTTCAAACAGGTTAAGCAAAAACACTTTGTAGTGATTTAGAAAGCATTGGCCATCATTCCCATTCATGCTTCTCAGTATGTGTGTGCTTCTTTCAGGACTCCGGGTTCTCCCGCTCACCCCGCCACCCCCCCCACCCCCGCGTGAGGATGTTTGTGTGTGTGCGTATAAAAAACCGCTGACATTAGCTGCGGTTGTCAATATTTAAACTGCTAAGCTCAACACAAAATCTGAAATTCTATCAGGAAGGAGCTAGTTCTCCCACTTGAGAAGCGGCCCCTCCCCCAGCCCCGGCTCCCGGTGTTTGGGCTGTGACGCTGGCCCTGAGCCCGGCCCGGCCCCCGGAGACCGCGGGGGACCCGCTCTGCACGCTGAGTCGGCTGGGATGGCGTGCTTCACATGCAGGGCCATCACCCGCCGTCGCTGCAGGACCCGGACGGCGGCGGCACGAAGGAGCACGCATGTGAGGGTGCCCACACAGACACTCGCCCCTAGAATTCCTTCTCACCCGCTTGGGGCCGTGGCGGTGTTGGGAACGTTTGTTTGCCTGGTGTCATTCAGGTCTGACCTGCCTGGTCCTAAGGCCTCACTGAGGACAAGGTCTGCACGGGCTGCGGGTACGCCGGCTTTTCTGTGCACGAGGACCGGGTTCCACGGAAATCCATTGAGTAGAAATGTCCGTCGAGTTCTCAGCAGACTCCGGGTTCTCTCTGGCTCTGGGAGCGTGATGTAATCCTTTCTCCAGCAGCCTTTGCGTGCCGGTGTGGGTGTCCCCACTCATCCTAATCAGGCATTAACATATACCTTCTAAGGCCACCGTGGGAGACGGGCCGCCCGCCTGGCTTCTTCGCCTCTTCCCTGCATCTCCTTCCACGCCCCACCCCCCCTCCTGCGGCCCCGGGTGACACCAGAGGCCTCGGAGGACTGCGTCACTCCCATCGGGCCCTTCCAGAATGACTTGCTCCTGCTGAAAGCCATCCCTGGGCGGGAGTTGGTGGCCGCGCCCGGGCTTCAGCCCCCTGGCCTCGTTCGCAGTGCCCCCCGCGGGCTGCTTGGCGGGTTTGGCTGTGGCCGTCTTCCTGTTCCACGAAGGGCGTTGCTGGACGGCAGGGAACGCACGTGGCTTGATCTGGTGGCGTGAAGGGAGGTGGTCTGTGGTTGTCATTATTGGTGGCAATTAAGGCAGCGCCAGGCTGTGTTGTGACAGTTCATGGTGGCGCGTGTGAGGCAGAGAAGCGGCATTTACGCCCCCGCGACGGCTCTGCCTTTCGGGAATCCTCACTGTGTAAGGGCGGCCGGTGGGCAGAGCATATGTCTCCGGCATCTGTCCGGGAGGCTGGGGCTCCACATGGGGGGCGTGGCCCAGAAACATGAGAATAAATCTGTAGAACAGAGCCCAGCATGAAGTTGCTCAACGGTAACTGTGTCTCTACCGGGCGTGAGGCTGGCGTGGGTGACGGGCCAGACACACAGAAGCTGGGCTGGGAGGGCGGCATCCGGTCCAGGGACTGATGGAGAGTTTTGATGGACTGAATATTTGTGCCCCTTCAAAATTCATGTGTTGAAACCTTATCTCGATGCGGTGCATTAGGAGATAGCACGCGTGTGTGTGTGTGTGTCAGGGGGTGATTAAGATGAGATGCGGTCAGGAGAGTGGAGCCCACACACAGGACATCTGTGCTACTGTAAGAGTCAGGAGAACCCTGGCCGGTGGTTCAGTCGGTTGGAGCGTCGTCCCATGCACGAGAAGGCGGCAGGTTCGATTCCCCGCCAGGGCGCACGCCTGGGTTGCAGGTTCTGTCTCTGTTTGGGGGGGGGGGGGGGGCGGAGGCAATGGAGTGATGCTTCTCTCTCTCTCTCTCTCTCTCTCTCTCTCTCTCTCTCTCTCTCTCTCTCTGTCTCTCTCTCCTTTTTCTCCCCTTTCCCGCTCTCTCAAATCAGTGAAACATATCCTCAGGGGAGAGTTAAAAGAAAGAGAGTCAGGAGAACTTGCCTCTCCTCTCTGTTCTCCACGGCGTGAGGACAAGTAGCTGAGACCTGGGCAGGTGGACTGAACCCTGGAGGAAGGTCCTCCTGAGAGACTGACGCTGATCTTAAACTCCCAGCCCCCAGAACCGGGGGAGATCAGTCTCTCTTGCTTAGAAGCCACCTGTCTGGGGTGTGCAGTCCTCGCGGCCCACGCTGATGAAGGCAGACTGGCCCTGACTCAGGACGCCTCCTCCAGCCTTGGCTCCAAGCGGCAACCAGATGAGGAACCCAAGGGAAGGAGATAAGGCCACGTGTCACATGTCCGTGACAAAGGCGAGGACCCGTGAGCTCCGTGGGGGATGTGCATGCAAACATGCATGAGGCGCCAGAACTGGAGTCGGTGTTGTGAACCTGCAGCCACTGAGTTCTCGCGTCCACAGGGGAAGCGGCTGTGGACCGTCTGCACCCTGCAGACGGGGCCCCACAAACAGCGCCGGGCGTGGAAGCTCGGGCGTGCCTGCTGCCTGCTCCCACTCCCACTGTACAGGCCGTCGCTGCTCTGCCAGGCCGCCTGAAGGTCGCGCCACGTTCTCGCGTGGAGAGATGTGTCAATGTGGACCGCTGTTTCAGCCCAAAGGAATGACCCCGAAGGATGAGATTCCACATCCGCAGGCCCCTGGGGAATCTCCCCTGTGCCTAGGGGTGTGGGGTGTACACAAGCCCCCTCTTACCCGCCTGGTGCCTCCTCACGCTCTCTCCGGCTCAGCGTCCCTCCCGTGAGGCTGACTTGATACTGGGCATCCTTGCCCTGTGGCTTTGGTCTGGGTGGGCCCGTGGGGGCCCCTGCAGGAGGTGGGGGGTAGGAGGTCCCAGTGTGTCACCGCAGCCCTCAGGCGGCCTCCGCTGTGTGCCCCCTGCCCCTGGCCCCTCCATGCCTTGGGTGGGGACTGGCTCCCCACTCACTAGCCACAGGGATGGCCCCGTCCACGGCTGGTGTTCCCAGTCTTGCCTGCACCTGAAAAAATACAGGCTTTCATGTCAGCTTTTGTCCGCCTCCTGGTGCGAGCGCACCTTGTACGTCCTGCTCAGCACGTCTGGTCCTGTAAACCGCGCCCTGTCCTTGTGCCCATGGTTCCTAAGCTCCTTAGGGGACACCCTGCCTCAGTGTCTTCTCTCCTCCCCGACACAGCGGGCGGCTGAGCGCCCGGCAGGTAGGACCTCGGAGCGCGGCTCAGCCTCACACGAAGCGGGGGAGGCGCGAAGGATGCCCCCCTTCCCCTGGGTTCATTACGGAGACTATGCCGATTTTTAAAAGCATTAATGAGATGCTTAGTAAGCAGCAGGTGTTACAAAATTGCATTTTTCTTCTTCGTCCCCATATTAGGCATGGAAATTATGGTCTCTCCAGCTATTTTACCATTTGTTAAATGTTCCTACATGCTTATCACAGATAATGCTTCTTTTTAAATCACATGCACACAATTAGAAACTTCTAGGTTAATTAATTTTCCATATTAGAAGGAAAAACTACATAAATTCAAGGCAATGGGATTAATATTATTATTAATAATAATTATCACAAACTGTAAATGTATTTATAATTTATAGGCATAAAGATGGGAGTCCTTGCTTTAAAAATCTTGAGAACTATAGTTAACCCAATTTGGTCTCAAAGTGAAAACTCTCTGCATGGCTAGGCTTTGTAAGGAAGACGTATCTGGCTAATGGCTCAACAGAAGTAAATGGGAATTGATTATCCGTACTTACCATTATATTCTAATGCGCCAAGCACATCCAGAAGACACATAGCGTTCCAAAAACTGCGCCATCACGTAAGCTACGGAAGGGGGTTCTGGCGAAGAGTGACTAGGAGTTGGGGACTAAGAAGCCAGGAGCTGGGGTCAAAGAGAAAGGACATGCCTGGGCCTTCTGCAAAGAGCTGGGCGCCCAGCACAGTGCGCAGAAGCGTTAGCTGTGCCAGATCCATTACCCGCGTGGCAGAAGCCCACCACCTGGTCACGTAAAGCAGGTGTCCACCAGCATCAAGGCAAAGAGAAGTCAAGTCACTGAAAGGAGCCCTGTGGCCCTGTAAGGAGGCACGCGCTTGCTGACGTCATGAAACTGGTTTTGTAGGACTAGTTTTTAAAAGTGAACTCTAGACAGACACCATAACCAGGAGGACCGTTGGTAGTAGCAACTCTTTAGCAAAAGGGCCCTAAAAGGAAACAACTCTTTGCCCGGTAGTCTGCGTAACTACACAGCTTTTTTACACAGATATCCTTAGGTATAAAAGAGCCGTCTGTCAATAGTTTAACACGTCTTACATCTCCCTAAGAAGGTGCTCAGCACGAACAAAATGCTGCCTGCGTCAGGAGGCCTTTCCGGACCAGTTAGAATTCGAGGCAGTGTTGCTCCGTGGTTGGACGGCCAAGGGTTAGCCTCAGGGGTGAAGAGGGGAGGCGTGACCGTGGATCTCAGCCCGGGGTCCCGTCCCTTGTTCCTTCACTTGTAAACTGGGGATGGGGCACAGCACCCTTGCTCGGGTTCAAGAGACAAGTGCCGGGGAGGAAAGAGCCCCTGGCGCACGTGCCCTTTGGCCCGCGGCGGTCCATGGCCTGGAACGGAAGCTCGCTCTGGCCAGTCCGACGTAGGGGTTGGGTCGGAATGGTCTCGTTCCTGAGACGTGAGGCTCGTCCGTGGACCAATGAGCTGCCCTGTTCCATGGAGCGAGGCCGGAGAGAAACTGGATTTCGTTGGCTCTGGGGCTACTCCGGCAAAGTGAAACAGTGCCAAAGATAGAGACCTTCTAGTTAGATCTGGAGGGTTGTCTGTGTGCACACGCGTAGTTCTCGGATGGTCTTCATCAACAGAGCAATGTGCCTCCGTGCAGAAGAGGGTTGTTTTAAAGTGTATGGTATCACGTTGTAGTTTTAATTTGCATCCTTTTCATGTGAAATCCAGTTCCTCTCTGCCTATGGACCCTCTGTATGTGCTCCTTGGAGTAGTGTCTGTTCAGTTCCTTTGCTCATTTTTTTAATTGGATTGTGCGTCTTCCCGGTGTTGAGTCATGTAAATTCTTTATTAACAAATCAACAGACAACAAGTGCTGGCGAGGATGCAGAGAAATGGGAACTCTACTGCACTGTTGGTGGGAATGCAGCCTGGTGCAGCCGCTGTGGGAAACAGTGTGGAATTTCCTCAAAAAGCTAAAAATGGAACTGCCCTTTGACCCAGTGGTTCCACTGCTGGGATTACACCCAAGCATCCTGAAACCCCGATTCAGAAGAACCTGTGCACCCCTGTGTTCATAGCAGCGCTGTTTACAATAGCCACGTGCTGGAAACAGCCTAAGTGCCCATCTGTAGATGAGTGGATCAAAAACTGCGGTACATTTACACAAGGGAGTACCATGCAGCAGAGAGAAAGAAGGAACTCCTGCCTTTTACAACAGCATGGATGGAACTGGAGAGGATTATGCTGAGTGATATAAGCCAGGCAGCGGAAGACAAACACCGTGTGGTCTCACCTGTAAGAGGAACCTAATGAACAACACAGACGAGTGAGTAGAATAGAACCAGAGGCCTGGGAATGAGGAGCGGACTGACAGCGCCCAGGGGGGAGCGGGTGGGGGGAAGAGAAGGGGGAGAGTCTAGTCAAGGAACTAGGATCAATGACCCACAGACATGGGCAACGCGGTGGGGACTGACTGTGGGAGTGGGGGAGGTGGGCGGGGTGGGGGGGAGCAGTGGGGGTGTGGGACACCTGTAACAGAACAACAATAGGAACAAAGAGATGAAAGATAGGGCATCAGTTCCTGGTTGAGAGAGCAGCGGGAGAGGGTCCTACGCATGCCCCTCCTGTACTGTTTTATCTGTTAGAGACACGTGCCGAACACCTAGCTTTTTCAGCCACGGCTGGAGAGCTGGGGACGCAAAGAAACGCACGCCGCCCTCTGCCCTCGCCGTGGAACAGGGAGGCGGACATGTAACTAAGTTGTTTAATTCATTATCGTAAGTGCCGTTCAGCTATGAGAAGGAGCAGTGCTTAAAAGGGGCCAACGCAGCACCTTGACTGGGACATTATCGCCGAGGTGATCGTTTCTCTTCCGTCTCCTGAGCATGAGCCAACGCGTGGTCATAAAGGCGCCGCTGGGGACAGTGCCACGGGCAAGCCCAGAGGACCCGGACTTACTAAGGTTAGTTCCGTGCTCCAGAAATGCCTCCTTTCATCCAAACTCCCCGCTGCTGCGTCTGCCTCCTTGTTCTTCCTCCTCCAAATGCGAGCGGAAGCTCCCGCCTTGCCTTGCCTGCGTGTCTTGGGAGGGCCGGTTAGAGGAGAAAACCCCCATTCTTTCCGAGCGGTGACCTGGCTGCGTCGTCCTGGACTTGGGCCGCCGCCGCCTTGGACTGCGCTTCTTGGAGGAAAAAGCTCGGGGCCCTCACTGCGTCCGACGGCGCCTGTCCCCCTGTCTGCACCCCAGCAATCCCTCTGCCCCTCCTCCTCTCCGCTGGCCCTGCGGCCCTAACGGCTCAGTCTGTGTCACCGCCCTGAGATGGATTTCAGCCGGTGCTGCTTGTCCCGCCCTTGGGGACAGGCGCCCCCACAGTCCGCAGTGTTGCGCTCATGGTGTCCCTTCTGGTGTCCCCCACCAGACGCTGTGACATCCTTGAGGATAAGACCGTTTCCTATAATAGAATCACTGTGCGGGGCTTATCATTACTGTCACGGCATGATTTAAGTTAATTCGCTTAATCCCCAACTCTTTTCTCCAAACCATGGCGCTTGTACCTGTTTTATAAAATGAATGCAGGCAGATCCTTTCCCCCCCGCAGAAGGTAACTTCCTGAAAATGTATAGGTCAGTCAGCTGACACGGAATGAGTGATGTCTTCTGTGCAATAAGAAAGGTCACGTGTTAAACACTGTTAGTCATGAGTTGATCTGTGAGTAAAAGAATAGCTTGTAATAAGAAAACACTTTTTTTTTCCTTATGCACTGGGATGGTTAATTTTATGAGTCGACTTGACTGGGCCACCGGGTGCCCAGAGTTGGTCAGACATTATTGAGGGTGTGTCTGGGAGGGGTTTCTGGGTGAGATTCATGATTGAATCACTGGACTGAGGGAAGCAGATTGCCCTCCTTCAGGCGGGTGGGCCTCGCCCAGTCAGTTGAGGGTCTGAACAGAATGCAATGGCGGAGTGAGGGGGAGCTTCTACCCGACTGCTTTGAGCTGGGATGGCAGTTCTTCCCTGCCTTCGAACTCAGACTGCAACGTGAGCTCCTCTTGGGTCTTGAGTCTGTGGACTGGAACTCACAACAGACTCTCTGGGTCTCCAGCTTGCTGACCTTTGGCCTTGGGACTTGTCAGCCTCCAAATTCACCTGAACGGATTCCTGAAAACATAGACCACTTCCGTCCCATTGGTTCTGCTTGTCGAGAGAGCCCTGACTCACACCTGCACTGGGACTGTCACTTTTATAAACTGGGGATTCCATGTGTTGAGTTTCCTCCCAGTGGAATTCACTTAGGTCAAGTTCAAGGAACAAGAAAGGGATGCGGGTAAAAGGGCAGGACGAATCTGCTCTTGTGTTATAAATGCGACCTGACATCAAGTGTGAAACTGAATATTTTGCCAAGAGCCCCACCTTCAATCCAAGCCACGTTAATCAGGGCAGCCTCTGAAGGCCACGACGAGGACATTCATTAAGGCCGGAGCCAGGGCACGGGGCAAAAAGGGCTTCCCCGGCGTCCCAGAAGTCAGCGGCGACATGCAGACGTGTGGCAAAGAGAGAATGGCGGCCGCTGAGGATGCAGAGTTGCTTGGCCCTTTTATCCCATTGAGCGTTGCCTCTTTGTGCCTGCCTTCAGCCCTGTCGCCTCCGTGGGCCTTTGCCGGCCACCAGGCAGGGACTGGGGAACACAGCCTCCCCGGACTAGAGTCGTTGGCCATAGCTGGGTGGGTGGGTGTTGGGTACAATATTCAGGGCACTCACAGTTATTTATTTATTAACTTAAGGTTAAATCCCTATCACTTCACTTTTCATTTGCAGCGATATTTAAAGGAAGCTATAAAAATGACAGGTTAAACTCTGACGTTGGGCCCTGTTTCCTTGCGCGTCCCCTCCCCCCACTGCGTCCGGTGGGCGTGGAAGGGGCGGGCCAGGGTGCCGGGCGGCAGGCAGTTCTAAGGGCCAGTCCTTGGAGCATAAGAGCGGGAAGAGGATGAAAACGAATGGGTGCCTCCTCCAATTAAGAAGAGAAAGAACAGCTCCGTGCTGCTGAGAAACAGTTTCCAATGGCAGCATGTGCGGCCCGCGTGAGGCTGCGCTTCAGTCACGTGGACGAGGATGATGTGGGAGGTGTGCCGTGTGCACCCCTGCGGGGAAGGTTTTAGAGCCCCACCACGGAAGGGGAGTGTGCTTCTAAGGCGAAGACTCGTCTGCCTGCCACTCGCTGAGCAAACCAAGCCCGTGGTCCTGCAGAAGCTGCTTCTCATGCATCCCACCTTGTCTGTCTTATTTCTTCCACATCACCAGTTACACGTAGTTTTCACTTGTAAACCAACTGGTGTGTGCGCTTAGATACCCTAGATTATGGATATACGCCATATATACATGCATGCATATAATGTATGATATATGCACACGTGCAGGCATTGTGGGTAATTGACATATGATTACTGTTGTAATTAGCCCCGAATTTGCTGTTTTGGCGAGGGTTCAAACCTGGCCTCTTATTCATTCTTGCATGTGATTTTTTTGTGAATGTAAAAAAATAGACTTCTCAGACCCTTCCCAGCTCTTAAGGCCGCCAGGGTCCCCCAGAGGAGGGCGCGCGTGCGCCCGCGCGTGCACACACACACAAACGTGAGTTCAAGCCTGTTGAGCCCATGCTTTTGGAAGCAGCTCCAAGTTCCCGTTTGGGAGCGCCCTGGGCCTTGGTGAAGGAAAGCCGCGTGGGGAAGCCTCCCGTGTAGCTCATCTGGCCGCCTGGGGTGGTCAGCGCTGGAATCTGACAGTCTTCTGCGTGCGCGCTCTCAGGAGCATGCGTCCCTGGGTGGTCCTGGAGCAAACCCGTGGCTGTAACTGATTAATCCCAGGAGCACCTAGGGGTGGTGATCTGGGAACCCAGGGGGTGGTCTCTGGGCTACTTGCCGCTTGGGGTGGAGGTTGGGTTCGGGAATCAGAGCCGGTTCGGGCTGGGGCAAAAAAGCCCCCGGGGCTCCGGAGCCGTGCAGACAGACCCCTTCGTGCCGGGCTGGACTGGGGGAAGCAGGGAGAACCAGATCCCTAGAAACAAAGGCACAGGGCGTGGGGGGCGGCTGGGGCAGAGGATCGGAGGGCCACGCAGCCTGGAAGCCGGGTGCACAGCCGGGGTGGCGTGCAGCCGGCGCGGGCGCTGTCCGGCAAGGTGTGGATGCGGTGCGGCTGCCCCAGCCGGAGCTTCCGGGGCCAAGCGGGGAGCCACCATGGAGACGCGGCGTGTGCCCCCTAGCAACCCGAAACAAACAACGTATTTGTAAGCTGCCGTGCCCTCCCGGCTACCGCCTCCCCTCTCGGCTTCGCCGCCCTGGCTGCCGCGGAGAACGCCGCCTCTGGCTCCCCCTGCCTCCCCGCCCCTTTGGTGCGATCCAAGTCACCCCCGGGCCTGAGGGGGCGGCTCCACCAGGGAAATCACTGGGGTGCGTGTTTGTAAAACCCAGTGTACGTGCGCCCGGGCCCCACGGGGACACGCTGGGGGGGGGGCCGTCTGCCTCAGCTGCTGTCTGCGCAGGGACTCCCAGCTCTCCCCCAACAGTCGGGGCGTCCTTAACCTCCATTCGCCCGAGCCCTTCTGGTCCAGCCCAGTCCAGGCAGAGCACACATGTGTACGGGCGCGCGCACGCGCACACACACACATGCCCCTTCCGCCCGCCCCTGGCTTCGCCACCACCACGCCGGGGCCCCCCCTTAGGGACAAGTGCGGGGACCGCCGATCCCCGCGCTGCCTGCCGGCGGAGCCCCTGAGCCGCCGCGTCGCCCGTGTCCTCAGTGCGCCCCGCGCGCTTCGCGCAGCTGCCTTGGGCTGAGCGCCTCTTGCGAGCCAGCCGGACGCGGACACGCAGGCTGTGGGAGCCGGTCCCCGGGGCCAGCCCTCCTCCCCAGATCCGCTTTTGTTTAAAGCAGCTGGAAGCCCACACCCTCCTCTCCTCTCCCGCTTTTATTTTTCTTTCTCGGCTGCGGCCCCGAAGAGTTGATTGCTATTGTGGCGCGCCGGGGAGAGGGGACAGCAGGGCGGGCGCAGGTGGGCGAGCCCGGGGCGGGGAAGAATTTCCTCTCCGAAACCAACTCCGCCCGGCCGGCCGCCGGCGCTGCTGCAGCCTCTGCCCGGATCCCCGATGGATTAAGTTACTGTTCCCCGGGCCAGGAGCCGGGCGCACACTCGGGGCAGAATGAAGGAGAAGGCGATGATTAAGACGGCTAAGATGCAGGGCAATGTGATGGTGAGTGCGCGCGGGGGCGGGGGTCCGCGGGGCAGCAGTGGGCGGGGGGCGGGGGGCGTCCTGTCCTCGCGAGTCCTGGTCCTTTGGTAGTGACCAGACGTCCCTGCTGCCAGCGGCAGCGCCGCCCCCCCTCCGGCCACCCGATCCTGCTGCAGGGTGCCGAGGGTCATGCGTTCGTTTGCAAATCGCAACTTTGTGGCTTCCGGGTTCCTCTGCTTTGGGCGTGTGGCTGGTGCCTGGGATAGGGGTGGGGTGTGCCAGGTGAGGCAGAGGCTCAAGCATAGACCCCCAGGGCTGTGCTGGGGGAAACGCAGAGAGGGGAGGTCGCTTGGCCGGGAAGGGCCACGCGGCCTGATGCTCGCGGGCCTCAGGCTTGAGTCCCCAGAGCTGAGACCTGTTGGGGTTGGCTTAGCTTTGGGTCCACTCGGGGCACACTAGCCCTCTGCTGCCACTGTGGCTACCACTCGGGGGCAGCGCCCTGGATTTGAGAAAGACGCCCCCCCCCACACACTACGGGTGGTTGTGCCCGCAAGCGGCATCATGGCACGTTGTACCCCAAGGGTTACTGTGCACCGAGGCGTACCTCAGCGTGGACAACTTTGCTAACCCGGATGCCCCGCGTCCCTCCTTGGCCATGAGCCCACTCCTCGCCTGCCCCTGGGACCCGCCTCAGTGCTCCTGTGTCTGGTTCCCCCGCGTGGGTCTGACAGGTGGGGTCCTGGCAATCTCCTGGTGAGGATGCTGAGGTTGCCATCTTGTTCTGTTGAAATTAGCATGCGCTGGTGTTTGGGTACGTTTGAACCCCTTCAGGGTTGCTGTAGGATGATTGAGAGGAGGGTCCCTGTTTTTTAGTTGTTTGAAGGTACTTTTTTGTAAGGGAAGGACCACGGAGATGGGAAGACCCCCATTACTTTTGAAGGGTCAAGGTCTGGAGTTGTTTCTGAGGTGGGCTAGGTCCACGTGATGGGAGTGGGTGGGGGCGGAGCTCTGTTTTGAGATCCCCATCAGTCATGCATTCTGAGGTCTTGCTTTAAACAAGCAGAGACAGGAACTGAACAATTGATTCGAGTTGACCCGATCCTCAGCGTGCTTAATCAGACCCACGGCGAGACACCTGTTGCCCGCGCAGGACGGGGCGCCACGTGTTCAAAAGTTGGCTTCTGGTGGCAGGTGGACACCACTCCGTTGCTACAGCCCCGGGAGGGCAGTCACTGTATCCAGTGGTAACTCTGCAGGAACACTGCCCCCCCCAAAAAAGACAGTTCCCCCCCCTCCATTTAAGGTCCTGCACCGGTCTGTGGGTTCTCTGGCTGGCTGCTGACCTAACTGCTTGTTTGTGTGAACACATCTGCTTCCTTGATTACCTCACTTCCTATTTAGCCATAATGTCTTGTATAAACTGGGCAGAAGCTAGGAGTGATTTTTCCTATTAAATCCCCACCGACACCACGAAGCCTCTTGTATATTATGCTCTATGATGTGCTAAGGAAACCTGCCCATTTAGGACTGAGGCAAAAGAAAGGATTCAAAATAGTGATAATGATAATAATAATAACACATTACTGATGCATGACTTACATCTGTTGCCACAACTCAGACAATACATCGTGACGTAGCCCATCTTTGTAGTCCCTCATTATGACAGCTCTCAAGGTACCTGCCACCCCCCTATGCTTTTACTTCAGGAGATAAGGAATGAAAGGAATGCTCACACCGTTTGCACCCATACTCGGAATAAGAATATTCCCCGCGGTGCCCTCTGTCTACACATCTCTGTGCCCACTGTTAATAAGCTCAATTAGAGCAGGTCGAACCAAGTCTGCAGAATTCTACAGCAACCAATCCTGTTTGGAAGAGCACCAATGGCCTGGTAGGAAAAAGAGACCTTGCACTCACCTTTGAAATGTTCTAGCAACTCTTCAACTGTCATTATTGCTCCGCAGGCTGGTTTGTATCTGTTTGAAATTTCATGCTCCAATGAAGCCCCGCAGCCTTCACCGAACGGGCGGAGGGTGGCACCTCTGTCGGCTAGGAAGAGCAGCAGAGGGTGTGACGCGGCGCACGGAGACCCAGACCGCACGCCCTGCACGGGGCCGGGGCTCACGGAGCCGCCTGCGCTCTCGTTGGTGGTTTGGTATTTGAAAGAGCCACACCTGGTCCTGCCCAGGTGGCCACATCTAGGGCCACCCACGTGTGTCGGTGTTTTGTTATCCAGACTCTTCTCACCTCCGGGCACACTGTGTGACCATCTTGGGCCTGTGAGATCTGTGACGTTGGCATCCGGACCTGTCTTTGCTGTGACATATCGCTTCCTAGACGAGGGATGTTGACTAAATCTGGGACGTGTGTCCCTCCCCACACATTGCGTCAGAGGCTTATTTCTGATGACGGAGAGAAGGCACACTTGGTGGTCTACTGTGGGGTCTCCTTTTGGGTAAATGAAGGGGATACCATGGGGGAACTCAGTTCTCAAGTTGTACTTGAATTCTCGAGAGAAGTCTACTTTGTAAGCTTTATTTCTGACGTATGAGGACTCCCTGCCTCTGCAGGCCCCGTTCCTTCTGTAGTTGAATACATCGAGGAAGATACCGAGATTCTTTTTCAATCTCACAACAAACATTATTCACGAACAACTGTATTTTCATACAATCTTTACAAATTCGTGGGGATGATTGGCCTGTTTTCTCAACTGTGACCTTCCTTTGTCACGGTTACGTTGCCCTCGTACTTCCCCAAATTTAAATGGCATTGGCTGTGTCAGAGAGACGCGTAGCCTCCGCAACGGCTTCTGGGGTCGATGGCAAAGTTAATTATCCCGATAAGTTTCCCGACTCTGTCCGCCCTCAGGATCTTTCCCCAAACACTGAGTTGCTTAATGGAGACTAAGTAAAGGGGTGTTAAAAACTGGAAGTCTCGGGGACCACCCTGCAGCCGTGGGACTGTGCCCCCCTTTCTCGGTGCGTCCGTGAGGGTGGTGACCAGGGTCATGTCAGAGGAGATTTGGGCACTAGACATGGGGGAGCCTATGTCAACAAGCCAACAGGGACATTTGAGAATCTCACGGTTGGTTGGTGCTGGGATTCAATAAAAGTTGCAATCTGGGAATTCCCTTTATAGGCAAAGCTGAGGTGTTTGTTCGTTTGGTTGCTTATTTAGTTATTTATTTATTATAGTCCTTGGGGCTGGTGGGAGGTCTTTGGTCACTGGTTGGATGTGTCTGTGAGATTATGAGCCAAGAGTCTTCTCAGATCTGGTCTCCCCCTGCCTGTGTTGAGTCAAATCTGGAAACACGCCTCCTCTAGCCTTACACTGGTTGGTACCTGGGGACCTAAATGCCACGGTGTCGGCTCTAAGGGAGCACCATAGCGTGCTGAGGGGCGGGGTGGGGGGGCTTCCCTTCTTGAAGTGGGTTCCAAAAATTACTTCTTAGGCCGCAGCCTTTGGCGTTACCCGGCGAGGCCCGCCTTGTGCTTTCTCTGCTGCTGTTTCCGTCCTCCCTTGGCGTCCCACACCCTTGGTGTTCAACATCCGTGTTCAGCGGCCCTACAACCGGCCTGCGTCGGCCCGCGTGGGGCTGCGTGCACCCCGCTCACCTCTCTTACGGGATTTGCAGGATTGGCAAGATGTTAAATTAACTGCCAGTAAAATATATACAACGTTGCTTAAGTGACCAGGAAGGGGCTCCCACAGCTAGAATGTTTTATAAAATGTCTTAGCTGACACTTGGGTGCTTCAGGCTGTCCTGTTCTCCAGGGTCCCAGGCAGAGCCTGACCTGTGGGTCGCTGCGTCTTCGTGCCGGGACGTCGACCTACGCTGCGTTGGGCCCTGGCCGGCATGGCTCAGCCCGGTTGGGCCTCATCCTGTGACCGAAGGATCGAGGGTAGGACCCCCCGTCAGGTGGGTAGGATCCCCGGTAGAGGCCCGTATGGAACGCAACCAATCGATGTTTCTCTCTCTTCCTTCCTGTCTCGCTAAAGAGCAAGAAAAAAACGTCCTCGGCCGAGGATAAAAACAGCAGTAGGTTGGCCTTCTCTGTACCCAGCTCGTTTCCCCCCGTTCCCGTGACCTCTCCCGGCGGCGTAGGGCAGTGCCCCCCGTTTGCTCATCGTCGGGACTTCCCACCGGCTGTGCGGTCCTGAGGCGCGCGGGGCGTTCTGAACTCTCCGCAGCTTCTGTCCCCTCCTGGCAGGAGCTGTGCCAGGAGCATTTGGAGGAGCGGTTACGTGAACGGATGGGGGTGGGGGGTCATCTCTGTGTGTTGACTGTGCTCTGGTGAGAAAGGCCCGTGATTTCGGCTGTACCTCCCTCTATTTTTCTAAGAGCTCCGTAAGGTTGGAAGGCTCCGTGTAGTAGTTTCCACGCTGGCTACGGCCACACTGACGCTGCTGCTCCCTTCTGGCACTTCTGGTTCTGTGTTGTAGTTTTCAACACTGCCACGCGGCTCTCTGACACTGGCTGGGTGTCCTGAAATTCAGCTCGGCCCCCACTGTCTGCCTGGAGATAGGGGCTCAGTCCCACAAAGCTGCCAGTCTCCAGTCTAGAAGCCCTGTGCCTCTGAAAGACCGGCCCGAATCGGAGCTCGCCCGGCCCAGCCCCGGGTGCGGGCCCTTCGCTGGCGAGCCGCCAGGGCTCAGGAAGCTGCGCGCTCTGTCACTGGTTTGTCACGAAGGCCGTTAAAGGAGGGGCACCCACAGCCAGGTGAAGAGGCACTGAGGGCGAGGACCGGAAGCCTCCCAAACCCAGGGGCCAGGTTTAGTTGGTGAACTTGATGCGCAGGCCCCCGCCCCCGTAGGACCCCGCCCCCCGCAGGACCCCGCCCCCCGCAGGACCCCGCCCCCGCAGGACCCCGCCCCCGTAGGACACATAGGCATGCTGAGCTGGGAGCCCCGAGGGGGCCAGAACCAATCAGAGGCCCCCATGCTGTGCTCCCTGTGTGGGGGGGACAGGCTTCCGTTCAAGGGGCCTGCGGCCCAGCCCCTCCCTCCCCACGCCCCCGGACAGTGCGTCTTAGCCATGGCTGGGCGGTGGAGCCCTCAGGCCGCTTCTGGGACCCCCAGGGGCATCGGTGGCCCTTGGGGCACGCAGGGTCGAGAGTGGGTGGTTGAACGCAGAGGTTAAATTGGCCGAGGAACTTCACACCACACGCCCCAACACACACAAACAGGCACACGCGCACACACATGCACGCATGTACACATGGCATCCCACGTTGTCTGCTCTGCTGCCTGGGCACCAGCACATGTACTGAGGTTTGCACTGTGAGCCAGGATGGGGCACCACAGGGTCCGAGGCTCGTTTGTAAATCAGCATGGTCGTCACAACCCAAGGACGTGATCAGAGCGTTTGTATGAAGCCCCGAGGTTCAGGGAAAGAGGCCGTGAAGGCAGCTTCGCGGTTTCCGGGGGACACCGATGGTCCGTCTCTCCCTCCTTTTCACCCCCGGAGAGGAGCAGCGCTCTGCCTGTTGGCTACCCTATAACGTGTCCGGGAGCCACCTGAAAAGTTATTGCAGACCCAGGGGAGTGAGTGGAAACGAGGCGGCGCGGCAGGAGACCTTCGGAACTGGCGGTGGGCTCTCTGGGCGGCCCCTCGCAGGGCTCTGCAAGGGGGACTGTCCCTAGAGCCCCCGCGGAACAGCCTCTCCCCGCCGCCGGGGCAGGCTTGGCACTGTGCCTTCAATTCTGACCCCAGGACGTGCCGGAGAAGCAGCCTGCGGGCCAGGGCAGGGATTGTGCTGACGTTATGGGTCCTTCTGCCCTGACTGACGTGGCGCCTGCTCGTCATCGGTCTGTCCTGCCACGTGCCGCTGTTTAGAGGCGCAGAAAATAGGTGGCCTCAGTGCACCTACTGCTAAGTCACAAAGTCGCGAGCTGTCCCGCCCCAGGCCCGGAGGTGGCAGGCAGAAGCGTGGGTGCCCGCATGCCCGTGCGTGTGCAGGGGGCATACACACAGGCGATGCACACACTTATCAGGCGTCAACTGCTCGCATATGGTGGCTGAGCAGAGCTGTGGGATCGTGGGGGCGCTACTGTGGGCACAACCCCTCCATTGCTTGACTTCCTGAGTCATAAAAAGAAACCCTAGCATGCTGTGACACATCAGTGCTGCGAGGATGTTACCCGGAGGGCCTTACTCACCTGTGCAAAGGAAGAGGGATTGCCTGCCCGCCCAGCTGGACGCAGGGTCACCTAGCCATGCACCGGGGCCGGGGTGGGCACATCCTGGGAGCAGCAGAGGGTGGATTCCACTTTTTTCATCAAAATAGCATTTGGAAAGTAAGATTTCCCTCTCTTTTTTTTTCTCCCAGTCCCCTAGGCTAATGCTACCACTAGGCAGCACGTACTTTTACTCCAAATACTTCTCGTTTTTGTTATTTTGGTAATGTATGAACAGGGAGTAAAGCCTCTCCCACAGGGACCCAACCGTGAAGCTGAGGAAATTAGACGAACAGTCCTCTGTGATTCCAAGACGTGGAGCCCAGGTGGCACTTTCGGGGGTGTCTTTGCCACCACATCCATTCAGATCCATTTCTTGCACCTAATTCTACATTTTGGGGAAATGAAGATTAATGATCCCCAAGCCAAAATTCTTTCATTCTTACCCAAAGAATTCACGCATGGACTGGATTTCTCTGTGCTCGGGCAAACAAAACAAAACAAAATAAAAACAAAGCACACTTTATAAAAATCCCCCATAATGATCCGTAGCAGAAAAGCAAGAGTTTCGGGTTAGATACAGTTTTCCAGAATAGTCAGTTCATCAGACCAGATCAGACGCTGAGCACAGGTTTTATAACAGGATTTTTCTTTGCTGTTCTTCTTTCTATGACTGTGAATTGTTCCTATAGTCTCAGGCTCCTCGCCCTTTCATTTCAAAGCTAATTATGTTAATAACTTCCAGTTTGCATAACGCCTTTCCAGATTCCCCAGTGATTGCGCTCGCGCGACTTTATTGGGTTAGAACAACCCCTTGTGCTCGCAGGACAGCGCCGTTCCTTTTCTGTGACTGGAGGAGGCCGGACCAGGAGAGAGGACTTGGGGGGTGGGGGGTCAGCCGCGGGCCCTTTTCGGGGCCCGGTCCCCTGTGGTCTGATGCATGTTCCTCCAGAAGCTCTCTTCCTTGTAGTCACACCTGGGAGGAAACACAGAGCCTGGGAGTTGGAAGAGAATCTAGGGGGGTCTAGAACATTCCCTCTTCGGACGCTCTGTCCCTGGGGGGCATCCGGCCGTGGCGGGCCGACCCGCGCTCACGCGGGCTGCCGGGTGACCAGCTTTCCTGTCCGTACACGTTTCTGCAGCGTGCCGCATTCCACGGGGCGCACAGGCAGACTTTAAAATGCGTTTTGCATCAACTGGGTGGACACCCCATGGCCTGGGTAGGTGGCCGCAGCCCCCTTTCTCCTGGGGAGGACAATGCGGGCATTACAGGTCCAAGGGGCACCTTCACCTACGAAGGCGGGTGTGTTTCTGTGTCCAAAGGCAACTGTACCTGCCGCTTCATGCCGCCACCAGTGAACGGCTGGAAAAAGCAGGAGAAAATGTGTCCGATTGCTGGGTGGGCCGGGGACGCTGAGGGAAAGGCCGGGAGCCAGGGGCTGGGGAGCCGGAGGCGACAGAGGACAGAATGGTTCTGTCAGAAGGTGGAGCCGGGTTTGGGAGCTTGCGGCTGCCGAGCCTGGGAAGAGGGACGGGAGCCCTGTGCGCTGTGGGATCCCAGGCCTTCCGGAAAGGGCAGACTCTGGTGGCAGGGGGTGCTGTGCGGAACCCATGCCGAACCCCCCTTCTGGCCACAGACTCCGGGGTCTTCCACGCCACCCAAGTCCGCACAGCCTCCCACGAGCGCACGATCCGTCCCCGGGACTTTGCTGATTTGTGTAGATTTTACCGAGAGCCTTCGCGTGGATAACGCAGGTTTTGCCTGCTGAGTAGTTGGCTTTACAAACTCCTGTTGAGGAGACACGTATCAAAGGGCTTCCGGTCACCTTCCCCCTCCTTCCTGAGGTTTGTACACCAACGCTGGGGTCTTCCCCGAGGGGTGAAGCTTTACAGCAGGAGGCAGCACCCCGCAGCTGGGGGAGCTGAGGCCCCCTCCCGGGGCAGATCCGCCCCTCCCGCCCTCCCCACCGCTCCAGTCTCAGCCTAAGAGAAACGCTCCCTGGCGCTACCTGGAGTCGGGAGCCGGCTGGCCGGCCAAGACGCGACAGGTTGTCTCTCTCTCTTCCGCACACTGCGCTGGCTTGTTCTGTTTTCCCCGGGATTTCGTTTTCCTCTGATAATGTAGGTGGGGGTTAATAAGGCGGCTGGTGAGGGGTGACCGAAGAGGCGCCGGATTCTGGGAAGGAGAAGAGGCTAAGTCGGTCCTCGTGGCCAGACGAGTCGGCACGGGGCATCTCTATATGCAGATTTACCGAAAAAAACGGAGCCACCTTAGACCTGGGTTTTGAATGTCATTCAAGTTCTCCGAGAGCCTTGCACGCAGCTCCTTTGCAAAACACGGCGGTTTCCCATCATTTACCCTCCACGGCTGTGCTGCTGAGAAACACACTCCAGCCCGCCTGCTTGGGTACTAAGGACACCGGCCTGCTCGCGTGTGTACGGGGTGTGAATGTGTGCACGTGGCTGCACGTGTGTGCTCACAGGGGTATGAGGGCCGGGAAGCTGGGCTTTGCGTCCCTCTCCTGAGGACAGTCTGAGGCCATCACTCTAACCTAACTGTGGGGACAGACTGAATCTCAGCCGGACCCGGACGCCCGGTTTGCTTCTGAAGATGCCCCTGCGCCGTCATTACTCAGAAGTATGTTCTGGAAAGCAGTTTGCAGAGTGAGTGTCTAGACCGCCAGCGTCAGCATCAGCTGGGGGCCTTAGAAACGAAATTGGCGGGCCCCGCCCAGAGCCACCGAACAGGAGACTCGGAGGGTGGGGCCCACACCTGTCCTTTGACAGGTGATTCTGGTCCGAATTCAGCTCCGAGTGTACCGGTTCTCAAACCATCTGCAGTGCAGGGCCAGTTTATTTTCTTAATGTCTGTTCCATCATGGGTTTGTGCTTTTATAAAATACAACAGAAGTGAAGTAATTTCAAAATAAAAGATATACAAAATATCCCTCCCGATTTTGTGTCATTAGATTCAAAGATATAAAATTACTCTGTCCTGTTGCTGTCAACCGTCCTAAAGGGCAGATTCTCAGTTTCCGTACTTGGAGCATCAGTGACCGGCAGCCCAAGGCCACGCCCGGAGAGGTCACAGGCTGTGGGGGCTGGGCCACCTCCCTCGCCCGTGGGCCGTGGGCCGCACAGCAGTTCTATGTTACAGCCCCTCCTGGGGACGTGCGGTGCAGACACCTTGGTGGCAGAAGCAGCGTTAAGCCGCGCTGCGAAGGCGGGAAGAAAGCGCACTGTTCTATTGAGCTTGGGGGCTGGAAGCAGGTGCGGCAGGCGGGTGTGCAGGGTGGAGACGGGACAGGTCAGTCCCGTGCGCCCCGGGACCCTGCGAGGTGGGGCCTCGTCCTTCCTAATGACGACTTTTCAGGACGTGGCTCCCGGGCTCTGGAGGAAACACTTCTGAGTTTTGAGGCGAACTCAAGGCTTTTGCAGCCATTAAAATAATTGACATTCAAACAGGATTTGAAAAGGACTGAGAAAGAAATTCTGAAAGAAAAGGGGGGGGGTCTCTCCCCTCGTTTTCAAAGGGAAGAATGGAGCCTCTTATTTTTAATTTGTACTTTCCCGTCCACCCCCAAAGTCTGAAGGTGCCGTGCCTTACTTTTGTCTCTCCAGCCTTACCTACAGCACGCTGCTTTCCGGCAGCGAGCAGGGCCGTGAGCTGGAGCCCCGACTGAGCTTCCTCTCTTAGTCGTGACCGTTCCCTTTTAAACTGGCATCCCGGTGGGGTGCTGCCCTGGGCCGAATTGGGGTCAAAGCAATGGCTTTCATTTTTGAGCTTCGTTATTAAGAAAGAATTGGGTATTTTCCTACTTTGCTCTCCGGTGTTTATTTTGGGCTTCAAGAACATGAAATGATTTATTTTCCTAGACGCCCAGGAAATGCTAATTCCTGCGAGCAAGACCCTCCTAAAGCCGACACAAAGGCTTTCTTGAAAGCTTCTCCTCCTCCAAAGCCCAGAAAGGAGATCATGTTAAAATGCTCTTATGCAGATTTTAAAAGCGCCTGCTACATTAACAATGCTAATGAGAGTCAATGCATTCCCAGAGCCGCTGTGCGATCCAGGATGTTCCCCGGCCGGGGACCACCCTGCAGGTAGATGAGAGGAATGTCAGACCTGGAGAAGAGCTGGCGGCGTGGAGGGCGGGGGACCCTGGGCAAAAGGCTGCAGACCCTCCTCTCCCAGACCACCCGCGAGGGGGAACTGCCCGGGAGCTAGCGGGAGGAATTGTCCTTCAAAATGTGGAACGGAGGAAGGTGAGGGAGGGCTGTCAGGAGACAATAGTGAAGGATCATCCTCTTGATGAGAATCATGCCACCCTCCCTGGGGACCCCCTGGAAGGCCCCCCCCCCCCAAATGGCCCTGCTCACGCAGCTCGGTTATACAAAACTGGTCTCTCTACTGACATAATGCACACTTCTTACTGTGTGTGTGAAGAATCAGGGTTCAGACCCTTTGCAGACAGGTTTCCATAGTTTTGTTCAGGTTGCCATGGGGTCTCGGCACAAGGGCATCATTGTATTCTAGAAGCTTCTGACTGCTTCACCCAAGGGTATGTGTTTCTCCCTCTCCTTGAGCTGCTCCTATTAAACACAGCCAAGCAGAGGTGTGGTCCGGCAAGAACAGCGTTTGGCACCTTCTGGAAGGTCCCTATGACCGCAGAGGTAGTAGGAAAAACAAACACCTTTATTATCAGCATATGGATCGGACAGGCAGCCCGCTACGAAATCTCAGAGGAGAGAGATCTCGCCCGTCCGTGTCGCGTACACCATACCATACATGTTTTCAGGACATGCCACCTCTCATCTTCAAGTGAGGGGCCTTCTAGGACCATTTGTCACACATGAAAAAGGGCCTGCGAGGACAAGGTTTTCAGGTAAACGGTCTAAGGAAAAGGAGAAGACAGGAGCAGCTTCCCTTATTTTCACCAGGAGAACGACGTGTCTTGTGTTTTAATTGGTGCGCGTCTGCAAGGCCGGAACGTTCCAATGAATGGCCTGTCCTGCGGCCAGCAAAGCGGCAGACGTGTCCCGGGAGCGCCTGGAGCCCGTCCCAGGCTCGCGGCGGCCGAGTGCGCCAGAGGAAATCACATTCAGGCGAGTGGAGCCTCAGGAGACAGCCAAGGACATTGGGGCTCCACGGAGCAGCCCCCCTTTTCCAAGAATTGAAGAGCAAGAAACACACTCAGCAGTTTGTCTGGAGAGCAGGCTTTCCGGCCGCGGTCCAGGCTTTAGGGCCCTGCACCCTGTGGGAGAGAGAGGCCACCGAGGGCTGGGACAAAGGACGCCATTGTCCCAGGGCTTCCTCACCCAGCGGTGCCACCTCAGGCAGCCTTACTTCCCAGAGTTCTTAGGTCATCAGTCCTGACCCTGTGACCGGCCAGGAGGTGGCTCTTTGCCTCTCACTGAACCCCCTGATAGCTCTGGATGGAGGTGATGTTACCAAGTGGGGCGCAAAGAAGTTCCGTCGGGAAACTGCCCACGGTCACCTCGGTAGGAGGCAGACGCCCGTGTCCAGCTCAGATGCGGGTGACTCCCTCGGTCATCGTAGGAAATCTTTGTAGACACAGGTCTGGTTCCTTAATAGCTTCTCACCAAACTAGGATGAGACTCATGTTCTTCTGGGGACACGAGCCTGGCTGCTGGAAAGGCGTCAGACCTCACCTGCACTCCCGGCCTCTCTGGGGTCCCTGAAACATGTCAGCCTTGCAGGCATCAGTTCCTTTCACCCGGAACTTTCTCTCTCTAGGTGTGCGCTCCCCGTCTCCAGAATGTTCTTCGGGTAGACTGTCACGCAAAATCATTCCCCTCTTGCGATCCTATGATTTATTGATTGCGTGCATTTCCATTCCCAAACTGGGATGGATGCTCCCCCGACGGGGCCCTTTTCCGTTCCCGTCCTTGTCCCCAGTGGCTGGCGCAGCAGGTGCCCTGGGCATCCACATGGTTCTTCAGCAGCGATCTTTCCCCCAAGGCTTTGGGGTGTCTCTTCCTTTAAGGTTTGCCGTGGGCCGTGAGGGCAGGGCAAAGAAAGCCAGCCGTGGCGACGGGCTTGGAGGAGGCCAGCCTGCCGCGCTGTTACGGGAACAGCCCTGCGCAGACTGTGGGTGGAGACACAATGTATCTGTGTCCGTCTCCGCTGCGGCGGCAACACTGTAACAGCCAGAGTCATAAATTGGGGTCAAAAGCAGTTCCTTCCACTGGCACGGACCCCAGAGAGGGACGTGCTCCGTGACGGTCACCAACGGCGCCCTGTGCCACTGCGACCCCTCCTTGTAAGTCATTTCTCTGTCATGTCTGATCTCCGTCTCTCTATGGGCACCCCGCGTGTTCCCAGGTGATGACCCCCATTAAACCGTTATCGAGGCCACCATGCAGCCTACCCTGGGGTGGGGCCACGCCTCGCATCCGTAACCTCAGGCTCAGTGGGGAACCCGAGATGTTCCCGAGCCTCAGAAATGAGCCCAGGGCTTTCCTTTGACATCAGGTAACACCCCGAGTGGCATCTGCAGTACCGGCCTGGAAACAAGCCTGTACTGATGTCTGCAAAAACAAAGAAGGGCCACACCAAGTGGAATAAATAAAAGTATCGAGGGCTTCTTACCCATTCAGGGAAGCTTTGCCGTCCAGTGAGCTCAGGTCCCATCAGATTTTGTTCCCAGTCAGTTTCAAAGAGCTTTGTAGGTTATGAAACTGTGGCCTATATGGGCTGAAAGCGGCGTGGTGTCAGGAGGTATATATACACTCACCTCGAGGGAACAGGTGGCAGCGTGTGGGCTGCAGGTTGGACCCCCCGGAAGGAGCCGTCAGTGGGGAGGGGGACCGGTGAGAGCCCAGGGCTTCCCGGAGGAGGTGCACCTGGACTTGGACTTTCAGGGAAGGACCCTCTGTGCAAACTGCGTCCTTCTCAGCCTGGACCCCAATTCTCATTCCCGTGGCCTTTCAGCGGCCGGAATAGCTCTTTGAATTTGGTGCTTAGAAGGATCCAGGGAGACTAAAAATGGCAGCGCTTCCCACAGAGCTGTTTGCAAGAAGAGAGCAGTGGAGAGGGCTGTTGAAAATAATGGCGTGAACTTGAAAGGGGAAGAGATGAGGATGAAAATAGGGGCAGTATTCCTCGTGTGGCAGTGTCTCTGGCTCAGTGACGTCTAAGCAGTTTTTCTCAAGGGGCAGTTAAATAAACTTAAAAAATTATATATGTATATGTCTCCACCTGTTTTCTTTGCAGGGAGGCGTAGCTGAGCTGTTCATTTATCGGGTCATGTCTACCGCTTCCCTGGTCAGGGTCTGATTGGCAGCCGTCCCAACTTAAGAAAAACAGCCAACCAATAGGGTCACCTGAGGAGTGTGAATGTAAACCCCCAGCCTAGCTTTTGAACATCACAGTGTCTAATGAAAACCAGAGGTGGTGGTCCCTTCTCCAGTAGTGGGAACCTTACATTTGTTTATTTTAGTATTTATATATATTTTAAGGCTTTAGAAACCCTTCCCACACACTTATAAACCGTTCCCAGTCCCTTATTAACCTTTTCCACACTTTTATAAACACTTCTTATGCTCTTAAACATATTCTACACTCTTAAACCTATGCAACTTTAACAACATACGTATACAGGACCGCAAAATCCTGCGATAGAGCGAAAAATCCGCGATAAATAATTAAATATATTATTTTTAAAACCCCGCGATACAGCGAGGCCGCGATAAGTGAACCGCGATACAGAGGGGGACTCCTGTGTATAAGTCTTTCCAACCTTGACCGGTGTAGCTCAGTGGGTTGGGTCGGGGCACATACCTGAGTTGCAGGTTTGGTCCCCGGTTGGGGCGCGTACAGGAGCTAACCGATCACTCTTTCTCTCTTACACATGGGTGTTTCTCTCCCTCTCTTTCTCCCTCCCTTCTCCTCTCTCTAAAACTAAATAAATAAACTCTTTCTTAAAAGTTTTTCTATGTGCCACTGTGTTTGGGAGTTATAATCCATTTCTCATCTTCAGATAACGGGAGTCCATGGAAAAGTCTGGTTCTTTCTCGTTCCTAACACAGCAAGTCTTTGATTTGATCGAGGCTGTGTCAGAGGAACCCTTAAGACAGAGAGCCGTTGTTTCTGCACGTTCCTGGAAGCTACTGTCCAGTAGTGTAGCCTCAAAATGAGGAAGCCCGCGGGTTGGGGGTCATTCGCTGTGACTTCTCCTTTATTGACCTGAATGGACCCCCC
Organism: Furipterus horrens; assembly: GCF_987537825.1. NCBI lineage: Eukaryota > Metazoa > Chordata > Mammalia > Chiroptera > Furipteridae > Furipterus > Furipterus horrens. The sequence continues at coordinate 101,270,947 of NW_028327179.1, forward strand.
CGTCACAGCTGCTCATGGGGTGCAGAGCTGCCCGTGGCACCGAGCGTGCTTGCCCCCCACCCCTGGGTCCACAGTCAGTGGCTGGGAAAACGCAGCTCGTCTCCCTCCGTAGCGTCCCCTTTGCGAGGTGAAAAGCTGGTGACTCCACTCTTGGGGGCCACTGTCACGTGGTACTTTTTTAGACCTTGGGCGACACTGTAAAGCTTCGCGGGGAGCCAGCCCTCTGCCACCTCATGGCAGGAGAGCTACCGCACCTGTCCCTCCCAGACACCTGGGCTCCCTTCCAGGGACCTAAAGGTTCCAGGAGGAGAGAAATAAAGTACCTGCATTCAAAACAATGTTTCTGAACCCTCTCGGTGACTAATATACCTTCCACGGGTTATGTATAGCTCTTCTGGTCCGGGGAGGAGAGTGGGCTAAGCCTCCTGTTTGAAAATAAGCCTTTTCTTTGGACCTTTCTTATTCCCATCATTTCTGGAGCATGCCAGGCTTAAGTGTAAATTGCTTTTCTCTTTCTTTTGATGGGAAAATAAAAGGAAAATCGCGAAGACCCAAACGATTTCAACTCCTTGATCTTTATTGTTCATGAAGACAGAATTGGAAGACAATGTTATGTGAGTTTGCTGTGTCTAATGTACTCTGACAGCTCTGTACGGACAGAGCGGTCGCCACCCAAAGTCTGGCTCCCCCCTGCTACCACGTGGTTGACCCCTTCACCCATCCCCTGCCCCCTCCTCTCTGGAAACCAGCGCTCTGACCTCTGTATCTATGAGTCTGAGTTTTGTTGTTTTGATCTGCGTGCTCACACCCTCCCTCTCAGAGAGTCCCAGAGGTCTGTGTAAATGGCCCGGTGGATCACGTCCTGCTTCCTGCCACCCTGGAAGAGCTCTTCAAGGCTGCAGGAGGTCCATCTGATACGTGGGTGGTTGGTTTTAAGCCAATGAGGACACGTTGCGCCCAGCCGTTGGTCCTCGTGGACAGAGCTGTTACCTTAGCTACCCCGCTGCAGGCCTGTCCCCAAAGCTCGGTGGCAGACACCGTTTTCTGGAAATAACATAATCATAAATTATCATGTCATATGGGTCTCTACCATGCAGTCTTAGGGTATTTGGGCTGCTGGGGAGATTGACATTTAATTCGGAGTGAAATATAATCTTAAGTGGCCTGTTTGAAGATTTCTTCATCATCCCTTATTATAAGCTGTGGAAACCGTGTGTCACTAGACTCCACGCGGCTGACTACCCTTTGCTGTCTCGACGTGATGGATCGTATTAATCACTCCGGCCATTTCTGCGAAGGCAAAAGAAGAGGAAAGTTTTTTTAAACGTTACTGAGTGATGTTATCTCTGTGAAGCTGAGCGAACCACGAGAGGCCATTAGCTCCCCTAACAGGTTTGGAGTGGTGAAGTCAGAGGCAGTCTGAGTCCCTGGGGACAGTCCCCAACTGTCCCCACTGCGGGTCAGCCGCAGAGTTCGTGGTTGAAAGCTGGTCCTGAAACGCAGGTGGGTGCGCTGCTCGTCATCAGTGGGAAAGCTGTGAGCTTGGAGGAGGTGACACGGGGCAGTGGCCTGCAGCATCTGGGTGCCAGGTGCTGGCCCCGGGTCCCTTTTGCCTGGTTGGTGGCCCAGTTATTCATTTCTGTCCTCGGCCTCAGGTGCTCTGCGTGGGAACCTGAGGCTTCCATCTGCAGGAAGCCTGGCTGGGATGGAAGACAGAGGAGCGCTCCCCGGGGACGGGTCCCACGGCCCAGCCCTGCCCTCATGCGTGGCCTCGCTCACGTGACTCACCCCCCTTCTCTGTGCAGGTGACCCCACGGTCGGCTCTCCCCTCTGCCTAAGTGGCACGGTTGTCGACATGGAGGAAAAGAAACGTGTTTAGCACAAGCTTTCCTGATTTTCAGAGGATTCCAAAAAGTGGAATCTACTTTGGTTCAAGAACGATACACTCAGGCGGACGGATTGGGGAGGCCGTCAGTTCCACCCTGTTTATTTAGGGGGCCGGCACCGGGGGGAGGGGGTTGTAAGTGGCCCGTAACATGACATTGCACATCGCCATCCGTGGTCTCTAGGTTTGTGGAGATGTGATAAAACACCACGGTGCGTTGGTCGAGGCAGGAACACCCCCCGTGTCGGGGAAGGAGGGACCGGCAGGGTCTGCGGAGGGGCCTTGGCGGGCCTCCACGCTCCTGGCGTGTGAGCCCTGCAGCCTTCGGAGCCAGCCAGGAACAGGACATCCACAGCTGGCATGTGGCAGGTGACGTAACACAGGCACGTGCCAGACGCTGGTGCTGCCACGTGGGCAGGATTGTCACCTCTACCAAAAGGCTTTTGCTCACGGTGGCCTTGGAGTTTGTAGAAGCGAGTGCTGCCAAAGGTCTTTGAATCTTCAGGAAAGGAGGGAGGGACAGTGGGATGTAGGGCAGGAGCTGCCAACCAACCGGGGAAGTTGGGGGGTCCCAAGTGGCAAAGGGACAGGGAGAATTTAGGATCACGGGGATGGAGAGCTGAGAACCTCAGTCTTTGTCTCTCTCTCTCTCCTTTTCAGTCCTCACCCGAGCATATGTGAATTGATATTAAAGCCAGCAAAAGGGTCAGCGCGCGCGTGAGTGAGAGAGAGAGAGAGAGAGACATCGATGTGAGAGAGAAACATGCATCAGCTGCCTCCCCCACGTGCCCCGATCCAACCAACAGAGACACGTGGCCAGGGCAGAACCCCACTATCTCTTTCTGTGGACCCTCCTTGCCTGCCAGACCAGCTTCCTCGGACTAAGAGCCAGAAGGATGTAACCTCCTCACGCTTTAAAATGGCAGGTGCCAAATGGATTACGGGTGTGTGTGTGCACGTGTACATACGAAGCTTTTGAAACATAACTGGTGGATGAGCACACACAGCGGAGGGCACTCGGACACCTTCTCAGGAAGGGGGTCTCAGGGGCCCGGGGAGGGGTCTCACGGACAGAGGGAGGAACGGCGTGTCTCGCTCGTACAATCTCGTGTAATATCAGCAGCTGATCTTTCTAGGTGCCCGCCGTATCAGGCGCAGCAGACAAAGTATTTGAACATAAGTACCAAGCTGGTCACACTGTAGTTCTGCATCGCCCGGCTTGTTAAATCTGTGCATCACGTCGTATACGGCTTTGGCGAGCTGGATGACAGCGGTCCAGTTATTCAATCTCTCGTGCCTCAGTTTCCTCCTGCCCGCTCTGTGCTATTACTAGGGTCGGCATTCTGGGTTTGGGGGAAGTTTAAATGAGTGCACGTTATAGCTGCATGCATCCGTGGAGGCTGATTCGAGCTGTCATTAAGCCATCTGTCACTCCCTGCAGCCGACTTTGCCTCCTCCGAGGAGACGTCTTCAAACTCGTGGCTCTCTGGGCCCTTTCCAGGGTTCTCGTCCTCGCTCTAGGCCTCCACCCTGGGCTCGTGGCTCTGGTCGTGCGTCTGCTTGGAGAGGTGGGAGAACGAGTCCAGCCGTGACTGCTGGTCTTTGTCACCGATGAGCATGTACGCCTGGCTGGTCGTTGGCCTGAGCCATCCTGGGTCAGACCGAGAGAGCAGAGGGGCTCCTGGGGCGGGTGCTCCGGGGTGCGGGTGCCCACGGACCGGCTGCGAGCAGAGACGGCCTCAGGGGGGCACCCTGCTGGCTAAGGGAACCAGGCTGTGTTGAGCAGGCAGCGCGCATTCAGGACTGGGTGCTGCTGTCTTTTTGCCTGTGTGGCCACCCTCTGTCTGGCCATCGGCACTGACCTCCAGGGCGTGGGTCCTCCAGAGCGAGGACAGAAGCTGGCTGACTGGCCCCAAGGCTGGACGACGGCCCCTGGGGAGCCATGCCAAGGGTGGGGACAGCAGGAGCCTAATGATGGGGAGCTCAGACAGCTGACTCCTGAGGAGGCTGGTCCACAGCACGGCTGAGCCAAGTCCTGGGTGCTGCCTGAGGGTGGCGGATGTCACCCTGCACCGTGCGCTGAGGCAGGCTCCCTTGTCTTGCCAGGCCTCTGTCCCTACAAACTCTCGTCCGCCTCCTTGTTAGGGTCACTGAATGTCCACATTTGCTAAATAGCGTGAGTGCCTGTTACACCACTGTGACAGGTGAGTGTTCCCAGTGTGACTGAGGGTGGTGTTGTTCTTTTATTATGTTCTAATCTGCACCCGAGGGCACGTTCATTGGTTTTTAGAGACAGGGGAAGAGGGAGAGAGAAAGAGGGGAAAAGGAGAAGGAGGAGGAAACAGAGAAGCATCGCTCAGTCGCCTCCTGTACGCAGCCCGACCAGGGAAGAAGCTCACAGACTTGTGGTGCCCAGGACGATGCTCCAGACCCCGGGGCCACCCGACCCGGGCAGTACCGTCATTCTTGCTCCACCACCGACCACAGGCGTTTCTCAGGGTAAAGTCCCGGCTCCGTAACGGAGCTGTTCTCTACCAGCCCTGTCTCCCTGTGGTCTCCCAGCTGAACTCAGTCATTTCTTCATTCCACCAGAGGTTACCCAGCTCCCAGGAAGCACCAGCCACCCTCCTGAGGTTTTTGATGTTCTCAGTCCTGACTCGTAGCTGCTGGGTCCCTCTGACACCTGTGACCTGCTGCTAGTTCCATCCAGGTGTCTCTTTGTAGCATCTGGTGCCCATAGGGACAGGCCAGTGGCCCCAGAGCAGGGATTGCTCCGTTGATCTGTGAGATTGTGTGGCATGTGGCTTGAAATCACATTTATATTCTAATAGGAAAGAAAGAAAGAGGAAAATAAAACCACCACTGGATGGTCAACTTCTATTTAAGAAACCAGATGTATGAAGCCTGGCCGGTGTGGCTTGGCTGGTTGGGCATCGTCCTGCAAACCAAAAGACCATGGGTTCCATTCCTGGTCAGGGCACATGGGCGGGTTTTTTTCCACTGTGTGCTGGACAGTATTAGGACCCTGGTTGGGTTTTACATGGGTGGGTTTTACTTAGGTGGTTCCCATGTCCATAGTGGGGAGGTTTGATGGATGTTTATAGGGAATTGTCACTTGATTGAAGGACAAATAAAGTATCAAAAAGTTAGCTAAAGCCCTGGCTGCTGTGGCTCAGTGGATTGAGTGCCGACCTGCGAACCAAAGGGTCACAGGTTCGATTCTCAGTCAGGGCACATTACTAGGTTGCATGTCAGGTCCCCAATTGGGGGCATGAGAGAAGCGATCGCACATGGATGTTTCTCTCCCTTTCTTCTTCCCTCTCTTCCCCTCTCTCTAAAAATAAATAAATAAAACCTTTGAAAAAAAAGTTAGCTACACATTTTTCCTCTCCTATCTTTCCCTTACCTGAGACTGTCTTTGTTGCAAAAACTGGTTGTTAGATGGACAGGGACTGAATAAATCATGTGCTGTTTAGAAGTTCTCCTTACATAGCATGCCATCAATGAGCAGGTCCACAGGAAAAATGCAAATTTAAAAAATGGTATTTGTCCCAAAAAATGCTTCCTGGGTACCATTTTATCTTATAGGAAAAATTCATGTGTTTTACTTAAAACTCTCATTGCTGAAAACAAATACAGGCCTGCGCTTGGCGCAAGACCTTCCAAAGTAAACATTTACCTGGAGCGTGTCCGGCTGCCCCACCTTCCGTATCCCCGTGGGCGTCTCTTAGTTCACCTCTGCTGCACAGATCTACACAGAGAGCGTAGAATTTGCATCTCCTGAGTGAGAGCATGCGTTCTACCCCCATTATGTTCATTGTAACATCCACAGTGAATGGGGGGTGCTCTAGAGACACGGCCAGGTCTGCGCCCACGCACACGCGCAAGTCCATCGTGTCGTGGTAGCGTTATTAGGACGGCCCACATTTTCATTGCAGATGAGTTAGGGATCACGGAGCACGGAGAGAAGAAGTTACAACTCTGTGATTCTACCCCCCGAGGGAAGCCGTGCGTTGCTGATGCCACAGGCCTTTCCCCAGGCCTTTGCTATTTATATACATAAGTGAAAACACGTAATGGGAACGGCAGGGCTGAGACCCAGGCTGGCCCGCGGCGTGAGACCAGGCAGAGGGGCAGCTGTAGCGGGGCCCGACGCGGAAGGCGCCCGGCACGCTGGAGGTCGGCGGCCCGGAGGGGAGGTGATACGGGAAGCTTCTGGAGAGACCCGAGAATGAAGGAGGGGGGTCTCCGGGGCTCCCGTCTTGGTAAAGACGGACTCTTCATCTAGTGAAATGGGAGTGGCTGGAATGCTTTGAGAAAGTCATCAGGCCCTCTGACTTGGGGGACAGGACCGTGCCGTCTGCTGGTTTGGGACGTCGGTGTGGGTGGGCGGGTGAAGCAGGGAGACCTCGCGGGGGGCTGTTTCTGTAATTTCGTCAAGAAATGATGGGGTGGCTCAGCCCAGGGAGGTCCTGCTCCGGCGTGAAAACCAGGATTTGGGGCCTGAGGAGATACGGGAACAGCATGAGGATGTGGTCCTGGCAAATTTTTGAGGTTGCAAAGGTGGGGGGAGGGGCAGCTGGGGTTGATGTTTTCTGTGCCATGCGTGTGGCGTTCAGAAGCCTGTAAGATGGCCCAAGGGAGCCACCAGCAAAGAGGTGAGCTTAAGGGGGGGGGGGCGGGGGGGCAGAGAAGAGCAAAGGTGGGAGAAAGCAAGTCTCTAAGGCTGTTGGTGGGGTGCATAGTAGCCACGGGCCAGGGAATCCAGGGGTTCCCCCAGCAGGTGGAATCGATCACTGCTCTGCCCCGTCTCTCTCTCTCCTGCTAATCTCGAGATCATGGCCAACTTCAGAGAGACATTTTCTGCTTAACTCCTGAGTCTGAAGCACAATTCATTTGATTGTCAGGAAAGGGTAATTTTCATAACCGCATCAGTCATTTGCGTGACTTAAGGGAGGTGTGAGTTATCTGCTCGTTTTCTGTCATTCCGAGTCAGAGCGCGTGTGGTTCATGCTACTGTCGAGCATTTTAAGTTAAAGAGCAGAGCATGACGAGGGGCACTGGGAACGTTAGTGGGAGGGGTCCTACCCCTGCGTCCTCTCTTCTTGGCTGCGTGATTTTCTTCGCTGCGTGATTCAGACACTGGAGCTTCAGCTTTTGAGAAAGTTTGGAAAAGCAGCTTCGGGTCACTGTGAGTCCGCTGTGAGCGAGTGAACGGAGCGCCCATGGGATGGGACCCCACGGTTTCTGTCGGCCACAGCGTGGGGCACCCACAGGGAATCGTCCCTCAGCCTTGGCCTCAAGACACTGATCGTAGGAGACAGAGGGTCTGTTCTCTTGTTTGCCTCTGTCCTTCAAGCCAGACACCCTCCCTGTCCCCCGTCAGTCATCAGCCAGGAAGGGGCAGCGTCATCTGTGTCCCGCTTAAGCAACACGTCCCCACGGTAGTTGCTCATGGCTCATTGCCTTCAGGGAAGATGCTTAGTGGCCACCGTCCCCCGATGCGCTCAGGGGGATATGGTTCCAAAGGACTTTTCTTTTTAAAGATCTTAGTTACTTGTTTTTAGAGAGAGGGGACGGAGGGAGAAAGAGAGCAAGAGAAACATCCATCCGTTGCCTCTCACATGTAACCCAACCAGGGACCTGGCCCACCACCCAGGCCTGTGCCCTGACCGGGAATCGAACCAGCGACCTTTCGCTTTGCAGGATGACGCCCAACCCACTGAGCCACACGGTCAGGGCCCAGGAGACTTTATAAAAGCAGAAACCATCACGGGTTCCCTTTGCTGGCTGTCACTCAACCTTCTAACACGGTCAGTTCATAAACCATTGGGGAGACAGCTCAGGGGGGCAAAGCTGCAGCCGTGGAACGGCCTTTAGAACTGGGGGTATCTTCTAGGGACATGTTGTCTTCAGTGTCTTGAATCTGCTGAGACAGAGGGGGGCGGGGAGGAGTCATTGAGACAGTCAGTGGCAGCAGATGGGCTGAGTTTGACTCGGGAAATGTCTCTTAAACTTGGCTTCCAACAAGCCAGCAACGGCCACCGAGCCTCCTTGGAAAGCAGCCCTCACAAAGCAGTTCCAGCTCTACCGCGGGCAGCGGCGGCCACAGCATTGTGGGACCCGCTGTGTTCCACCCCCACGTGCCTCTTCTGCAGGGAACAGCACCTGCCTGGATGTCTGTGTCTTGGTGGCCTTTGCAAAGCCGTCTCATAAGATGATAGTCACCGTTGTGGTCTTCGGGCTTCCCCATGGAATTAAAACCACTGAATAATTACCAGACACGGTGCAGGGACTGTCACCGAATGACAAGATCATCGTTACCCACTCTCTTTAAGACCGTGAGGTGTGGCACCGAAGATCCACACGGAGGTTTGCCATGGTAAGGAGGAAATGGAGGCTCACCCGCACGGAAACGTGTTCCAAGAGGAAGGAGCCGCAGGGACACACGGTGGCACCTGTCGGAAGCCGTGACGGTCTTCAAGGGCGAAGGAGACACGTCTGCTGTCTTTCCAGACTTACGGTACCCGTGTAATTTTCCTGTCTTCCGGTAAATGTCTAGGAAGAAAAATATCGTTCTTGGCTGAACAAAACAGTTAAAAGTTTTTCATGGACAGAAAAGAAAAAAAAAGGTTTCAAGGTATCATCCTGCCCGCTTCCGCGGAGGCCCTCCCAGGCTGGCGTGAACAGCCTCTGTCCCGGTTTTGGCCGCACGCTGGCTGAGCACACACATTCTTTTTACAAATGCTTTCTCCTTGGACCACAAATGAATTTTAATATGTTTCCCTTGAACTTGCCTTGTGGCTGCCAGGTGGCGCGTTGCATTTCGGCAGCCTCTTAGAAGTGCCCCTAATGGAGGTATGAGCTCACGGGGCTTCTTCCAGTCTTTTGGGCCCGAATTTGCATCCGTGGACCAGCGCATCGTAGCAGCTGGTTAATTTCCGGCGTGGCGGAACTTTCCCAACGACGGGTAAGAGAACGGCTCCTGGCTTTCCGATCGGAACCACAGAAGGAGCTCTGCTGGTCATTTACATGTGACAGAAACGCGCGGTAAAAGGTGGGCGTGAGTCTCCTCTCTTGTTTGTGGTTACCCGCTTTTGACGGGTCATTTTGTTTCTGTGAATGGTGGGCACCCACAGCCACAGGGGAAAATGTTTTCCGATGGGTGGTTTTCTTTCCTCCTTCCAAAGAACCCTCAGAGAGAGAGAGAGAGGGCCGTGGTCAAGGGCCGCGGGCTGCCTCGCTGTCCCTCCTCTGGAACGTGACAGGAGCCGGAGAGACTGGGAAGCTGCCGGCAGGGCAGGAGCCCCGCTCTCCGGACTGGCTGCACACCCGGGGAGCGACAGTGGCCTGGCCCACATGCCTGGCAGGTTCGTGGAGCGCTGGACAGGAGTCCCAGAAACTTGGCTTCTAACCGCGGCCTGCCGTCCTGTCCTGTCCCCGGACGCTCGCCTCTCCCTGGGAAAGCCGCCCGCTTCCTCGCCTGTGAACAAGGCTGTTCTTTGCGCTGCTCATCCGCTGCATCCCCCTGAGCTCAGCCTCTGTGGGTCCGTGAACACCGCTCTCGGTGTGCTTGGGGAGCCTCCGGCTGCCTCCCCCGCGTCCGTCCGGGGCACGGTGTTCTGCGGGCCCCCCGCCCCTGTGGGTTCAGGCCCCCTTCTCCTCGGTCCGACGCAGGCGAGCCTCCATCTACGTTGAGAATGGGATTGACTTTCTGACACCCAGAAGGAGCCCAAGTGCGGGAAGTGTCAGCTTGTCTACCCGCCGCAGGGACGCGTGCGCCGTTGCGGAGAAGTTCTGTCCCCGGCGCCTCGCGGGTGTGCTGGCACCGAGCCGCCGCTCAGCGCATGCCAGCGGACAGCGGTCCTGGCAGATGCTCCGCCTGCCCTTCGGGACCTCTGGGGAGGCCGTGCGGCCGTCCGAGCCCCGCCCTCCCGTTCCGTGTCCGCCCCAAACACTCGCTCAGACACACACGCTCGCCATGCAAACCCCTCAGGTCATGGGGCGCCAGAGCCTCTGTGCCCCGGACGGACCCTGGCCAGTGGGTCACGGGGCCCTGGGGCCAGGAAAACAGGCCTTGGATGTCCTGCCGCCCTGGCAGAGGCGCGGGGGACGGGGACGGGGCTGGGCTGTCACGGGACGTGTGAGCAGAACAAAGGCTGTTTCTGGGGACGGCGACAGCCGAATGAACGTGTCCCTTGGGGGCTCTGCGGACAAGGGGCAGGTGGGCAGCGGGGGGAGGCTGCTAGTTGCGGGGAGAAGGGCTGGGAACCCCGAGCCTTGGGAGCGGCCTGTCTACGTGGGTGTCTGAGCGCTGACGTGACCCAGAAACACACGCCGCCACGGAGCGGGGTTTCTTCAGAGGCTTATGGGCCAGGCAGCGGGGTCAGGTAAACACCAGGTGGTCACAGTGAGAAGCCAGCGGCAGGACCGCAGACATCAGCTGGCGGTGCAGGAACTGCCGAAACCAGGTCAGGCCCTTCGTGCTGGGAATTGAACTTGGGCAGGCGCGGGGGCAGGCAGAGCCGCGGGAGGCTCGGGACAGAGAACCAGGTCAGACGCGTGGCGGAGGCTCAGCCCCCGCTCCTCCCCAGCCCTTCCTGGGTGCCCAGCCGCGCGCCACTCCTTGTCTCCCTGCGGCTGGGTGTGGCCTGGGTGGGCGGGGCCCTTGCAGTGACGCCGCCTCGGACCCTGAGGACAGGCGTCTGTCATTCACGCCATCAGCATGGGGTACATCTGCTGCAGCCTGAGTGAGGGAATGCGCCATCCGAAGGCCATGGGGTTCTTCGAGGAGAGAAACTCTGTGTGGGGACACCCCGGTGCCAAGGCACGGGGCTGGCCTGACACTGGCTTTCTGTCGCTGCGGTTGGTGACGGACAGAGTCTCCCATGGGGGTGACTCTGGGGAGGCTCCATCAGTGACAGCCGCTTGGGGGCCATGGTGCCCGGTGAGAACCCCAGACTCTACAATAGCGCCTCGTCTCAAATCCTGGAGCCACTTGTGGGGCAGACGGGGGAAGAGGGGCTCGCAAGTCCCCGGGACACAGGCTCCTGGCTGCCCCGGTGAGACAGCTGTGATGGTCTGCGAGCCAGTGTGGCCCCCAAACGTGAGTTTCCAACATAAAAGCGCCCCCTCCCGCCCCCAGCTGTCAGGGCACAGAAGGGCCGTTCTGCCATTTCTCCCTTTTGGACGCATTTGGACGGTTGGTTCCCAACCTTTTCGAACCCCTCCTCCTCCCGGCGCTTGGCTCTGCTGTGTTCTGTCCCCTCCCGAGCTGCCCTCGCTCCCCATCTGAACTGGACTTGACCTGGCAGAGGACAGAGGTTTGTCCCTGGGGGGCTTGCTGGCGCTGCCCCCGTGGGAGACCCCGCAGCAAGAATGCATGCCTTGTATTGAAGCCCAAAGAGACCAGAGAAGCTAAGTGCCGTTCTACTGAGGGAAAGGGGGCACAGGCTGTGACATAGGGTGACCAGAGGACCTCAGGGCCTGAGCTGGTTCTCGAATTCAGAACGGGAGTGCGGAGACAGATGAAGGGCCGCCCCCCTATCTGTCGCGTTCTCCCAGGGTCCCCTCAGCTCTGGAGATCCTGCCTCGTCTTCCCGAGCAGGGTGTGGTCCCCGAAGCCCACGGCCACCTCCTTGTGCCGGGCGTCTGATGTGGGACCGTTCCTGGCCTCTTTGATCTCCCTTCTGTTCACCCCGTGCCTCAGATGAGCAGATAAGCTTTTCAGAGTTGGGGTTCGGGACTCCCCATTTTGTACTGAAATCTCGCCTTGGGTCCCTTCAAAAGGAGCGTAAGAGGTCAGAGTTATTACCTGGAAATCCAGAGCGGCATCCACACCCTTTTATGAAAAGCGTTTTTAGAGCAGAGAAGCAGGCCTTGAGGTCTTAGGAGAGCAGAGGAAGGAAGATGGCGTTTGACCTTCCAGAAAACCACGACCGTCCCCTGCTCAGAGGGGACTGGACCCCGGAAGAGCCTAGCGGATGAGTTGGGGAAACGCAGCCTGAGCCAAAGTCGGAGACAGCTTGGCTGCGCGCCCCCGTGGGCTTGGCCTCGGAAAGGTGCCGACGGATGGCCGTCCGGCCCCAGGACACGCGCTCCATCCCCCCTTAGCGCGACTCCCCCGCACTTTCTAGTTTCCGGCTGTTCACGTTCGACCCCTTGCAGAAGGAAAGCAAAGAAAGGCGGGGGAATCCGCACACCGAGAAAGGCCCATGTAACCGCAGGGGGCCTGCTCGGTCCTCGGCGTGGCCACTGGCCAGAGCCCACGGACGGCCCGCGGGAACCTCGTCCGTGTGGTGGCGGGCGGACGTCCTCCGTGTGCCCGGCCAAGTCCTTTCATTACAGACTCCCCAGCTGCACCCACAAAAGCACTTCTCCGCCACACATACATCAATGCCAGCGCCAAAGCAGGTTTTATTGTGTTTGCGTGTCCTTATAATACAGAGGCGGTGGTTTCCTTCCCTTCCCCTAAATGAAATGCATTTTTTCTGGGCCATCACGGTAATTCTTTACAGTCAGAATAAAAATAACTTGGTGAGAGGTGGAAGAAGGATGTGATCTTGGCTCGTGTTGCTTCTGTTTTCAGTGCCTAGAAGAAGCTGCATGAAGATCAACATCCATTAAATTGGAAAGGGAGCCATTACTCACGCACTTAAATATAGAGCAGACTCATTATGCTCGGTTACCACGGACGCGCTGCCTAACCCGTCCCAGGCCCCGCGCAGCCCATCACGCTATGGTCGTGCATAGTCACTTCCCTTCTGATGGCTGGGAGTTATTCTCGTGTGCGGTCAACAAATATTTATGAAGTTCTCGCTCTGTGTCAGCGAGCAGACCCGGCGGGGCCCCAGGGCTGGGAGTTCACCGTCCGGCAGCGGCGACGGGTGTTCAACCGCCACTGACGTTAGTCCCGAACGGCAGTGTGAGGCGGACGCGGGGGGTGTGGGGTGCTGGGAGGCCGTGACTCAGCTCAGGCTCTGGGTGGGGGACCCACCCCAAGGCCTGGCTTCACTTGCTCACTTGGCGTTGATGGGGATGCCTGAGGCCCTGCGCGAGATTCAGGCTGTAAGAAAGCGATAAAGACTGAGTTCCCACTCACTGGGAGCACCACGCCCCCGGAAGAAAGACTCAGGGGGTCAGCGTGGAAATGCACATGGATGTGGTGGGTGATCCCCAACCCTCACCCTCATGGCCCCCCTCTCTCTGTCCCGTCTGGTGCCGCTGTGGCGCAGGTTTGCACAACAGCGATCCGTTCACCCCCCCGTCTGTACCCCTCCATTAATGCCCCCCGCTGTGCCCAGTCCTACCCGCGTCCTGGCACCGGACGCTCAGTGCTGCCCAGGCTGGGTTCTGCATCTTCTCTCTCTGTGACGCCCCCTTTCCGGTCACCGTGGGCTGTGATGGCAGGTGCCGGTTCCCTGTGAGCTGGGGGCAGCCACGGGCACTTGACCTCAGCGTTGCCTGCTTGCTGCTGTTTGGGCTTTGCGGAGAGCTGCGTGTTTGAGGAGCGGGCTGGGACACTGGCCCAAGAAGGGTGCCGACCAGTAGTAGAGGGTGGGGGAAGGGAGGCTGGACCCCCAAAGTCCGTGGGTGCCCTTGACGTTAGCCTCAGGAGAGTGCTGCACCCTGGTCTGCGCAGGTGTGCACCCTGGCCGGAGTCTGACCGCTCTTGACAGGGCAGGTGGCATCTGGTGTCGTGAGCACCTGGAGGGGCCCTCGGTCTGACCCTGTAGCCACCAGCTCGGGGGGACCAGTGGCACGTGCCTCCGCTTCTGCCCCTTTCCGCTGCCTTCCCAAGGCCTTCATTTCTGTGGCTTATGTATGCCCCATGGGCAGTGTTTGCAGAGCGTTTGACGGACAGACGCGCCGTGTGCCGCAGGCCGGACGCCCACGTCGCTGCGCTGACCTGCGCCGGCGCTGGCGTCCCTGCACCGGTGGCAGGGCTGGCCGTCCGAGCGAGGCCCCGCGGTCTCCCGTGCCCCCGCCCTCTGCTCTCATTTCACGGCCCCTTCCTGTTTAGACGGTTCTGATTTCTCAAGAGCCTTGTTCATCCCTAAATATTAATAGGTCCCTAATAAAGTGTTATTCAGAAAGGCCCCGAGTAATTATTTTATTGATTAGAGAGCTTCTGAATATAAAAATCTAAGGAGCCAAATGAATGTCTCTCTAAAGACCCTCCGCCTGGCAGTGAGGACGATCTCTTGAGGCAAAGAGACCCTCCTCCGTCTCCCCAATTCTGTAGACACACATGCTGACTTTGCAGGTGCGACCTGGCCCCAGAGAGGGAGTAATGACGGGCATTTCAGGCATTAGGTCGATTCTGTACTTTGGACTCACGTCGGGGGCCTGTTGGGACCATGGGTCCCACTTGTGCCTCGTGCGCTGACGTGCTCTGTCCTCCGTCCGCCCCGCCTGCTCAGGCACCTCCTCGCTGGGTTCGGATATCCGGATACTCGCCTACTTCCTCACGAGTCCAGCCTCGACGGCAGACTCCCCCAGGGAGCCGCACACTCGCCCCCTCCGGCTCCCGCCGGGTGCGGACGAACAGGAGCCCAGGAGAGACTTCCCAGGTTATTGCCAGAAGACCGCGTCTGCCCGCGCCCGTGTTCCTAAGAAGCAATTTCGCTTCCCCATGAGCCAGCAGCATTTGTTAAACATGTAATAGAGAATGTATATTAAACATCTCAGCGTCTCTGCCGCAGCCCGAGGCATGCTGGGCAGCGTGTTGTCAGCAGGAGAATGGAAAGGAGGGGCACCCAGCCCGAAGCCAAGGCAGGCCCGCCGGGACTGGCTCCTTCCTCCTGCCGTGTCTCCTCAGATCCGGGCCCCGTGGTCCATGGGCCCCGCTCAGGCACGGAGCACCTGCTGTGCGCACGAAAGATGGTCCGAGGGAACTAGTGGGGGTGCCGCCACTGGCGTGGGAAGGAGGCGGGGCTGGGTGAGAAAGCCCTGCGGTGATGGGCCTTTGTTGGGTGCACTCTGGTGCTCCCCGGCCTCCTCAGGGCAGCCAGCGCAAGCTCCTAGCCACTGTCGGCAAACGTGTGTGTGTGCGTGTGCGAGGCATGTGTGCATATGTGTGGATATGCGAACATGTGCACACACACACAAGCGTTGGGTGTGCACAGAGCATGCATGTGTGTGCATGTGTGAGTCCATGCCTGTGCAACTTGGGTGCGCACGGGTGTGCACACATGTAGATCATTGTGCACGTGTGTACGGCATGTGCACACACATGCACGTGCATGTCTGTGTGCATGCCATGGATGTGCGCACGTGTGTGCAGGCATGCACACGTGTGTGTCCACTCACTCACCACTAGGGTAAGATCATTTTCAGCCATTTGTGTGAGCTCATACTCCAAACTGAGACATACTTGGATCTGCCCATGAAGGGATGGGGAGGGTGACGTGGCCCCCGCCTACTTCACGTGACCCTGAAGCTGACTGCTGAAGGGTAAGAGGTGTCTGTTGCGTTCAGGGAGGGGAAGGGGACGTTCAGGCAGAAGCGGGGAGTGTGTGTTAAGCAGGTCTGTGGGCAGCTTGGAGGAGAGACGGAGGGGGAGGCGTGAACCGGCAGCCCTGCCCTTTCCACTCACTGCGTGTCCCTGAGAACGTGTCTGAAGGGCTCATTCCTGCCCACACATTGCCAAACCAGAGTGGCGTGTGAAGGCGGCCTCACATCAGTCGGTGTGAAGAAGCCGCCAGGGACTGAAGGGGATGCTGGCGGGTCTGAGGGCTGGGGGTCAGGGCCTTGGTGATGTTATTGGGCCCCGTGTCTCCCCAGCCTGCAGGCCCTGTGACCAGGTGCCAAGTGTTCTCAGATCCTTGTTTTTACTGAAGAACATGCGCCGATTTATAACCAGTTCCAGATTCCTCAGTGGAGCGCACGTGGGTGGGTGTGGTCTGCCTCCGGGGACTCTGGAGAAGGAAAGATCCAGGCCAAGACCACAGGGTTGTCCCCAAAGAGCTGCAGCCTCCTGTGAGGGCAGGGACGTGGGTGACGGGCCCAGGGCTGTCACCAGAATGCGGCCTGGCACTCAGTGTCCGGAGTGTGGGTGAGCCGGAGACAGCCAATGAGGGCGTGAAGGGTCGTCATCCAGGGCAGTAAGATCTGGGACCCCGGAGAGGAATGGGGGGCTTGGGGCAGAGAAGGGGGCGATCCGCAAATGTAGAGGGTGGGTGTTGGGGAAGTTGTGCTTTTTCTGAGGAAAATGCTCATTTCTAAACGCGACGAGCCCATAGCAGGGCTGGCAAGTCCCTCCCCGGAGTGTGGCGTCTGTCTCCACCGAGGGCGTGATGTTCCGCAGGCTGTCAGGATGATTCACACGCGTGGGCAGTGTGAGCCTCCTTCCCAGCCACCACCTGAAACAGCGACTGTCCCTTGAGCTTCCTTTCAGCCGACACAGGCCGCAGGGAGGCATGTCACAGCACGTGGGGAGCAGGGCCGCACGTTGTCAGTCAGGCCGTTCGAACCGAGGTCACTTCCTGTGTGAGTGTGCGGCCCCCCAGCTCACGGAGCAAAGCACCGCAGACCGAGCGGCACGTGGTTCCAAGGCCAGCCCATGGCTGCGAGGGAGGGCTTGTCACGGGCTGGACACAGACCACGCCAGGCAGTGACAAGAAGCAGAACGTTTCCTGCGGGAAGGGTGTGAATGCATTCCTGTCCGAAGGCAGGATGCTCGTGAGTAGGGAGGGAGAGCTTTGGGAGACATCAGGCCGTGGCTGGGGGGGCCGATCACGGGCCCAGGATCCCCTGAATCCAGGAAGGGCAGCCTCTTTATCCTCCTCTTGAGTTCCTCTGCCGAAGAGCTCTGTTCGCCATGTAAGAGTTGCCTTTGGGAGCACCCCTCTCTGTTCTGACCGTCCCGGGCTGCAGGGAACGGACCCCTCCGTCCTGGGCCATCGTTATTGGAGGAAGCACTCTTCTTATTGAATAAGAGCAATATTATTCCATGTGGGTGGGGGATTTATTTCACTGTACTTGATTTTTAGATGGTGCACCCCTACCCCTTCTAGCACCAGACAGGAAGCATTTTCCCTGTGCGGCCCCCACCCCCCAGCAAGATAAGCACGCACACCTCACTGACTTTGCCCCGTGCTGTGGGGACGCTCGTCTTCATGAGCTATGGTGCACCCGCCACTTTTCTAAATGCCAGCTTTTCTTTGTATCCAGAATCATGTGTTGGCACGTAGTAAGTGCTCAATTAGTGCTAAATTAAATTTTCTGCCATTGGTGTTTTTTTGTGTGTTTCTGCTCATGCGTCCCTGGTGACCGTATTGATAAACAGCTTTTCTCATCCCCACTCTACAGAGCGTGACGTGAAGGCCAAGAAAATTTTAGCTCCCGTTGCCAAGCAATGCGTGCTGTTGGCGTGTCACTGGTGAACTTGAGGTTCAAATTAAGCTGTTTATCGTCTCAGGTATATAGAAATCAAGGGGCATGTTGCGTCGTTTTTCCTCAAGAAGATTTGGCCGAAGGCGGGTTGTGATGTGCACTGAACTCATTAGATGCTCCCACTCCCAGGAGGACCAGGAGCCAAGGTGCGCGCGCCTCTCACGGCGGACACCTCACTCCTTCTTGTAAAGAAAGGACAGCTTACGAGGCATGGTCACCCCCTTACTGCACGCCCTCCTCATTTTACTAACAGTTCGTAAGTCTCTGCTGAATCTCCAGGGCACGATAAACCTCCACCACGGGAACTTGAGAGGCAGACAAGCGCTCGGTTATCACGGCCAATGGGGAGCGTGGGCCGTGAGCGCACCCCGGAATCTCCCAAGGTCTCCCCGGTACAGGAGCAGCTTGTACTTGGAAAGGCTTACTCAGAAAGCGCCACATCTTGGCGTAGTCAGGTGTCTCTGAGCACAGGAGAAAATGGCTTTCGGGCACCTTTTCCCAGAAGCGTGTTCACGTTCTCTTTTATGATCTTGCAGTGCGGGAGGCGGGGCCGCGGGAAAGCCTCACCTTGACCTGCAGCCGCAGCAGCGACGCGAGGTCGCGCCGAAGGGCTTCCTCGTGAACCTCTGAAAGTAAATGGGACGACTCCCATTCTCCTGTTTTTCTTAGCTAGTCTCCCCCACTTCTCCACGCCCTTTTTGCATTTCCAGGGGGCCCTGACATCGATGATTTATTTCAACCTCAAACCCACAAGAATTAATCAGGGCGTGTGTTGTCACGGCCTCTGGGCAGGTAAGGTGCCTGAAGACGAGGAGGGCGGGGTCCCCTGTCCCAGGCGGCGAGACAGTGGTGTGGGGCTCCTTGCACTGTTTTCCTAAGTAAGAAAAAAAATGTTTAGTCTCTTCTCTACTCATCCTCAAAATATATGTTTTCATTCGTTTTAGAAGCGAGAACTGTGTGGTCCAGGGGACAGTGGGGGTCCGGCAGGGAGGTCTGAGGGCCATGAGACCTGCCCCCTGCACTAACCTACGGCCCCGTGTGCGGCATGTCCTTGGTTTTTCAATGGCCCGACTTCCTTCTGCACAGAACAGCAGACCTGCAGAAGGAGGGGCGCCTGGTCACCCGGACCAAACTTTGGGGGTTCCGACTTGTTATATCCGCCAGATATAACAGAACTGACAAGGGGCGTGTGTGTGTGTTTGTATGTGTGAAGAAATTTAAATTTTCTTAGTTTTGCAATTTGATATTCAGGAAATTCTTGGTGGGACCGGCAAGTCCGAAATCGGCAGGGCCAGCGCGCAGGCTGGGAGGTTGGGAGTGAGTTCTGTGGTATAACCTCGGGGCAGAGCTCCTTCCCTGGAAACACCAGTTTTTACTCTCGCGGCCTTCAGCTAGATGAGGCCCATCCCTATTATTGAGAGAAATCCCCTTTACTTAAAAGTCGACTGATTGTACATTTAATTTTTTTCTCATTGATTTTTAAGAGAGAGAGCCACACCGGCCAGGGCCTGACTGGGGGTTTTAACCACGTCTCCACAATCCCTCCGCAGAAACATCTGGGCTGGTGTGCGACCACACGGCAGGGCAGCCTCGCCCAGCCAAACGGACACGTAAGATCAGCCTTCACGGCTGCGGTGGCGTGTCTCGCGGGGCTGTGACTTGTGTCTGAAAAGCACAACTCTCACCACTATGATACGTGTCCCTTTAGACAAGTTGCATCGTAAACTATCTCCCTGAAGACAGGGTGAGCGCGTCCAGCATCCATGCTGCCCAGCCTGGAATGTCCTCAGCAGTGACCATGAACGTGGGCCATCTCAAGCTGGTGGGGGGACCGCAGCGCCCCGTCTTCTCCAGGAATTTCATACTGTCCGCCTGCCCTTAGGCAGACTTCCTAAATGCAACCGCATCCCGGTGGGACCTCTCCGCCTCGCCTCAGGCAGCCCCAGCCTCAGCGCTGGGGGGGTGGGGGTGGGGGTCGGCAGTGCACTGTGACACCCCACAGTCCCGGCGAACATGCCGCCTTTCTCTGGGCGGAGGCGGCATTGCCATGCGGCACCACTGCGTCAGCTCTGGCCGTTCCCCGGCATCAGTTCTAACCAGCGCCTTGAAGACTTCCTTCAGCGCGACAGCCGTTAGGAAGTTCTTTTACGGTTAAAATAAAACAAACATAAAACAGAGAGGCGTTTCGTTCAGAACTCAGCCCAGTGCAGAAGTTATAAGAAGGCAGACTTTGGAGCTGTCTACCTGTAAGGTCTTCCTTTTCTTGTTCCTGAATGGAACAGCTGGCCCGAGGGGCGAATGGGCTCCGCAGCACCAGGGACGGTCACCCGAGAGATAATGGTTCCAGCAGGAGACGGGAGGCGGGACTAACGTGACCCGAGGGTAGGAGGGAAAAGCGGTGAGTGGCGTGGCCGTCACGGTGCTGAGACGTCAGGAGGGGTAGGATCAGAGGGAACGTGCGTGGGACTCCAGGGGCCTCACGTGCCTGTTGCTTTTCTCAGTCCTCCCAGATGATGATGAAATCAGCAGACGACCCAGCCCCCCTGTCCCCAGGCGGAAGCAGGACATGGGGGTGCCGCTGTCTGGAGGAGCCAGCACCGGCTGGACAGGTGGGGAGAGCCTTCGCCAGCCGCACAGAGGACGTGGCGAGGTGGGGGGTTGGGACTGTCACCTTTGCAGTGTGCAGACCTCAGTTCCCGGGGGATGAGGATGCGGCCTGAGGAGGAAGAGACCTGGTGTGGTGTGTCCTGTGTGGGACACTTCTGGACGTATCCGCCGGCAGGGAAAATCCCTGTCACAGTGGGTTGCATGGTCCCTTCTGGTGGGCAGAGCACAGCCATGTGACCCGGCCTAGCTCCAGGGCAGCCTGGGACATGTGGTCGGGGTGGCCGAGCCCATGAGAAGGGGACCCCTTGCCTCGCCCCAGCTCCGCGTGTGGGTCCAGCCGAGCGCACAGCGCTGGCTACACCTGTGTCTTTGGCATCTGCTGCCTGACTTCTCCGTAAGCCGCAAGGTCCCTGGGTGGGGCTCACCCTGTGACACAGCCCCTTGCTGCCTTCCACGCACACAAAACTTCTCAGGGGCCTGGTGGGCGGCAGGAGCAGATTCCACCAGGCAAGGCAGCTCTTTGGGCTCCATCCCTGGAACCTGGCGGGGCTCTCACCGCGTGCAGAAAGGCCTCTGTCGCTCAGGGGTCTCCGCTCAGCACCTGTGCGCACGGGCAGACCGAAAATCCAGACACCGCCTCCAAAGCACTGGGAACGCATTCTGCCCTGAGCGCCCCGTCCCGCCTCCTCCGCTCGTGATCACAGCTACCTGCTCGGCCGAGATCCGGGAGGGAGGACGGGCGTCCCCCTGCTGCGACGCGCTCAGAGATCCGCTAAGGAAAGGCCTCTGGTGGCAAAAATTGATTACCGCCAGTTTCAAAGGCAAGCCAAGCACTTGGCCTCGGCTGGCGTGGGGGCCGCTGCCAGGCCAGTGCTCACTCAGGGTCCGAGAAGGACAGAAACAGTAAATGATGATTTTTTTTTGGCTGTAGCATCAGTAGCAGGGTCTGCACTGGCTTCTGACCTGAGCTTCACAGCGCCTGACCACGGTGCCTTTGACCCCAAGCGCGGCGTGCTTGCTGGTGTGGGTCCCCGGTGACCCTGCGCGAGCCGGGCGCACACGGTCGGTGCCGGCGGGATCCGCTCCGCTGTCGTCACATTTTGGCGGACTCAAGTTGTTGCTTTTTTCTTTTTTTCCAACGGCGGCTTCCTGCAGGGAAGGAGCCGATTTGTTTGTTCAGTAAAAGAAACAGGGCTGACGGACGCCGCAGGTGGAAAGCCAAATTGTTCGCTTTCTCCTAATTAATTCCCCTGGGAAAGAATTAAGCAGAGTTCAATCCCGACTCTGATTTGGTGTCAGGATTGCTGATCGCGACAAGACGGATGCCAAGTCCTATTAAAAATCATGCGCGCGGGCGCCGTTACTGGGAAGGGGGCTGTTAATTCCTTCACTTCTTCCCCCCGTAGCTCCTTCTCCTCTCTCTCCCCTGAGGCGCACGCTTCAGGCCTGAGACTGCTGTGCATGTCCCGTAACCGCGGTGAGGCTGTCGGTGCTGACGGAGCCGCATGAGTGCTTGGAGAGGGCCCCCACACCTTGTGGGAACAGACAGGAGCCCCCTCAAGCTGGCCTCTGCCCCTAAGTCACGCACTCTTGACTGTGTGGAGGTGTGTGTGTCTGTGTTGAGGCACAGCCATGTGGACGGTGGACAGATATGGGACAGGTATGTGAAATACGATTTAAATCTAAACTGTAGTCCTGGTCGCGCGGCTCCGTCGGTTGGAGCGTCGTCCTGTACGCTAAAAGGTTGTGGGTTCGATCCCCGGTGAGGGTACGTACAGGAGCCAACCAATCAAAATTTCTGACATCGATGTTCTCCCCGCCCCCCTCTAAAATCAATAAAAAATATCCTGGGGTGAGGATTAAAAAAAATTAAATTTAAATTGTAAATGACACATTATATTCCAAGACGGTGGACTGCATATAAAAATGCACGTTCCGCTCACCTTTCGGGTAGGAGACTTCTGTGAGGCGCCCGGTGTGTTGCGGTGTGATCTGGACGGACGCGTCAGCCTTTGTGACTTCTTCCCAGTGTTGCTTCGGTCACACGTGCTGCTCCATGCAGTACCTGGAGGCAAGGCTCCGTTCTACAGAAACGGACGTTTTACGTGAACTTCGCTGTGAACGGTGGGGCGCAGCGTGCTGCTCCCTTGGCATTCGGCAGAAGCTGTGGCCACCACGTGAACAATTTTGGGGGTCTTCTTCGGAATTCTCTATGTTCTTTTGAATTTCTTTAGAAATCGGGGGCAGTGGTTGAGCCCTCGGAGACAGATTTTTGGTGTTTTGAAAGCAGTCCCAGCGCCCGTCCGACCCCAGCCCACCAAATGGGGTGCGTGACCCAACCCGGACGGCCCAGGAGCTGACGCTGCCCCGCCGTACCGTTGGCGTCTCTGTGCGCATGTCGCCGGGCTCCTTCCCAAGTCCAGTTCTTCGGCACAAATCGGTTGTATTCCCTGCAGTCCCGTGCCAGCTGAGTCAGGGGACGTACTTGTGGGAAAAACCCGTGGGCGTGGGTCCCTCACGTGATCAGAAAAGGTCAGCGATGGGTGGACATGGGAGGGGCCGTGGAGATCGCAAAGTGGGCTCCACGTAGATGTTTCTCTCTCTCCCTTCCTCTCACTCTAAAAGTGATGAAAAAAGAAGTCCTCAGGTACGGATAAAAGAAAAATAGCCAGATGTGTGCCAGAGGAAGAGGGGACCAGAACGCACGCACGCACACACACACGCACACACATGCACACACACACAGTACTCAGGTAGAATTTAAGCAAGAAAACCTCCCTCCCTCCCCTTCCCCTTAACTCGCTCCTCTGTCTCAGTCACTCCAGCGCTCTGCCCCGAGGGTCAGTGACAAAGACCCAAGCGTTATGTCCTTCCCAGAACACGTGTTTTCATTTCAGGGGCAAGTTGTTGACGCGTGAAGTCAAGGACCCTGTGCTGAGAGACGTGTCCAGCGGCCGGCCGTGTGCCCAGGTGCACACGCCGCTCCCAGTTCAGCCCGAGGGGAGGGTGCTGGCGGCAGCCGGTCAGGGCCTAACCCCCTGCAGGGCTCAGCTCAGCTGTCACTCAAGTATTCTGACGGCTGGAGACCAGGCTAATCCTTTCCCCGCGTCCGCGTGGGGGCTCACCGTTGGATGGCTGCTTCAGCATCTAATTTCAGGGATGTTGAGTCATTCAGTATCCTCTTGGCGTAACAAACTCTTAATACCTACCACGTGCCAGGAACAGAGGAGGTGGGGGCACCCCATGGCGCCAGCTCCAAGTCCAGGGCGAGAAAAGGTGACCGGCTGGACCTGAGAATTCAGGTGCGTATTTCAAATAAAGAAAATCTGGTGGAAGAGACCTCAGATGTACAGTAAGAAAGCAAGGATGCTGAGCTTTACAGAATTATTTTACTGATTGCAAGGGGTCTTCTGGGAGATCCCCCTTAGGCGTGAATTTTGAGGCTAGATCATTGGAAATAGGACAACACAAAAAAGCTCCATGGAATGCCTAGGACTTTTAGCCCGTAGAGACTGTTTAAGACTCTCTGTTAAAGAAATGTTACCAAAAGGTGCTCTTTCAGGAAAGTGAGGATCATCTTGCCCAGAGGCCTTGGGAGTGTCAAAGCCAAGTCCCCTTGTTCTGGGTCTGCCGGGAATTAAGGCGGCATGAACAAAAGGTGGTACATTCCAAAAAAAATACGTACTGTGATGGCGGTTCTGTTTCTTTACTCGGCTCACGGCGTCGGTCACACCTGAAGTTCCCCTGTGAGGCCTCGGTCGACGTAAGTTTTCTTATCTCTTTGGCTCATCGTCAGAACAGTGAAAACATGAAATAGAAATGAAGATAATAATGACCTTTAAGTCAGGAGCCCTGGCCGGGGTGGCCCCGTTGGCCGGAGCGTCCTCCTGTACACCGGCCCTTTGCGGGTTCGGTCCCGCGTTGGGGCACAGACGGGAGGCGACCGATCGATGTTTCTCTTACACTGATAGCTCTCTCCCCCATCCCCCTTCCGCTCTCTGTAAAAGCCGTGAAAAAATAGCGATGTTTAAGTCTTCATTGCATGTCTTTTAAAAAATGAGAAGAGCAAGCCTAGCATAGAAATGAAAAGTGAGGCTTTGAAGTCAAAAACGCCTGAGATTAAATAACGGCTCTGCGCTCGCTGGATGTGGGACCTGGGCAGCCGCCTGACCGTCTCCTGGCCTCAGTCTTCACATCCGTGGAATGGGGGCAATGATGGAATCCACTCCGCAGGGCTGTTATGAGGACTCAGTACGTTAACACTGGAAAAGCGGTTGAACACATGTGTGTCCGGCACGGAGGAGATTTTCAGTGCATTTCAGTGACTGGTCGTCCTTTTTTTAAAAAAAATTATTTATTTGTCTGTTTGTTTATTTTTGGAAAGAGGGGAAAGGAGGAAGAGAGGGATGGAAACATCACTGTGTGGTTGCCTCTTACTCGCACCCCCAGCTGGGGACCTGACGTGCAACCTAGTCATGTGCCCTGACTGGGAATCGAACCAGCGACACCTGGCTCGCAGGCCGACGCTCAATCCACTGAGCCACAGCCGCCAGGGCTTGGTAGTCTTGTTTTTATTTCTATCGTTGTGCTGACCTACTATGTGCGTGGGAGGTGGGAGGCATGATGTGCTGCAAAAAGGACCCAAAACCAATGTTGATGAAAGGACCAGCCAAGATCCAGGAAGCGGGGCAGGAGATGAGGAAACGCCGGACCTCGTGGGCCCGTGAGTCCTCTGGTCCTAAATGTTATGAGTCCGCTGGGGCACATTGGGGGACATTTCTCTAAAAGAGACTGATGAGGAAGACCGATGTCCCCCACGACAACCTCAAACCCAGTCATGGCTCTCGGTCGACAGCCGCCTGGGCTGGGCGGGAGGCCTCCCAGGAGGAGGCCCGGGCGGACGCTCCCTGCAGGCAGCCGCACGCAGGCGGGACGGCGCTTGGGGAGAAGAGCCCCCACGTGCTGGAATGCTCGGCGCAGCGAGAACTTCCATTGAAATGTGTCTCGGAAATAAATTGTATCGTGAAAGCGCAAGATGTGCTGCTGAACCAGGTTGGGAGGGCAAGAAAGGATTGTCGCGGGAAATGGAGAAAAAAGGGTCAGCATTTTCCAAAGGTCAGCTGCCCGTGGGCACCAGGAGGCGCTAAGGAACCGGGTGTGTGAGGGAGGGTCGTTGCACAGCGAGGTGGGCCCGGGAGACCCCATGGCTGGCCGGAGCGTCGGGCCGGGCTAGCTCATAGCATCGGAAAGCGACAGGAGGGTCATCGGGGCTGGGAGCTGGTCCCTGTGTCCACACCGCTGCCCAGGCTCAGTGTCGGGACCTCCCTGCTCCCGAGCCTTTCCCTCCCACAGCGCGCCTGCCCAGCCTGTGGTTTCTGCTTCTCTTTCTTGTCGCCAATGTGCTTACGTAGAGAGATCTTGGAATTCTTGCTTGCCCAGGCCCTGCGGTTGAGGGCCACCCCTCTGTCCTGTTATGTCACGTGTGGGTGACAGCTCCCATGGTACCTGCTCCTTGAGATAAGCGCTGTGACTTGTCTGCTTCTCCAGGGTGCGGCGCCATTCCTTACGCGTGTGTTTTTCACCTGCCTGTGTGCGCACACACGGAGTGCACAGATGAACTTCTGGGCAGCACATCAGATCTCTGTGCATGTCATTTGCATGATGTGTTTGTGGCGATTCTAGGTTTCGGAACTGGGTCTCCTGGTCCTAATCCTCGGGGCCTTTTAGCCTGGGGCTGCGGGTGGGCTGAGATGGGCTGAGACGGGGAAGGGCTGAGGCTTTGTCCCATTAGGTTCCTGATTTACTTTCTGCGCTTCGGAGACCGTTTCGGCAGGGTTTCGCCGAACTGAGTGGGAAAAGGGAACCGCCCGTGACCCCTTAGAGGTGGGAAAACTGCGGAGAGTGGCAGAGACAAGGGGAGAGAGACCTCTTCACAGTTAGGAAATAAACTAAATTTCTTAGACGTGGCGCTGGGACAATCCGGGGTGCCTGGAAGTGGACGTTTCCTGTTGCTTTGAAATGGCTGACATTGTGATTCTGGAACGGTCTCTATGACCGCAGCTACCTGAGGATGCAGATCCTTTATTTCACGTCCGTAATTGTCCTGTGAGGGAAAATCTGGGGGGTTAAACACTAAAGACCCGCACAAGCCGTCTGCTCCGCCGTCCTCTCTTACTTCCGGGCATCTGGGTACCGTGAAGGCGAGGACAGTGGCCCTTGAACAACATGAGACCCCCTTCCACAGCTCCACATACATGTAAGTTTTTGTAAATACCAACAATGTGTTTCCTTTAGAACAGTTTCTTTTCTCTAGCTTACGTTCTGGTAAGAAGACAGTATATTATACAGGTGACATACAAAATACGTGTTCATTGACTGGGTTCTTGGTAAAGCTTCCAGTCAAGGGTGGGTTGTTTGTAGTCAAGTTTTGGGGGGCTCAAACCTCACATGTGATTTTTGATTGTGTGACGTTGCTGCCCCATCCCGGTATTGTCCGAGGTCAACTGTGTAACTTCTCTTTCAAAGCAAGGCGAACACTCAGTACCTTGTTTAAAAACTCCCTGGAGAGAGAGAGAGAGAGAGAGAGAGAGAGAGAGAACCCCCTCCCGTTCCAATGGTTGCACATTCTGGGGCGCGGCCCACATGCCTTCTGCTGAAAGTGAAATCCTACCCTCCCCCACCCCCAGTCCCCCCTGGGAACAAAACAGGCGCCCATTTGTTGCTCTTTAAAGACGTTGCTGAGTAAAAACAGTGTTGAAACGCGTTCCGCGCAGTCCCTCTTCCTCGGAAACGCTCCTCGCCTTTGGTCTGCTGGCCTGGGTAGAGAAATAAGTTATGTCCCTGATATTTTTATGGCTTCCGCTGAACTCCTTCCAAGATCTGTGCGTCTCACTCCTGCGGCTCCAAGCTGGACTCAGTGTTTTTAATGACGATGCGACCCAGCCAGGCACAGATCCGAGGACGCGCCCTGAAGGAGGGCTTGGGCCGAGAGGAAGCAAATGTGACAGGAGTCCTGAGACGGTCACCCAGAGCAAGGGGCGGGAACCCGCAGAATCCCGCTGGGACTGAGCGTGGTCCCTGCTGAGGGCAGTGCTGTGCCGCAGCATTGGACCCGGCTCTGAGCAAGAATCACCAGGGAGCTTGACCTTTAAAGTCCTGCCAGCTCTCGATGTTCTAGGCAAAGACGAACTTAGGCAGAAAATTTTATAGATGATTGAAGTGTCCGCAAGAAATACCACTGACTTCTTTTTTGCAATAAGAATACATTTTATTTTTTATTGTTTTTTAAAATCTTAAAATTTCTCAACTACAGTGGACATACGATATTATATTAGTTTCAGGTAGATGCCATAGTGATTGAAGTGATACCCCCGATATTTCCAGGACCCCCATGGCACCGTAAACAGTTATGACGATAGTATGAACTGTTCCCTGTGCTGGACTTCACAGCCCTGTGTGTGTTCTGTGACCACCAATCTGTACTGCTAATCCCTCCCCCCTTTCATCCAGCCCCCCACCCCCTCCCCCCTCTGTGTCTGTGAGTCTGTTCCTGTCCTTTAGATCCCCCATAAAAGCAAAACCACGCGGTGTCCGTCTTCCTCTGCGTGTCTCACCGTTGGCTTCTTACAAGAATAACCGGCCACCGTGAGTCCTAGGGGCAGTGGCGTCAATGCCTCGTGATCTGCTTACAGAAAGCCTTGCCCAGAGACGTGGGCGCCCGCAAAGCGAAAGCCGAATCGCTCAATGTCCAGGACCCTTTGGAAAAAAGAAAGAGAGGAAGACATATATCAGAGAGTCTGTATGTAGCCAAGGCACACCGTCCCAGCGCAAGGTCTGGTCTGGTTCGTGTGGCGTCAGGCAGGCAGAGGTGAGTCAGACAATGAGGACATCCTTTTATTTGGTGGGATGCTACTTAGTTGTTGTCGGTCGGAGTTGTGATCACTGAGGTGTAAGTGTCTAAGCCTCAGAGTGGACCCACGTCACCCCTGCTGATTTACTCGTGATTAGAAAACTCAGCGATGGGAAGCAGATGAAAAAGCAGACGGTGGTTGTCTTTAACCCCTTTCCGTTCACGCCCTGCTCCGCCCAAGGAGGCAGACGGGCGTCCTTCCTGCGGCTGAAATGCCTTTCTGCTCCTTGGAATCACTATCAGCCTCCTTCTGGGAACTGAGCAGGTTTAAGGAGTCATCCCGAAGTGGGCGTGGGTCACATGGTCTCAGAACAAACTCCTGGAAGCGGGTCCCCCCCAACCCCCGTAGGGGAGGAGGTGAGGAAAGGTTCTGAACCCCGCCTGCCCAGAAGGATCTTCTTGGTCATTGCCACGGGTCATTAACAGGCCTGGGAAGGGATGACGTCAGACCATCTTTTTTTTTGGCCCACGGAAAGCTAAACTAAATGTCAGCCACATCCTCTTCCATTTTGAAAAAAATCTTATTTACTTATTTTTAGAGAGGGGAAGGAAGGGAGAAAGAGAGGGAGAGAAACATCACTGTGTGGCTGCCTCTCATATCCCCCCAACTAGGGACCTGGACCAGGCCTGTGCCCTGACCGGGAATCGAACTGGCGACCCTTTGGTTCACAGGCCGGCGCTCAGCCCACTGAGCCACAGCAACTGGGGCCACAGCCCCTTTCTGTTGGACCTCGGTGCTTATCTCCCAGCCCTAGGACAGGGACACTGGGCAGGGGCAGCGGTCGGTGAGCGGTGGGTGGTTCCGAGCCCTGCCCTTCCTTCCCGGGCTCCCCGAGGACACGCTGGCTTCCTCCCCGGGCCTCCCCGGGTGCCACTGAGCTGCTGTCTGACTGGAGCACGGCGTGCCCCGTGCAGGTGTGTAAGAGCAGCACACGTGAGCGTCCCCGCCTGAGCCGAGGGGCAGGGGGTGATGGGACGCAGTCGGGGCCAAACCGGGGCACGGGGACCGGACTCCGAAGCCAGCCCCAGAGCACTCACACCGGGAGCCACTCAGCGACTGTCCCCTGGTGACCGTGTGTCCCGGCGAGGCCCCGAGAGCGAGGGGTGGTTTTCTCCACGGAGTTCCTCTTAGGTGGGCGGTTCTCCCGGTTCCCTTGCCCGTTGATGGAGGAGGGAGGGAGGGCAGGGCCCCCGGGTCATGAGTCAGGCTGAGGGAGACGAGGAGCTGGCGGCTGCGGCTGCGCTCGGGGCCCCATGTCCCTCCTGCTCGCAGCCCCGGCCGCTGGAGGCCGCGGCGCGCTGCGCTTTCCCCGGCGCGCGGGTAAGGGTGTGTGGGCTGTGCGCGCTGGGGCGGGGGACGGCCATTGTTCTGCTTTTATTCCTTGGCCGCGAGGAGCGAGGCTTTCCAGTTCTGACCTCGCCTCCCGTGCTTCACACTTGAGTGCTGCCCGTCTGCTGAAGGAGCAAGGACGGGCGGGACCGGGCAGGGAGTCCGCCCCAGGCCCCCCAGCGAGGGGCGAGAGGGACACGGGCGCTGGGGAGGCCCAGGTGGGCCTGGGAGAGGGGCCTGGCTGATGGGTCACCTGCCAGTGGGGATGGGTGCTTGCCCACACGGCCGGGAAACCAGGCGGGGGGGGGGTGGGGGAGTCACGACTCAGCAGGAAGCCCGAGGGGTGCGCGAGTCCTGGGGGCGATCCCCCGGCCCCCAGGGTGAGCACGGGCTGTCCTGCTCGCCCAGGACTGAGAGCGGGAGCCAGTGGAGTTGGGGGTGGTGTGACGTCATTGGCATAGGGACAATGTATGATGCCCACGGAGGTAGGGACAGTGTGATGTCAGCGGGGGTGTGGACATTGTGACGCCAGTGGGGGCGTGGACGGCATGACGTCAGCAGAGGCATGGCGCTGTGACGTCATTGGGGGCGTGAACGGTATGGCCTCCATGGAGGTGTGGACATTGTGACGTCAGCGGGGGCGTGGACGGTGTGACAGTAGCAAAGGCATGCACAGGGTGATGTGTGGAGCAAGGAGGGGCAAGGGTGTGGGGCGCGCGTGTGACGTGAGTCGCTCAGCTCATGCAACAGAGTTCTTTCCCGTGGAACCTGCGTCAGCGCTGGGAGCTGGTGGGGGAATTGGTGTTTCCGGAGAGAAGCCCTTCCTGCTGCACAGACACCACCGTGGGGGCGAGCCGAGGGGGCGGGCGCGTGCCGAGCCGGGGGTGAGGACCCAGCGGGGCGGTCCCCGCCTTGTGAGCTAGAGGGTGGGTTTGTGTGTGTGTGTGTGTGAGTGTGCGTGGCTGTGTGTGAGTGTGCATGGCTGTGAGTGAGTGTGTGTGTGAGAGCGTGCATGGCTGTGTGTGTGTGTGTGTGAGTGTGTGTGTGCATGGCTGTGAGTGTGTGTGTGTGAGAGTGTGTGTGCGTGGCTGTGAGTGAGTGTGTGTGTGAGAGCGTGCATGGCTGTGAGTGTGTGTGTGTGTGAGAGTGTGCGTGGCTGTGAGTGTGTGTGTGTGAGTGTATGTGACTGTGAGAGCGTGCGTGGCTGTGAGTGTGTGTGTGTGTGTGCATGTGAGCACGGCCCTGCCCGTGCGCCTCTGTGCCCACCTGCAGCTGCTCTGCCAGGGGCCGTTGGAGGCCCCCCCAGCAGCTGCCCGCCCGGCGCTGGGCCTCGGCTCCTCTCCATCGGAGTCTTGAAGGAACCGGGCCCGAGCTGCTGGGTCCGATGGAGCGTGTGGGCCGTGGGCTGTGCAGCCTTGGATGTGGCGGAGCCTGGGAGACGCGGCTGCTCTGTCTGCAGGCGAGGGGCTGGCCTCTGTGCGGGAGGGACAGTGAAGTCTGGTCCGACTGCGTCACTCTCGCCCAGTTCAGCGTGGGGACAGCGGACCACCCCTTCCCTGGGAGACCCCAAAGAGCGACGTTGGGGAGGGAGTAAAGTCAGGAGGCTGCCCTTTCTGGGAAGGAGGTCCTTTCCTCCAGTCAGACCCTGTAGGGCAGCGGTTCTCAACCTGTGGGTCGCGACCCCTTTGGGGGTTGAATGACCCTTTCACAGGGGTCGCCTAAGACCATCGGAAAACACACATATAATTACATATTGTTTTTGTGATTAATCGCTATGCTTTAATTACGTTCCATTTGTAACAATGAAAATACATCCTGCATATCAGATATTTACATTACGATTCGTAACAGTAGCAAAGTTACAGTTATGAAGTAGCAACGGAAATAATTTTATGGTTGGGGGTCCCCACAGCATGAGGAGCTGTGTTAAAGGGTCGGGGCGTTAGGAAGGTTGAGAACCACTGGCGTAGCGGGAGCCTACCTGCCCCCTGGGGCGCCACCCCCACCCCCCACCCCCATTTTCAGTGACGTGTCAGCTGTAAGAGCCAGAGGGTGAGATACTGATTGGGAGGAGGTTTCCTGGGGGCTCATTTTAAATCCTTTCTGTGTCCAGCGCTGAGCCGATGGTTAGCTATTTCAGGGGTATCTGAGATACAGCATGTA
Organism: Furipterus horrens; assembly: GCF_987537825.1. Lineage (NCBI taxonomy): Eukaryota > Metazoa > Chordata > Mammalia > Chiroptera > Furipteridae > Furipterus > Furipterus horrens. The sequence continues at coordinate 101,302,237 of NW_028327179.1, forward strand.
CCCCGGCGGGGGGAGTCTGGCGAGAACCATCACCCAGTGAGTGAGGAGCCCCAGGTGTAGACTCGGAGTGACCCCAGAGCGCCCACAGCCTGGCTGTTTCCGTAACGATCCCCGACATCCCCTGGAGGTTGCCTGTAAGTCAGTGATTTCAACTCATGTTTACGGTGTTCCGTTTCTTTTTATTAAAAGCTCTCCCCTAAAATTCTTATTTTGTGGGAATTCCGACCTGTGGAGCAGCAGTTTTTAAAATTGAAGTACAAGTCAGACGTTGTGTGGACTTCATGAGGTCGTGCCTCTGGCCGTGAAAATCGCCCCGTTCCTGAACCTGCCCGCGGACGTGGTCCGGTGACCTGTTTCTGGCGATGCTCAGAGGCTTCCGCGGCCCTGAGCCGGCACCCAGGGGCCCTGCTCTGTTCCAAGGGCCGCTCTCTGCTCACTCGGTCCGTTTTCCGCGGGCGCTTTTCCGAGGCTTCATCTGGGGCCGGACTCGGCCTGGAGGGGCCCGGCAGGTATCAGAGGACGGCAGGCTGGGGGCAGCGCAGGCAGTGCAGAGACTCAGTGGAGACCACAGGGTGGGCTCTGAGCTTCCTTGTGGCCCAAGGGGGGGCGGCCGCCAGTGAAGCTGGTCACAGAAGTCCCCGGGGGCAAACCTAGCAGCTCTTCACTGAGCGAGTTTGTCACATGCTGCGCTGGTGGAAACCAAGGCTGATTCCCATTTCCACCCGGAGCTCTTTTGGGAAGGACTCGAGGCAGGTGCAGTGGGGTTCAGGGATGTCGTGGGCAACGTGCTTTGTATCACCCCACAAACAATGTCCTGCGGCCCTGGCCGGGTGGCTCAGCTGGTTGGAGCATCGTCCCATACACAAAAAAGTTGCAGGTTTGATCCCCGGTCAGGGCACACGCCTAGGTTGCAGATTTGATCCCCAGTTGGGGCGTGTACGGGAGGTGACCGATCCATGTTCCGTGCTCACGCTGATGTTTCTTTCTAGTTAGGAGGGGAGAACAGGAGAAAGAAAATGTCAAACATTGTGCCGACCACCCGCCAAAACAGTTAACAAGATGCATAATGAACTCACTGAAAGATGAGTTTCCGGATATTTTATGCTTGATTTCCTTCTGTAAGAATGCCGTGATATATAATACACATTTGCTCTAGCGCTCAGCCACCAGAGTCATTATGTTTAAAAGGTTAGATAATGTATCGATCCATTTTATATTCTTAGTTAATATCTATATCTATATCTGTATCTATATCTATGTCTATCTACCTTAATGAGAGAGAGAGAGAGAGACATTGATCAGTCGCACAGGAGACAACTGTTAGAGGAATTGTCACCCCAAACCCTTAAATGCAATTGAGGCCATTGTCCCAAGACTGGGAACCTTTTGGGACGTCTGCTTCCACAGCTGATTCTGGACCTGAGCATCCGGGCGGAATGACCGAGGAGCTATGGTCACGGGTCTGAGAAAGAGCGTTGCCTCAAACCAGCTAATAACTCACTGGTAGGGAGACAGGAAGTGGTTCTGGTATCCTCCTGGTAGTATTTATAATTTTAAAGATTTTCTCTGCCCAGTTTCCTACAAGTTCACAGTTCCCAGCAACTGCCACTCGGTGTTTGTAGACCTGTCTGTTCTCTCGGACTGTCAGCTCCCCGAAGACATCGCTTTTCGTTCTACCCCAACCTTTGTCAAATGCAGAGTAAATATGTGTTTTTTTTTCTGACAAGTGGAATCCCATCCACAGAGTCAGTTCGCCTTTGCATTCCCAGTTCTCTTTTGTCCATGAACGTAGAAGCCAGAGGGCGCAGGTGGAGTGGGAGCCGAGGAGCTGTCGGGAGACTCTGGAGCCGTTGCCATGGTCCTGAAGCACCGAGTCCCGTTGCGCCCGTGCTGAGCGACGGCGGGACTCCTCAGGCTCCTCCAGACGCAGCTTGAGAAGCCCCACGCCCCTCCAGAAGGAGAGCCGGGCACCGGGAGCCTGGCTGCCCGGTCTGCGCGGGTACAGTCACCTTTGCAAACAGTGTCAACGCTTTGGGGAGACGAGGGACCTGAGGGAGGTGGTCACCTTGACCCACACTCACCTGAGCGCAGCACGTGGGCCTAGAAAGCGTTCGCACAGCTCTTCGGTGCCCTTCTCTCCGGGGACCACCTGCACCGGGCAAACAGGGTTCGCCCTGCGGTCAGTGCACGCCCGGGATAGGAAGTCATCAGCGTCCCTGCGTGGGCTCTTCCTGGCGTCTTGCTGGTTTCCTCTGCCTTTTCCCAGCAAGTCCACGAAGCTTGCTGGGCTCTGGGCACCCACGGACCTCTGCTTCCTTAAACCCACGTGGCGTTTCTGTCCCTGCCTGCTTATCCCTTCAGTGACTTTCCCCAGTGCGTCCCATGTCACGGAGGCGGAGTCCTAATGAAGGGCCATCAACTCTGTAAAAGGGGCCTTTTACATAGTGGCATTCTACCCTGCTTAATACTGTTCTTGAAATTCAGTTTGGCTGGGGAAAAAAAAACAAAAAAAAACATGAAAAAACATAAAAAAAAAAACAACAACAAAAAACCACTCCTCAGAGGTGGAAAATTTATATTCAAATAGGAAACGCAGCCTCAGTGACTCGGCTGGGCACTGTTTACAAAGGCGGTGAGCGTTTAGCGTCCGCAACCCGCGTGGAGGGGGGCGTGGGGTTTTCCTGCAGCACAGATGTATTTTATGCCTGTCAGAACCCACGAGGAAAAGTACTAAAACCTCTTGACACTGATTCACTGGCACAAAATATTTTGACATTTTCATTTCAAGTCAAGATGCAGGTATGTGGTTCCTCCGGGGAGCCATGCACCTTGGAGCAGAAACCTGCAAAGACGTGGGATTTTGCTTCCTCCTTTGCTTCCTCTGGAAAGGCTGTCGTTCCTTGTCCACCGATGGGAGCAATCCACAGCTGACCGATGCCTCTTGTGTCCCTGCTGACCCAGGACGTCCTGGGGGACTGTCCCTGCCCAGGTCCCAAGTGCTCTTTGTATGGGGCGGCCCCCCGCCCTGCACGCCCGGAGCCTGGGACCAGGGCTGTGACCTTGCCCGAGGTAGGCTTCGGGCTCAGGGCCCAGGCTCCAGTCGTCACAGCAGCAGGGCTGTGCTCTTGACCTTGCGAAGCTCGTTTGGTCCCGGTGTTTT